>NC_058102.1:10618560-10921590 GCF_020171115.1 Neogale vison | reverse complement strand
GGCTGGGGCACAAGGTGGAAGTCCAGCCTCCAGAGCCCAGCTCTGGCTTCAGATCCCGAGGCTGCCCGTGACCAGCTGTGTGAGCAAGGGCAAGGCACTCCCATCTCTAGTCGTCTCCTGCAGAAAACAGGCATCCTCGTAGACCCCCTCTAAAGGCTGCGGTGCTGAGCCTGGGGCGGGGCCCACAAAGCACCTGTTCTTTACCAAACCTCCCCCACCATGGCAGGACTGTTGGGTATGGATCTTAAGGTGGTGCCCTGCTGAAAGGGGAAAGGGGGGCCGACCTGTCGCTCACACCCTACTCACCTGGTCACATACCCCGGCGGAAGGGGGCACCTTTCTCAGACCTGCAGGAAGCCATCTAATGGACCAGGAGCTGTTGCACAGGGACTCAACATGTTCAGAGCATCCTGACCCCGGAAGGCAGTGACTTGGCTTGTCATGGACTGGTGTACTCTTAGCTGCTGGCCCAGCAGGGGAGCGGCGGGGAGAGGGGGTGAGGCAGGACCACTGTTGTAGCTGCTGCATGAACGTTCAGAGAAAAGTCCAGGCTCAAGGGGCCAAATCCGCCCTTGCAGGGCCCCCAGAGCCTGCACAGTGCTTGCCTGTGAGCGTGTGGAGTCCGGGGTCCCACCTTGCCTGTGAGCGTCTGGAGTCCGGGCCTGGTGTGAGGTCTTTAGCCACCAACCTTGGCCAACTCAGTGCACTTATGTGACCCTCAGTGTCGCCCTCTGTGAAACAGAATGTTGCCAGCCTTCTTGGGGCTAATTGTTCCACTAATTAATTGAGAGCCTACACTGTGTCCTGTGGTGTTCTGAGGTATTGTGAGATTAAATGAGGCTCAGGAGTTGGTAAATCCCGGCCACTATCCCCATGAGGCTGCTTGTATAAACGTTTGATAAATGAATGAGAGAATGAATCCCACCAGGGACCTTGGGTGGCAGGAGAAGCAGAGCTGCATCTTGGGGAGGGGCTGAAACTTGGCCCCTACCTGCCTGGGGTCTTGAGCCCAGGCAGGTAGGGGCTCCTCCCCACCTCACCTCCAGCCAGCAGTGGTGAAGGGCAGGCGGCACTCTGGAAGGGGTCAGGGTCATTCTGTTGCTCTGTGCTGTGTCTGTCCTCACAGGGGGAGGGGAGGAGGGGCCCCCGGAGCGAAGTCTGCACCTGGGTTCACCTGGGCTCACCACCGCGGCCTTTCTGTGCTCCCTGGACTCTGCCCTCCCCGGGGCTCCACCGCCCCTGTGGGCTAGGGCCAGCCCCAGCGGTGCAGGCGGTTCCCAGCCATCGAGCCGGCCTCTTCTCCGTTCCCTCCTGACATTCTCCCTCTCTCCCAGGCCTGCAGCCCCCGCGTCGCCACCGCTGCCGCCGCCGCCACCATGGCCCCACAGCAGCTGTTCCGCGCGCTCGTGTCAGCGCAGTGGGTGGCCGAGGCACTGAGGGCCCCTCGCGCGGGGCAGCCCCTGCAGCTGCTCGACGCCTCCTGGTACCTGCCCAAGCTGGGTCGCGACGCACGACACGAGTTCGAGGAGCGCCACATCCCCGGCGCCGCCTTCTTTGACATCGACCAGTGCAGCGACCGCACGTCGCCCTACGACCACATGCTGCCCAGCGCCGCGCACTTCGCTGAGTACGCTGGCCGCCTGGGCGTGGGCGCCGCCACCCACGTCGTGGTCTACGACGCCAGCGACCAGGGCCTCTACGCGGCACCGCGCGTCTGGTGGATGTTCCGCGCCTTCGGCCACAGGGCCGTGTCGCTGCTGGATGGCGGCCTCCGCCACTGGCTGCGCCTGGGCCTCCCGCTGAGCTCGGGCAAAACTCGTCCGGAGCCCGCCGAGTTCCGCGCCACGCTCGACCCCGCCTTCATCAAGACCTACGAGGACATCAAGGAGAACCTCGAATCCCGACGCTTCCAGGTGGTGGACGCCCGCGCCGCGGGTCGGTTCAGGGGCACCGAGCCAGAGCCTCGAGACGGTAACAAACCTGCGCGAAGGGGCGGGTGGTCAGCTGGGGCACGGGCCCAGGTGCGCCCAGGGCTCTGCCTCTTCCTTGCCTTTAAAGGACATCGCATGGGGTGGAGGCCTGAGATTTGGGTTCTAGTTGCCTCCCTCCGTAAGCTTCAGTGGCTTTATTCCTGAAGAGTGCACAGTAGTACTCGCCCCATCCCCACCCTCACCCGTGTTGCGGGCAGTGACTACCCCAAACTCACCGGGAACCCAGGGCTCCCTGGATAAGAGGGAGAAACCAAACAGCCCTACCCCGATTCTGTGGAAGTAGGGGCGTCTCTGTGGAATCGGAGGGGAGGCAGGCAGGCCTAGTTTCGGAAAAGCCCAAAGGGATGGGGTTTGATTGGGTGTATGCCGACCTGCTGGAGAGGAAGGCAGACAGGAAGGGGAGGAGTCTGGGGGCAGGAGAGTGAGTGGAACGCCCCTGGGAGGGACCAAGGCTTGCAGAGGGCAGGATGGAGGGGGCACTAAAGAGAGAGGGAGGGATTGCTGCCCCAGGCTGGAGAGAAACTGAACAGAGGTGGTTGCTGGCCTGAGTGGGGGCGGAGCCTATGAGCTGGTTCCCCAGGAAAGGAGACTGCAGGAAAGCCCTGTATCAGGGGGACGGGGGACAGAGGTCCCCACAAACGAGTGGGTCAATGGCCACGTTGGTGTGAACTTTTCAGTGATTCAGAGAGGTAGGTGCTCTCACTGGACAGCGAGGAAACGGAGTCTCAGGATGGCTACCTCGTTCTAGGTCAGGAGGCAGCCCGGGGCGGGGGGTGGGAGGGCGGATTTGAGGCAGTTCATTTAACTGCCTTGAGCAACCAGTAATCACCGAGTCTTTCCTCTGTCTGTGTTCTTTGGGGAGGATGCAAAGAACTTGCCACTTCCCCTGGGGGGCTGCCCCTGAATTGCCTCCCCCATGCCCCTGAGTCAGGCCTGGGGGACCATGAGGGTCAAATGTCAAATGAGTACAAATGATGAAATGCTCAACTCCCAGTGTCACACATAAAAGTCACTAAGAGATGGGAGGTGACAGAGTGACTGTGTGCTTCTATGGTTATAACTCTTCCCAGAAGTGCTTAACGCTACCTCAGTCCTGCTTGGTCATCTGCAAAGTGGGCTCATCGTGGAGCTGGCCTCAGCCAGCGCATGCAAAGGCTGGATCTAGACTGGTGGCAGACATCCCCTCATGGTCATTGTTCCCGCTGCACGGGCTGAGAGCTGGACAAGCGTGCCCCTCAGTGAGGGGCCCCGTCGGTCGGGTAGTGTAGCGGGAAGCATGCTTTGCTTGGTGGGGATTCAAGGCACAGGGACAGCCCGGCTCTGACAGTGACCAACCCGACCGGAGAGCTTGCTCTTCTTGCTTCCTCCACATTGGTCTCTATGTGATGTCTCCCATCGAGCTGCTTCCGCACCTTCGGGGGGAAGCACGATGCACTCCCACCTCCCCGTGGACCTGGAGTGCTGCCCGTTTGCTAAGTCCTGCCTAGCTACCCATCCGGGTCCGCAGCTCCCTGGAGGAGTGTCTCCCCACTGCAGGGGGAAACCGGGGACAGAGGCCACCAGTCTAGGGCCCCACCCCAGCGGCATTCAGCCTTGAATTTTGAATCATGGGCGTGAGGGTTGGTTCTGTTGCAAATCTCAGTTCTTGGCATGAAAATGGGGATATTAATGACACCTGCCTCATGGGGGATGGTAAAAGCAAAGTGATTAGATTTAAGGGGGTGGTGACCCTCTTAGTGAACGGCTCTCTAGCCTTGCCCAGATTCTACGTGCTATGATCGAAGTGATCTTTTGAAAATGGAAGTCTGGTTTCTGTTTGTAGTCCTGGTCAAAGCTCTGTCTTAATCAAGGCCGTTCCTCTTGGGCCTTAAACGCCTCTTGTATCTGTGCTTTTGCCCAGTGACCTTGAACCCCTCTAAACACCCTGTAATTTCCTGCCTCCTCCAATTCCCTCCCCCTTTCCCTAGTCTGGGGTGCTCTCAGACCCACTGCCCAGACCCGTCCACGTGACAGACCCCTACTCACTTCTCAGAGAAGCTTCCCTGCCTCCCCGACCCCATGGCCTGGCGTCAGCAGCACCTGCTCTGGGGCCTCTCTGACCTGGGCAACTGAGTCTGTGTGCCTCAGTCTCCTCATCTGTGTAAAGGGTGGGGGCAGGGGGTGGGGGTGGTCATTTCTGTCCTGTAGAGTTCGGGGGAGTATTAAAGGAGAAGATACAGTGGAGGGGCTCTGAATAGTGCGTGGCACAAAGTAAGTATTCAGTCATGTCAAGGATTATTGTTTCTGTTAATATCTTTTATAATGTGTCCCATGACATCCTTGGGCCTTTGTAACACCGCTCATCCTTGTAATGGCTCAGCAATGCCTGTCCACCCGGCCCGATCCGTTCCTTTACTGTAAAGACAAGGAGTCCTAGCCAGGCGGAGGGCTTGTTTATCTTTATTCCCCTCCACCCATCATGCCCCCAGCACATGGGTGATCAGGAATCCAGGGGAAGAGTGAGACTCTGGTGCGGTCTGAGTCGTAGATCCCCATTCCAGCCAGGCCTGGCACAGTACCAAGCCTCAGCATGCCCATCTGTAAACTGGGGATATCTGTAAGTGGTATCTGGGTTTTCTGGGGATGAGGACTGCGTGGGGCAGTGCGTGTAGAGAGGGTTCAGTGCTGTGGCTGCCTCGGAGGCTCTCATACTGCAGTGGCCATTTCTCATATGCCCTTGTCCTTGTCCCCACCTTCCTGCCGTCCCTCTGCAGGCATCGAACCCGGCCACATCCCCGGCACAGTGAACATCCCCTTCACGGACTTCCTGACCAAGGAGGGCCTGGAGAAGAGCCCGGAGGAGATCCACCGAATGTTCCAGGACAAGAAGGTGGACTTGTCCCAGCCACTGGTGGCCACGTGTGGCTCCGGCGTCACAGCCTGCCATGTGGCTCTGGGGGCCTACCTCTGCGGCAAACCCGACGTGGCCATCTACGACGGCTCCTGGGTGGAGTGGTACATGCGCGCCCAGCCGGAGGAAGTCATCTCCGAGGGCCGGGGGAAGACCCACTGAGACTAGGCAGGACACAGGGAGCTCTGCCCAGCCTCCTTGTTGACTGTGCTCTGACCAAGTGTGCGTTTCTTCCTGCGAGGCCAGGAGTTCCGTTGACTTGTGGGCTCCCAGTGGAGGCAGGAGAGAAGGTGGTGGGCACTGGGGGAGGCAGCTGCCCCACACGCCAAGTGGGGGCCCTCCCTTGTTTCACTGTTGAGGAAATAAAATAGCCAAGGGCTAAATCTTTCTAACTGGGGGTCTGCCTGGTGTTCCTGATGAGTCAACGGTTCCAGCATGCCCAGCAAAGGGAGCTCCGCGGAGCCCGAGGGGTTTGGGGATCCCATCCCTGCCTTCCAAGCAGGACAGGAGCCCTAGGACCCTACCATTCCTGTGACCAGAGTGCCCCCAGCAAACTGTCTTCCACCACGTAATGCCAGGGGTCTCACTGCTGGCTTCCAGGCCATTTAAGATGAATCTTGCTGTGATATGTCTAGAGTGCCACCCAAAGGCCCACCCAGGTCCACAATGCTTCCAATGTCAAGACAGAGATAGGTCTAAACCGGCAGGAGGCTGTACCGCACGGAGGAGGCCTGTCCCAGCCTCGCTGGGATGTTCAAGAGAGGGGTTAAGTTCATCCAGGTTGGAGTTCAGCCACCTGGGTTCCCACACTTGGAGGCTATCCTCTGGAGCAATGGGGAAGGGGGGTGGGGAGTGCCAGGGGGTTTGATTCTTTCTGCTCAAAGGAACACCTCTGCCCCCAGGCTTGCCTCCTTGTAGAGGCTCTGTCCTCCTCCTTGTATTTGTCCTTTGTGCAGAGAAGGACATGGTGTCTGAGATAGCCCCAGGTGGCCCCTGCCTGAAGTTGGGTCACATCTCCCCATCTCTAAGCCCCAAGGCACCCCTCAGTAGCAAAGAGGCAACATCGGTTGGTACTGGGGAGAACCCCAGAAGAACAAAACCAGAGAAGACAGTGACTTACCCAAGGGCACATGATGGGGAGCTGGACCAGACCCAGGTTTCCTGACTCTGAATTTACTCTTCTTTGTACCTGCAATCCCCATCCCACGTCCTCTGACGCTGAGTCACCTCCCAAGTCTGCAGCCGTGAGGGAGTCAACGGGACAATATCCTGGTTTTCTGAGTGAGAGCGCTAAAGTTGGTCCCAACCTCTCCGAGTCCATTTCCTCACCTGTAAAATGGGAAGGATGCATGTTTCAGAAGAAGGGATTTCAGATGAAGATTTAACCAAGAATTCATGGCAGAGTCCCATTTTTTTTTTTAAAGATTTGATTTATTTTAGAGACAGAGCGCTCACAAGTAGGGGGGAAGGAAAGGGACAGGCAGACTCTGTGCTGAGCACAGAGCCCGACATGGGGATTGATCTCTGGACCCTGAGATCATGACCTGAGCTGAGATCAAGGGGCCCGATGCCTGACCGACTGAGCCACCCAGGCGCCCCGGCAGAGTCCCATTTTTCGAGTTCAGGGTTTCTCCACCCCAGTACGGCTGACTTTTGGGGTGGGGGGAGCATTCTCTGTTGCCGGGACCGTCCTGTACCTTGTGGGGTGTTTAGCAGCGTTTCTGGCCTCTACTCATTAGACTCCAGGACCACCAGCCAGTTGTGACAACCAAAAATGTCCCCAGACACGACCAAATATCCCCGGGGGGGGGCGGCAAAAAGCGCTCTGTTGAGAACCACTGCTCTAGGGGCAAATAACAGTTGAGCCCAGCAGTCAGGACAGTGTAGCCAGGTAATCCCAGCGTGGAGAGGACCTTGTCTCCCCATCACAAGCCCGTTCCCCTGGAGGTTACATTTAGCAGCCCCGAAGCCTCCCTCCTTTGATGCTCAGATAAGCCTCATTTTTCTCTCTAGGGAAGGGAAACATCTCTGCCTCTCCAGGGAGAGGGGTTTGTGCGCAAACGCGGATGAGTTCTGATCTGGCTCCTGTCTCAGCTACCCCGTTCAAGGCTGCCTGACCTCGGACACCGCTGAGCCTCTCTGAACCTCTGTTTCCTCATCTTTAAAATGGGAGGAATCTCACTTGCCTTGAGAACTATGGGGGTTACGTGAGAGAATCCCCTGAAACTGTTGAGCTTGCTGCCGGGCACAGTGACTTCGAGTGCTCCTGTTGTTTTTTTAAAGTACTATTACTTGGGATACCTCGGTGGTTCAGTCAGTTAAGCCGCTGCCTTTGACTCCGTTCATAATTCCAGCGTCCTGGGATTGAGCCCCACATTGAGCTCCTTGATCGGCCGGGAGCCTGCTTCTTCCTCTGCCTCTGCCCGCCTCTCTGCCTGCCTGTGTGCTCGCTCTCTCTCTCTCTGACAAATAAATAAAAACTCTTAAAAAAAAAAAATAAGAACTGTTACTTAATTCAGCATGTTGAATGTCTCTTGTACTTGTGGCATTGGGGGAGAGGGGGTAACAAATAACCAGAATTGTGTTCCTGCCCTCAAAAAGCTTCCCAGGCAGAGAGTGAAACTGGTCAGTGCTATCATTTCCACAGAGAGGGGAGGACCTCGAAGTGGCAACAGACTCATTCTACAAGTGAGAAAAACAAGCTCAGAGAGGTTGGGTGATTTGCCTGAGGGCACACAGCTAGTTTGAGAGAGGGGCCTAACTGGAATTAGAAAGCCCCTCCAGGGCTTCTTGGGTTTGGTGGGTTTTCCAGATTTGGAGGATCAAGGAGAGAATGGAGCGTCGCTCGGGGTTTGGAAGCACAAGTGACAAGCTTGGGGAAGATGGCCAAGCGTTTCCCAGCTCCACAAGGAGGAGACAGTCAGCTACGAGATTTGAGCTAGGGGTTTGACTAGGTTCTCTTCCCCCATCCTCGTCCTCCTTCCAGCCAGGAACCCAGGCAGATCCAACCTGAGGCTTTTCCTCCCGGGAAGGTCCCAGATGGGTTTGAACAGGTTTGGAGAATGGCCCAGGGGCAGGAGAAAGGAAATTGAGCCCTGCCTTTCTAGGATTCCCAGAGCTGCTGTGTAATTTTGAGGCGTTGACTGGGTTCTGCCCTGCCTCTTGCAAGTCTCAACTCCCAGAATGATTAACCGCGGGGAGGGGGTGCCCGGCCGCTGCCAGCACCTGGACTACCCACCCTGTGTATTCCAGGCAGGAATTCGCCACACTGGACAAGGATGATGAAATTTTTATCCACCTGGCAAATATTTGCTGAGCACCCCTCTGTCAGGGACAGCTGGACAATTCCCAACCTTGTCAAACCAGCTGCGCGGGAATGTGTGCTCACTCCCTGGATCGTTGCCACGAGGGTTCATGGCCCAAAGCCCATGCCCCACACGCAGTGGACTGAATAATGAATCAATGTACTGATTTGCTCCTGGAGCTTGGAATCTGTTCTGCATGAGGCCCCAGAAGGCCTGCCTTCCAGATCCTTCTGGGCGGGACCTCGGTCATCTAGTCTGAGAAATGGGAGCAAATTCTGGGGGTGACGTCAGGTAAGGTCAAGTTTGGAACAGTACAAGGTGTCACTCCTGCTGGAATAACCCAGCTAGCTATATGAGGACAATGGAGTTTTATTTCTGAATTTATGGGGGAATGAGTCATTCAGGAAGAGATGGAATTTTTAGGTTACTGAAGCTTTCTAATTTTAAGCACCGGAAGTTTCAACATATTTACCTGTTGGGGGGGAGGGTGGGTGGGTGGAACGTGGTGTAGACACGTTCCCTGGTGACTGTCACATTCTTCAGAGTCTCTGCCTGCTTCTAGGTGGGCCCACGCCCTCTGGATAATGAACAAGTTCTTCTAGTGGCTTAATCTACTGTTGAACCCGTCACTCCCATATGTGGGCCGCCAGCAGCTTGCAGGACCCAGATCCCCACTGAATTCAGATCCCTACTGGAGTCCTAATCCTAGCCCTCTGTCCATGTCCCCCGTCTCAGTGTATACACAGCCACCACCAGGGGGTCACCCGTGTCCAGACCCGGCAGTGAGTCTCCAGATTCTGCCTCTCTTGGACTGTGGAGCTCTACCCTTCTTCCCACGGCCTTGGACCTCTTGCCACCTCACAGCCAGAATACGAAGATGCAGCCTGTCCCATCCACGAACTCCAGCACCCACCTGCAAGACAGGCCTGGGACCAGGATCTGGGGGCGTGGAGACTAAAGTCAGACCCTGAGACAGGGAACTGAGCCAGTAGGGAGGGGAGGAGAGGCAGACAGACCACGACAGGTATAATGAGGAGCATCTAAGAGGCGGAACACAGAACAGGAGAGAGGGGAGTAGGTGGTTCTGGCTTCGAGAGGCATGGGGCCGGCAGCCCCTTTAGGGACTCCCTTGACCACGCCTCCAGACCTCGTGTAGAGAAGTGAGAGTGATCAGGATTCAAGCCCAGACCTCCTGCTTCCTGGTCATGAGTTTGGCGAGTACCCCAGGTGCCGATCTGTGATGTGGGGCTAACCCAGTACCCACTGTATAGGATCAGATTCCTACAAAACACTGGGAACAAAACCCAGGACAGAAAGCACTACGTACATGCATCATTAGTACTTTTTTTTTTTTAAAAGATTTTATTTATTTGAGAGAGAGGGAGAGAGGGAGGGCAGATGAGAGGGGCAGAGGGCAAGGGAAAAGGAGACTGCCCGCTGAGCAGGGAGCCCAATGTGGGGCTCGATCCCAGGACTCTGGGATCCTGACCGGAGCCGAAGGCAGAGCTTAACCACCACACATTGTTAGTGTTACTAACATTCTGCCCTACCCCACACTCCTGCCTTCCTGTGACGCCCTGAACACACATGAGGGGACCTGCCTTATTCATGGTTTGCTTCCTGCCCCCAGCACAGAGACCGACATGGACAGGTCTTAGTAAATGTTTGACCTATACACATAAATACCCTGGTAAGGCTAGGAGAGACCTTAATAATCCCTCCTGTTTCTCCAGAACCTTCCCCCACATCCTCCAGGGAGGATGCTAAGTTTTTTTGGGTTCCTTTAATCCAACAACCCTGAAAATAGTGTTCTTCTCCATTTTACAGGTAAGGAAGGTGGGGGCTTAGAGAGGTCACAGGAAGGTGAGGGCTAGGATTGCAGTCCTGGAGGGCGTGATGACCAGGCCCTCATCATTAGTCGGAAGCAGGAGCCCAACTGCAGAATATGGGGCCCAGAATGAGGCAGGAGGGGCCTGTGGAAGCTTCCAGGCCAGCCAGGTAGCTTCTGGGGGCTGGTGCTTGGGGATTTATGACCCCAGCGATGCTGGCTGTGTCCAGGCTTCCTTCTTGCCTTCTTCCCCTGCCAGCCTCCGCCCCCCTCCCACAGCCTCTTCCCATTTTCAAAAGGCTTGAAAATCAGTGGCAAGCCCATGAGAGAAAGCAAGTCAAATAAGAATAAAGGGGCCTGAGTGGGAACCCAAGGGCTTCAGGGTGTGGGCTCCCATGCTTGTGTAATCCCCCCAGAGCTAACATTGGAAAGGGGGAGACTCACTCAAGGAAGGGGCTGTTTCTGGTGCTGCCCAGTTGACTTTTCCAAATTTGAAAGCAAGAAAGCCGGGAGATAATGACTTTTGTCTACGTGGGTTTACGGCTTTCCCTAGGGTTCCAGGAAGCACCCCCACCCTCCTCCCCCAAGGGGTAGGGGGACAAAGTGTTAGGTAAATGCTCCCTCCCACTTGTGCAGAGCGGGTCAGGGTGGGAATTCAGTAGCAGACCCATGCTTGGTCTTCTGACAGGTGGAGGTGACCCAGGCCCTGCCCGTGACTGCACAGGATTCTGGGAGAGGCCAAGAGCCTGATGTGATGGGTGGCAACAGACAGCAGCAGCTGGAGACAGCGGTGGGCCCGCCAAAAGCTCCCAGCCGTCAAGACCTGCTCTGGGCACCTCCGGGAGCGGAGCCGGAGACTTGCCCTGGGGAAGTAGAGGGCCTCCCGCCTGCCGGCCCTCACACTTCCCACTGGTTCCTCGCTCCCTTGGCCCCAAGCACTTTCTCGCTGCCTGGCTGCCCTTTATGGGCCCGATCCTCATGTTCAGCTCTGCCATCTTGACTTGGCCCTTGGCCTGACTCACTGTGGTGTCCTCTCTGGCAGCTTCCATCGGAAAACAGAAGGCCGCTAAGAAATGTAGAAGAAATGATGGACTAAGGGCAGGGGGGATCACAATTTGGCCATCGTGTAGGTATGGCAAGACTCATCAATGACTATTCAAATAAGGGATGAGATAAAAGTGTTTGCTGGAAAGCAGGATATTAATAGTCTCCATGTGTCTCCCCACAAGACACCGATGAGTTCACAGGGCAAGACAGAGATGGTATAGATCAGCGACTTGACTGCCACCTCCTTCCTGAGTGACTGGTTGACCTTACCAGCGACGGGATAAAGAGACATGAGTCCCTCTTCACCAGGGGCGTGAGGACACAGCTCCACTTCCCAGGGTTCCTGCCCCAAATGCACACAGTGCGTGTAACCATGAAGTGTCAGACAAGCCCAAACGGAGGGCATTCTCCAAGATAAACAGTCTGTTCCCCTCAAACACGGGAGACAAAGAAAGACCGGGGAACTGTTCCACACTGGAAGAGTAAAGAGACGTGACCATGGAATGCGACGCTTTCTGGACAGATCCTAAAGGACTTTTGCCTTCTTTTGCTGTAAAGGACATTAGCAGGACAAGGGGAGCTTTGAAGAAATCTGTGGATTAGTTCATGGCATTGTACTGATGCTCCTTTCCTGATGATGGTAATCTCACCGTGATTGTATAAAAGACGGTCCTGATGTGTGGCTCACACGGAAGGGTTCAAGTGAGAAAGCACATTAACTCTAGGATTTGCTCTCCGAAAACGGAAGAGCCAGTGTAGTAAAATGTGAGCATTTGGTGAATCTGAGTGGAGGCTCCACCAGAATTTTTGGTATTATTTTTGCAACTTTTCTCCAAGTCAGAAATTGCTTCAAAATGAAATGCTATTTTTTAAACGCAGGCTTTTCTGATCCAGTTTCAGCCAGAGCTGCTAACTGCACCCACATTCTAAAACGAGGTGCTAGACCATCGAAAGCAGTTTTTCCAACCCAGGTGGTTAAGAACTGGTTTTAGAAACCCCAGGAGACGGCCCCCTCCTGCCTAGAGCGGGAGAGATGCCAGCAGGACGAACTGGAAGGTAGAGGGGGGACTCTCTTTCCAGGGAACTGTTGGGGTGCTCTGCTTCTCCCCCTCATGGGGGGAAGTGCACTGTGGGAGGGAGCTCCCCTTCTGGAAGACGGAGGGAGTGGGGTTTCGGGGAGCCCATCTGCAGAGCTTGGCCTGTGTGTCCTAGATTCCGGGGGTGCTCAGAGGTGGGCTGGGACCTAAGCCTGGGAAAGCTTGCAGCAGGGATGCCGACGTGGCTGCCCATTCCGTGGTGGAATCAGAGGTGCGGGTTGAACGCTGTCCAAGCCTTGGTGGAGCCTTGGCTTTTGGAGAACCAGCCGAGAACCTGGGTGAAGAGTAGTGACTTGGAGCTGTCCGTAAGGGACATTGTGCACACCAGCTATGGGCTAGGGCAGCAGGAGAGTGGGCAGTGGGACCTAAAGGAGGTGGTCCTTGAGTAGGGTGTCCCAGGCAAACAATCAGAGAAGACCCTGCCCAGGAAGGAAAGTACAGTGTGAGGCTGGGGTGGGGGGTGGTAACTCCAAAGAGCCCTCAAAACAACCCTCCAGGAAAAAAACCTAGCCAGCTTGAATCTTAGCTCTGCCACAGCAAAAGCGCACTAGAGGTCATGGGTGCCAGGCAACGAAAATCTTCCTTTTCCCATCTCCATTCCACACCAGTCATGGAGGTGCCAAGGAGAGGAGGATGGAGGGAGCAGGAGAATCTGCGAGGTCAGGAGGACCTCAGCTTCAGCAGGAGCAAGGAGCCCAGGGGCCCAGGGGCTGCGCAGTAGATGCCTGGTTCTGTGTGATTCCTGATTCGAGCTGCGGCAGGACATCAGCCGGAGCCAGAGAGGCATTTGCTGGGCAGAATGAGGTCCCTGCAGGAGGCAGATAAGACTGAGTGCATGGTCAGGACCTCTGTCCTCTGGAGCTGAGCTGAAAAGAGAACCAGTGCCAGCTGACTGGACTGTGTGGGCTTGGCGGGCGGGGGCCAGGGGGGCTCTCCAAAGACCCGAGCGCGCTGGCGCGCCCCCTGGCGGCGAGACCGAACCTCCCGCCCCTCCCACTGGCTCCGGGACACCCCTGGCTGAAGAGGGCAGCGTCACCGCCAGCCCCAGCGGCACTTTCGTGCCAACCAACCGGAGAAAGGTGCCCCTTCCTCCAGACATTCCGCTGTCCCTTCGCGGTGCGAATGGCGCCCCCTGGAGCCCGCAGAAATTATGGGCTCTTCCAGGGGAAGGTCTGCGCCTCCTTCATTTCTGAAACTCTAAAGCCCAGCGCTCAGGGCAGGCTTGGTGAAGGTCGACAATCCGAGGAAGTTCTAGGTTAAAGCATCGGGACATATTTGTTCTTTTATAAATATCCAAGTCCGCGGGTCAGTTATGCAACGCTCCGAGCCCCGTCTGTAAAATGGGCACAAAAATACTGACTTCGGTTGGAAGGAGAGCCTGTCTGAATACTTCTGGGCGCTCGGGACTCACTCTTACTAACTGAATATGCCCGTTTCTCGCCTCAGGTGACCCGCAAAGGCGACTCAGAACCAACAACCCCCACTCTGGGCTAGGAGGCAGAGCTGAGGGCCAAGGCAGTGACGGGATTGGATTGGGTGTAAACACAACAGAGTCGAAGCTACTCAGAATGTTGGGATATCAGAACGTGGGAAGAGGAGGACTGAACCCCAGATCCCAGCAGGGCCGAGTGACAGCTTAGTCACGGAGCTGACAGCAGATGTGAAACTGCTCAGACATGGGAGGCGCTGCTAACGTGAGAAGATTCGAAACAGGCTGCGGCAATGACCTCAGGTGAGGACTTTGGGATATATCCGTGTTCCTTCAGCTCCAGTTGGGGGTGGTGGTGGCAGGGAGACTCCTGGGTCACTCTGGGTCTGGGGATTTAACCTGAGGAAATGACAGTTGCTGTGCTGTGGAGGCTGGGTCCTTGGGGGTGGCCTTTCTCTCTACCTGTCCCTGCAAACCCAGCATGGAGGAGTGGGTGAGGTTGGTTCATCCTGGGCAATGGGAATGGATTTGAAGAACCATTAAAGTGCCTTGCCTCAGGCCCCGATCTCGGGTCCAACCAGCAGTAGCCGGGGAGGCAGGGCTGGTTCCAGCAAAGCCAACACTCACGGAAGCTTTGCTCAGGAAACGAGCCGCATGTTCTTCACATGCCTTCCGCTGGTAGCTCATGGAGTCCTGACAACTGCGTAATTCCCTATAACTATTACTATCCTCACTGAGGTGCAGAGAGGTTAGGTGACTTTGCCAAGGTCACCTGGCTAGCAAGCCGTAAAGCCTGGGCTGGCATGCTTGTCTGGGATCCTGTGCCCCTGAATCACCCCTCCTCCGGTCTCACCTGCTTTCCAAGGCCCAGTTCAGAGCCCTATTAAGAAGGACCTGAAAGCTGCTCTTCCCAGAAGGGGACAGTGTAACCAACAAGCCTTAGAAGTTTGGCTCCCTTCCAAGGTAATCATCATCCTGAGAAACTGTCTCAGGGATGTTTGGTTTTGTCCTCTAGATGGGGAAGACATGCAAAAAACCAAGAAGAGTGCCAGTCCGCAATCAGAAACAGGACCGCTGTTCTCCTGCGCATCACACCCGGAGAGACAACTGTCGCTTCTCCAAAAGGCACCGCAAACACAGGTCAGCCCCAAACTGACCTCATCCCCCTGCTCACTGCCCAGATCTGCCTCTCCTCCTATAACACCTCCCTTGCTTTATAGAACCTTCTACTTCTTCTGCGTCCTCCCTGCCTCTCACACTCCCTCGAACCCGAGTCTCTTCCTTCCACTTCTTACATACCGACTGAATCTACCCTCTTTCGTCTTGGCCTGTTGACTCTGCCCTGGTTGGGGCTTCCCCCTGTCCTGACCCAGATATCTCTTAACTAGACTCTCAATGTTTCAAACCACCCTCCCTGCAGCCCCCGGAGCTCCAAGTGGCCAGTCTAACCCATCACTCCCTGCCTACATGCCTTAAGTGGATAAAGAAATATTTCCTGCTCTAGCTTTGTTTTAACTAACAATGGCCGAGGGCTCACACTACGTTCCAGGGGTGCTGCTGATCTCACAAGCCAGTCCATATCCCACTTCACTCGTCTACCCATCCACCCATCCACCCATCCACCCATCCAATATACTGAAAGCCAGGGACTAAGTCAGACGTTTAACAGACACTAATCTTCACAACAACACTCTGCGGGAGCTACTATCATAATTCTCATTTTGCAAAAGGAAAGATAACCAGGCTCAGAGAGGAAGTTGCTCAAGAACATATTGGTGAGTTCTCAGGAGCAACCCTCTAGCAGCTGTGACCTATTCCCTGCCAAGGGGGAGGGCTTTGTGGAGAAGGCAGAGTCTTGGGTCATAACTGAACTTTGAGCACACATAACTGAACTTTCAGCACACTCGGCTGTCTAGTGTGGGGAACCTGGGGTGGAGGGGGGAACCGGGATCACTGAGGGGAGCCTCAGACCCCTCCTCTTTAATCCAGGACCAGGACAGAAACATCAAGGAGAGAAAGTGAAGGAGGACAGCTTCTCTTTCAGCCTTCGTCCCCAGCTGGTTCCAGATGACATGAAGAGCTGTCCCTCTTCCCCCTCCCTGCAGTATCCAAGATGTCAGTGCCAACGCCAAGTTATCTGGCTTAGAAGGGGACCCTCAGAACCAACCCCTCCTCCCACTTCGGAATTACAGATGGGAAAAGTGAGAGCTCACCTGATACCTCAGCCTACAAAAGCCGGAGTGAAAACCCAGCCCTCCTGACTTTGACCCACTGCCCTGTCGACCCTTCCTCCCTAGACATCTTTCTCAGGGAACACTGACCGCCCATGGCAGGGGGGCAGGAAGGGGGCCTTGGTGGTCACCTGGAACCCACTTGGGTTGCCGTCCTGCCACTCACCAGCTGTGTGAGTCGGGAGGTCACTTCACATCTGTGTCCTCCTCTGAACGATACGGGTATAGTGATACCGACCTCACAGAGCTGCTGAGAGCCTCAGTGACTAATACAGACATGCAAAGCATCTGGAATATAGGGGGTGGTGGGTCAACTTTAACCCCAGCTATGTTGTCCTTAAAGAACTTACCTTGGCAGAGAACCCAGCCCGCCCCAACCCACACATCACACAAAGAGCAGTATGAAAGCGTCTTGGAGAGCAGATACAGGTAAATGCTACAGAATCCTGGGAGCAGTAGTTTCTTTCCGTTGTCGGCTGTTTGATGACCCAGACCCGACAAGGAGGAAACAGTCCGGTGTAGAGCACACAGGAGGGAGGAGTGCCGGTTTGGAGGAGCACTCTCTATTGTCCTGGTGACCTCGAATCTGACCTTCCCCAAACACCATGATTTGGCTAAAGAGCTTCTTCTAGAGGCCGGGTCTGCGGGCCGCTCACGAAGCGCCCAGTGGGTCGGGCTGCGAAGGCAGCTCCGGGCCCCTGAGACCCCCCCACCCCCACCCCGGCCGCCCCGCCCCGGGGCGCGGACTACAGCTCCCGGCATACCCGGCGCGCGGTACCTGCCCGCCCCCAGCCGCCGCGCCCGGAGGATGCAGACGCCGGGGCGAGCGGGGAGGATGGAGGCCGGGGAGGCAGCGCCGCCGGCGGGGATGGGCGGCCGCGCGGCGGGCGGCTGGGGCAAGTGGGTGCGGCTTAACGTCGGGGGCACGGTGTTCCTGACCACCCGACAGACGCTGTGCCGGGAGCAGAAGTCCTTCCTCAGCCGCCTGTGCCAGGGGGAAGAGCTGCAGTCGGACCGGGTGAGGCCCGCGCGGTGAGCGGCCCGCGGGCGGGGGGGTTCTCTGCCCGCTCGAATCCGGGCTGGCCTGGCCGGGAACCCGGCTGCTTTTATATGCCAAGAGCCGGAGGCAGGAAAAACTGGCGAGGGGAAGGAAGGAGGAAGTGGCTGGGAGAGCGAGGGATGTGCCCATTGCCGTGGCAACGGGACAACGCCAGGCCGCGGCCATTTGGAGCCTTCTGAGCACTGCCCGGGGCTCCCTCCTCGGGGGGCTGGTAGAATCGGGACTGTCCCCCTTTTTTAGGGCCTTCCCTTCTTCCCCAACGGGACTCCCGCACTGGGGAAGGGAATTGCTGAGGCTGCTTCCCCCCGCCCTTCGGGGTGTGGGTGGCCTAGGAGTGCAGGGAGCTGGGTGGAGAAGTCCTGGGGTGCCTTCTGAGCTGGGCCTCATCAGGGAGGAACCCTGGCCTATCTGGCACCATTTCTGGGCTTCCATCCCGGCTCTGCTGCAAACTGCCTGCGTGACCTTGGGTCGGACCCCTCCCTGCTCCAGGCTCAGCCTCCTGTCTGTAACCAGAGGAGGCTGGTCCGGAGGTGACCTCTAGGGTCCCCTCACCCTCATTCCCTGACCCTCTGATGCTGTGACCTTGGGCAAGTCCCCTTTATCCCCCTGTAGAGTTGCACGGATGCCCGCCCTGCCTCCCTGCAGGCCATGCCTGTCCAATGAGATAGCGGCTCCTTTGGTAACTTGTAAACATCCCACGTCCCCAGAATGACTGGGGAGCTGATGGAGATAGTGTAGGGCTGGCTTCAGAGGAACAGCCTCTAAGAGGAACGATCACTGAACCCTACTCTGGGTTGGGTGCCCCTCAGAACTCACTGGATGCTCACAATGACCCCTAGTTAGAGGGGAACGGAGCGAGGCTCAGAGAGGTCAAGTCGCCTGCCCAAGGTCACACAGCGAGAAAAAGGCAGAGGCAGGATTTGCTTCTAGGTGTTTCCGACCCTAAAGCCTTTCTCCTCCATCATGCCCCTTTGTTCCAGGGAAGAGCGGACTACATTCACTCCCTCCCTCCAATCCATACTGGGCCTGGAGTTGGGGTCGGGTTGGGGGTGGGAGAGCCTCCCTCTCCTCTCATGGCCTGTGCCCCTCATGTCCATAGGATGAGACCGGGGCCTACCTCATTGACCGTGACCCCACCTACTTTGGGCCCATCCTGAACTTTCTCCGGCATGGCAAGCTGGTGCTGGACAAGGACATGGCTGAGGAGGGTGAGTTGGGCCAGGGGGCTGGCTGGGAACTACATCCTAGCCCTTGCCCTCTGCAGGCGGCCAGGGCCTTCCATGGAGATCCCAAGCCGTTTCTCCCAGTTGGGAGGTGGGGTGGGGGGAGGGACATTGAACTTCTTCCCTGCTGCCTGCCTCGTGATCCCTGAAAAGGCTGAATCTCAAGGCCTCTGCATGGGTTGAGCCTCGGGGCTCTGCAGAGCTGACCTCACCGGAGTTTTGCTGAGTGCCCACAGAGAAGCAAGGATAGAGGGAGCCTGTGAGGCCGGCAGCCTCTGTTGTGGGCATGGATGCTCTTTCCCTGGACCTCCTGGGAAGCCAGGTGTGCGCGGGGTGGAGGTGGGCATGGGAGGAGGAGGTCTGGCTCTTTCTCTGTGGGTGATCCGGTATCTCTCGGGTGCCTGGTGAGGCTGGCAGGCAGCCGGTGGGTGGAGCCGGTGACTCTTCCCCAAATCCAGCGGCCTCTCGAACACAGCTGGCTGTGGGTGGAGGTGGGGGAGGGGACCCTGCTCCCCCAGCAAGGAGTTTGGTCCCTCTGGGGCCTAGGTGGCCGAGGCCCGTAGATGCCCACTTCTGGCTCCAGCAGATGGTTCAGGAAGCCATGCCTGGAAGAATACCCTTTTGGCAAAGCCTCAGCCATGGGCAGGGCCTACAGTCAGGGCCAAATCAACTCCGAGGGGCCCAGGGCGTGGCTCTGGGTCAGACCCAGCCAGGCCAGCTGGGCATGTCACTTTTCCTTTCTCCGCTTGTGTATGTAAATTAGGGGCGGTGAGAGCGGGCTTTGGGACAACAGGTGCCGTGAGTCCCAGTGCTCATACCCTGTGGGCGTCTAACACAGCCCATCCTTCCTCACTTGGGGCCCACAGTCTCCCTTCCAGACCCACATGTATGTGGTGTTCTAGAGGCAAAGTAGCTCCCCGGTGGGCTAGGGCTCACATTCAGAGTGAACGGTGGGCACCCACCCCGCCGCTTTCGGGCGGCTCCTCAGGGAGCACAGGTAGCGGGGGACCTGGGAGCAGGGCCCACGGGGAGGGGAGGTGAACACTCTCACTGCGTCCCAGCTGACGTCTGTTTACAGGTTCTGGGATTCTCCCAGCACCTCACACGGGGCTGGGGCCCCCACCAAAGGAGCCGGAGGACCTGGGAAGAGATTTACTAGCTGTGTGGCACCAAGAGAGTCACTTATGCCTCTGTGCCTCCATGGCCCCGTCTGTGAAATGGGGTCACCATAATGCCCACCTTCCCAAGCCACTGCGGGGGTAAAAGGAACTAAAGCAAGTGTGTTCCTTAGCTCAGCACCCGGCACCAAGGACCCACGATCCACGTTAGCTGTCTGTCCTCTGCAGGGCTCACGAGCTGCACTCAGGCAGCAACGCTCAGTGGCCGCCCTCTCTGTGTCAGGTGCTGTGTGGGCGCCTGGGACAGCAGGGCCGATCAGGCCTGGGACCCGTCCTCAGGGAGCCCAGAAGCCAGTCAAGGAAAGGACCAGAAGGGGTCCCTGCCCTGTACAAACACAGGGGAATCGAAGGGCGCGGGGCCATTGCCCTTCACTGGAAAGGTGACTCACTTAGTCTCCGAGACTCTCAGTTCCCCCAGCTGTGTAGGGACATTAATGCCTGCTTCCCCACGTCCCCAGGGCTCTGCAAACTGTAGGGCTGGGGAGGGGCAAGGGCACAAAGATTATGCATTTGTAGTGGGCTCTGAAGTCAGAGGAACTTGAATTTGGATCCCAGCTCTTGTGACTTAACTGGCTGCGTTGCTTCCGACAGCTGCTTCTCTTTCCGGTCCTCAGTTTCCCCGATTGTTCAGGGGAGGCAACAAAGGTACCTATTTCTAGTGCTGAGAAGAAACTGCAGGAAAGGATGTGGAATGCTTAGTCCAGTCCCTGCACTGAGCGCATGATTCATAAACAGGAGCACGTAATGGGGGTCAGCCACGGTCCCTCTCGCGGTGGTGTTCTAGGCCCCAGCCTCAGCCAGCTCTGCGTCTTGCCAGCCCTAGAGCAGCCCCCAGATGAGGGCACTGGCAGGTGTCCCTGGGTCGCCGGGCTCAGTACAGGAGGGATGTAGGGTTGGCTGGGTGATAGCCTCTCACCCCTTCCACAGAGAATATGGGGTCCCAGGAAGGAAGCATCCCCTCCTGCTGGAGCCCGAAGCTGAGAGGTGCTCATCACCTCTCATGACTGGAGTGGGAGAAGGTGTGGAGGCAGAGGGGACAAGGGGAGAAGAGCTCACGGGGGGCCGCCGAGTGATCCGGGGGCTGTCCTGTCTGTGCCAGGCGTCCTAGAGGAAGCCGAGTTCTACAACATTGGCCCACTGATCCGCATCATCAAAGACCGGATGGAGGAGAAGGACTACCCCGTCACACAGGTCAGGGGTGGCAGGGCGGCAGGGCGGTGGGAAAGGAGGCCAGGGGTGGGGGAGGCGGGGAGAGGCTTGAGAGAGTTGGGGAGGCCAAGCTGTCCTGTAAAGGGAGGGTGTGGCTGAGCTTCCGGGCCGCCCAGCAAAAGCCCCAGACGGGGAGGAGCGCTCTGCTTGCTGTCCCTGACGCGGCTCTGCTCGCGGTGTGACCTTGGGCCCATCGCACCCCTCTCTGGACCTTGATTTTCCCTTGTGGAATACAGAGGTGTGGGACCTGCACGCTCCCCTTCCTTACAAGCAAAATGGGGTCTGTGTGGAAAACGGGGGCCCTGTGGAGGCAGGGCACGCGCTGCTGGAGTTCACATTCGGAGCAGGGGCCCTGGGCCCCGTGTGTAGGAGCTGCTGGACGGATTCTCTGGCCCACCTTCGGGGAGACGCGGGTGCGGGCGGGTGGGCAGGTGGGAGACTGAAGCAGGGAGGCTCCATGCCGTCCTTCCTGCCCCCTCACGGGGCCCGTGGTCCAGCTCTGCCACACTTAAGTTCGGTGGCCGTGGGCGAGTACGACTCACCTCGGTGAAAATACGAAGAAGCATCAAGTGACCCTGCGGGTCCAGTGCCTGGCAGGGAGTAGGCTCTCAGAGTGTGGCTGCCACCTTCCCCCGTCGCCCCGCCCCTCCTCTCCTTCTGGGGCATGTGGTGTGGGCGGGAGGGTGACAGGTGCGCCTGCCCCTCCCACGGGTGTCCGCCACGTCGCCTCTCCGCCTGCAGGTCCCCCCCAAGCACGTGTACCGCGTGCTGCAGTGCCAGGAGGAGGAGCTCACGCAGATGGTCTCCACCATGTCTGACGGCTGGCGCTTCGAGCAGGTGCGCGGGGGCCCTGGGGCCGCACCGGGAACCTCCGAGCTTCCCCGCACGGCAAGCCCTTCCCTTCCGCACCCCCGGGCTTGGGTGACCCGCCGCAGGCCCACAGCCATCACACCGAACCAGGTTTTTTAGTAAGGGCCACAGCTGGCCGCAGGGCGGCTCTAGGCATCCTAGAGCTGGGTGTTCTCACAGCCGCTGGGGAGTGGTCTACACAGCAGGACGGGCGAGTCTCTGGGCCCCAAAGCTCAGGGGCAAGGAGACTGGAGCCACATGAGTGAGCTGACTCCACCTCGGGTCAGCACCTCCTGTGACAAAGGCACAGGGCCAGTCCCAGGGTCCCTGCGAGCGACAGGCCGAGTCCTGGCCTCACCACGTCTGGGAAAGCCAAGCAGCAGCTTCCCGTGAGGGTTCATAGTGTCCGATCATCCCCCAATCCACGTGCAGTGTAGTCCTGGAGACATTGATCACAAGTGGGGTCGCCCTTGCCATGCAGCTCATGGCCCGCCTCTCAGGTTTCCAGAGGAGCAGAGCCAGCAAGTTTACCCAAGGTCACTCGTGTCCCTAGGGAAGGAAGAGGGTTTGGCCACCCCTTTCTCTGTGCCCACCCACAGCTCCTTGCATGTGGAGGTTGAAGAAGGGAGAAGGCCGGGGCTTCCCAGAACGGCGGGGCAGGATCGGGGAACAGGCCCCATCCAGGAGCCAGAGGCCTGGATCTACGTGCCGCGTAACCTTGAGCAAGACCCATCTCCTCTCTGGGCCTCAGTTTCCTAGTCTGTGATACGGGGCAGTAGTGCTCCCTTCGCAGGACTGTCGTGAAGACGGGAAGGGCCACTGATAAAGTCCCTAGCCGAGGATAGGACTCCAGACACTGGCACCAGCCAGCACCCTGCAGGCTATGGGTCTGTAAGTCTAGAAGACTCCAGAGAGGACTCAGGATCCTGGATTCTAATCCCTGTTCCACCTCCTCTTCAAGCCAGAGGGGCTGATGGTTTTCCCTGCCTGTCAGGTGAGGGTCCCTGGGTGCTGAAGGTCCTAACCAGAACCTTGTGGTTGTGGTTGCCAGGGGGCCCCAGAGCAAAGGTGGGGCTGCTCTTGAGAGCCTACGGGAGACTCTGGCAATCGCAGGGGCTCCCAGAGGCTGAGCCGACAGCTCAGGGATCGCTGCTCATTGGCCCTCTGGCCTAAGGAATGGACAACCTGTTCTACCTCTGCTTGTAAGAATGAACGGAATATTCTATGGGTGCCCATCATGCCAACCCTGCCCTACAGCTTGGTTCTGGGGCTGCTTCAGCCACATCCGGGATGGAGGGGGACAACCTGCCCATCATCGGCTTCCACCTGCTTTTAGATAGTGGCCTCTAGATCTGGGCTGGGGTGAGGGGTGGGAAGCAACAAACATGAGGTAGCCTTTTTCCAAGGAATGCCCCCCTCCACCCAGGCTTAGCTGGGCCCGGAAGCAGACCTGATGCCTAGGTGGGGGATGGGGAGCTGACTCTGACTTTCTATGGAAACTCAGGGCCGGGCCTGACCCGAACAGCAAGATCAGGTCATAAGTTGGTATCCTGACCAGTGCTGATGTCAAACCCCCTTCCGGGCTGGCCGCCTTCAACCCAGCTCGTCTTCTTCCCCCCACCCCACCCCACCCCCGTCCTTCGTCCCCCCAGCTGGTGAATATCGGCTCCTCCTACAACTATGGCAGTGAGGACCAGGCTGAGTTCCTGTGCGTCGTGTCCAAGGAGCTCTACAGCTCCCCACATGGGCTGAGCTCGGAGTCCAGCCGCAAAACCAAGGTGAGCCCCCAGCCTCAGCTTCCCTCCCTGACCCCCCCCCCGCCATCCCTGCTTCTTTCTCCCTCCTGCTACACGCACATAACCACCCGGTCACAGCCAATGCCATCCATCCCATGCCACCCATGGTCCCATTCGCTCACGCCAGTTACCCAGGCCCAGGCGGGGGGAGAAGTGAAAAGGCTAGGCAGCAGGGGACCTAGATGCCCTTTGGAAGGGGTATCTGAAACCAGGGGTCTGGGCACGGTGTGCTGTGCTCTGCACGACCTTGGACAAGCCGCAGCCTCTAGGCGCCCCTGTTGTTTTATCCAAGAACTGAGGGTAGACCACATCCTCTCTGTGGTGCCATCAAGCTTAGAACTTCTGGGATCCAAAACACGGCCAGTTTATTTTGGAGAGGGCAGAGGAGCCAAATCCGTTAATCCTGCCCCTTTCCGGGGCCCCTTTCTCAGGAGCTCTGCAGGAGCGGGTGTCAGGAACCCCACGGGGCCCAGCCATGTGTCTTTGGCCCTGGCCCCCGAGGCAGCAACAGCCGGCCATGGGGAGGGGCTGAGCAGAGGTCCTGCCACCCGGAACCCAGAGCCAGTCAGAGGCCCCAGGGCCTTTGGGCAGGCCCATGGGGCAGGGCAGCGAGCCAGGTTGGGAAGAAGGGACACCATTCCTCCTAAGGGCCTGTCCCTGTGCATCAGAGACTTATGAACCCTGGCTTCCTGTTTGTCTGTCTGCCCCCTTGTTCTGTGACTTCCCCTGCTCCCCCCACCAGGGGGTCAGCACTGTCTTGCAAGGGTGCAAGAGTGAGCCTGCTGCTCCTGCCTCTCCACGAGCCCCTGGGGGGCCTCCCAGGTGCGGGTGGGGTCTGTCTTGGGCCTTCCCTGGCCTCCTTTCTACACTGGGACCTCCTAAAGTGAGGCTTCCCCAGGTGCCCCTTGAGGACGCCCTGGCCATACGCCCGCCCGCTCCCCTTCCACCCCTCGGAGCCCCCCTACTGCTCCGTGAGTCCCCAGCCGGGTCCCATTTTCTCTGCCCTTCCTCCGGTCCCTTCTCAGCCTCCCCCCTCCGGGGGGGCTGGACGAGATTCCCCAGCTTCTCCCTCCTCAAGGGCCCCCTTCGTCCTGCCCGCCCGGTGGTGGGGCCCGCGGGGCCAGCCACCCGCCGGCACTGCCCGGCCGGGCCCCTTGTTAGCTGTCCACTCTTTCTTCCCTGGGTCCGCCGGCTGGTGCACAGAGCGCGGAGCAGCAGCTGGAGGAGGAGCGGCAGCAGGAGGAGGTGCAGGTGCAGGTGGAACAGGTGCAGGTGGAGGCAGATGCCCAGGAGAAAGGTGCAGCCACCCCCCGAGGACAATGATTGCTAATAACCGCCGGCGCCTCCCGCCCCCTGCCCGCTGGAGCCCGCTGCCGCACCCGGGGGCCGGGGCCTGCGGGGGGACGGGCCGCCAGGGCTAGCTCCGCCGCGCGCCGGCCGCCTCCCCTGCATAACCATCCCTTCTCTCACTTTCTCTTTGCAGCCCTGGCAGCTCAGGAGCCCGCTAACCTTTTCTCCCTCCCACCACCGCCTCCTCCTCCTCCGCTTCCTGCCGGAGGCCCCGCCTCATCTCCACCCACCTCTTCTTCCTCCTGGATCTCATCTGCACCCTGCCTCTTCCCTCTCTGCCCCTGCCCGGGTTTCCTCTCCTCCGCCTGCTCGCACCTCCCTCCCGGGGCCGCCCCGGGCCCGGCCCCCCGCGCCCTGCCCCCGGGCGCTCCGGCCCCGCACCCGCACCCCCGAGCGTCCCGCCTGCCGCCTCCCGCGCCCCGGCCTGGGGAGCAGGGCCCCGGCCGTCTGTCCTCCGGGCCCGCCAGCCCCGCAGCCACCGCCGCCGCCGGGCCCCGCTGAGGCCGGGCCGCCCCGCCCCCAGAGCCTCACCTGCTCGCCTCCTCCTCACCTCTCCTCCTTGCAGGTTCCCGTCCGCACCCCTCAGACCTGAGGCTGCGCTGGCCGTGAGGGCTCCTCCCCGGCCCCTCGCCCGCCCCCAGAGCCGCCATCCCTGGTTTGTAGCTTGGCGGAGCTGGAGGGAGGGCGGAAGCCAGGAGGGGGCGCGTCTCCTGTTCCCGGACCCGAGCCTCTCGCTCGGCTGACTTTCTCCCCTCCCCTGCTTTTGGCCTTGGGTGTGAGGCTCTGAGAGGAGAGGAAAGTCAGGGGGCCGGCCTGGTTCCCAGCCAGCCGTCAGCACCAGGGCTCCAGAGCCGGGCTGGAAAGGAGGGAGGGGAGACAGCCGCATCACAGCCCGCCCCTCCCCCACCCGGCCCTGGGGTCCCCGGCTCTTGGGTGGGGGGAAGGACAGCCAGCCTTGGAGTCCCTTGGCCTACAAGGAGTCAACCAGAGTTGGCTAAGGATCTGGGTGTCACAGAAAAAGTCCTGGCCAGGTCCCCTGGAGCCCCTACTCAATCTTAGCTGCCTGCTGTGTGACCTTGGGCAAGTCACTGTCCCTCTCTAGGCCACAGTTGCCTCTGAAATGGGGACAGACAGCTGCTGTCTCTGACCTTTTGCCTGAGACAGCAGGGACCTGGCCTTGACCCCCTCTGGCCAGAGTCTTGGGGACTCTGACCTCCGAGGCAGCCACCACCCAGCCCCACCCTGGGGTTCCCGGATGGGCAAGCTGGGTCCCCTTCCTGCTCCCCCTCCTCGGCTCTGAATTCACCTTCTCTGGGCCTCAGCCCCCCACCCTCTTCTCAGAAGGGAGCCTGTGACTCACCTACCTCTTTCTCTCTCCCTCTCTTCCCTGCCCTTCCCTCCATTTCAATCTCCTCTCTGCCCTTCCCTGGCCTTGCCTCACCCTCCTCACTGGCCCCACCTTCCCTCCCCCATCCTGGTGTTCTGATCACCCTCCCACCCGCCCCCCTGCCCCTTCCCCCTCTTATTTTCTAGCTGTTACAAGCCAGAGGCACCCGGATGTGAGGCCCCAGATCACCTCCAGGGACTTGGGGTTCCGATCTGAAATCCTTTATTTTTGTACCTCGGGGTGGGGCCCCGGCTCCAGGCAGAGGAAGCATTCTACCCCCTGCCACTTCTGTCTACACCTGCGGGGCTGTGATTTCCCCCCGCCTCTGGGGGCTGGGCAGGGGCCCGCTGGGACCTCTCAAGGCCCGAGGTGGGCCCTGGGACCCCCGGGCAGAGCTGCCTGTGTGTGGCCAAAGTGTGACGCTGTCCAGCTGTGTCTCCCACGGCCCCATGGTCCCTCCCCGGGGCCCCCCAGCTGCATGAATGGTACCCTCCCCCCTGACCCCGTCACGTCTCCTCCTTGAGCCTTAGTCTCCTCATCTGTCAAATGGGTTCACTCTCCCCGCCGCCGCCACCTACCTCACAGGGTTGTTGTGAGGTTACAAAGACCAGCAAGGTCCCAGACAGCCCTCGGGGAGTGTACAAAGCACCAGACCGGAGGGTGGCCCTCCCTTCACCCTTCCCTCAGAGGGGGACGGCCCTGCTCGGCCCCAGATGGAGATTCAGGTATTGGCGGGGTGAAGGGTGTGGGGGTTGGCCTTGTGGGAAGAAGAGGGAGGGTGACCCGGCCTTCACCTTGGCCACTCCCACCCCTGTCTGCACTGTGGGGTGCAGAGGGCCCTGGCCAGGAGGGGGCAGGCCGGGGTCTCAGCAGGAGCAGAGCAGCCCTTCAGGAACTGGTAGTGATAAGGGCAAGGGGGACACGCCTCCCTCTGTCCCAGGGAGAGTCTGGGGGTAGCAGGGGCTGAGCAAGAGGCTCCCCACGCCTTTATGATCCCCCGGGCTGTGTCCAACCCCACCATGTAATAAAGCCTGAAGAAACAGCCGCTGGGCTGCCTTCCTCTCTTCCTCTGGGCCACCTTCGGGGACGGGGTTTAACTCAAGGTTGGGTCAATGACTCCTAGGTGATGGGGCTTTTTTCTAAAGCCCGGGAACCCTGCCCTGTGGTCACTCTCCTGTGTATTTCGAGGAGGGAGGTCATGGCTCCGTCCTCTGCCCCACTCTGGCTTGCTGGGAGAACTTGGGCAGGTGCCTGCCCTCTGAGGTCTCAGTCAACTCACCTGTGAAGTGAGGGGTTGGACCAGGTGACTTACAAGGCCCAACCCCGGGGAGCCCTGCAGGTCTCTTCCTGCCTCTGGGCAGTCCTAGACCAGCTGGGGATGCTGAGGGGGTAGGGGGCTCCCGGAATCAGCACGGCGGGGCCCCCTACTTCCTGGCCTCACCCCACCATTCCTGTGGCCCTTTGCTCCAGCCTAACCCCAACAGGACACCCCCGCTGCTTCCTGCTGTGACTTTTCTTTGACCCTCCGCCCCTCCAGATCACTACCACCCTTTGCCCAAGTCCAGGAAATAGAAACACCCAGGCTCCTTCTCTCCGAGACCACTGGACCCCGGGCTTCGGCATGACACCCCCCTCCCCGGCCCCTGCCTGGCCAGTCCCTTCATGTACCTTGTCCCACTGTGTGTCTACCGTGTTCTCCCATTCCACATCTTAGCGCTGCCAGGGACATCCCGGCAGAGCAGGAGTCCCCTAGGCAGAGACCCTCCCCTGGGCCGGGTGAGGCCCCCCCTGCTCTGCTTGAGCCTGGAGGGGGGAGCCCACGCCCTCCCCTTGGGACACTCGGCTTGCTGGACTGACCTCACGTTCTGTGTCTGACTTTGTAAAAAGTCATCAGGAGGCTTGTTAAAAGAACAGATTGTCCACCCCCCCCCCAATTCTGACTAAGACTGGGGTGGGGCCCATGAATTTGCATTTTAGCGAAGCGCCCAACACTGCGTCTGCCAACCTCTGAGAAGCCTGAGCGGCTATGGGCTGGAAATACTTTAACATTTGCCCCACTGAGAGGTGCCCCCCCCACCCCGCGCAGTGTCTGCTCCATCTCCTCTATCTCCCCACCACGCCCCCGCAAACCCCCAGCTGGCTAGCCCAACAGGCAAGCACCAGGCTTCAATGGCCACTCCCTGCATTTGAAATTTCCCCCTTCTCCGAGGCTCCCCTTCCTTTTCCCAGCTAGGCTTCAAGCAAGACTTGTCTGCACTGCTGGGCTCCCCACTTCCTTACCTCCACTGCTGCCCCCAGAGGGCACCAGCGGCCCTCCCCGACCACTCCCACTTGGCTGCTAAGGTTCCACTCCCCGCCCCCCAGCTCCCCTCCAGCTCTGCCTACACCGCTCAGCCTCCCTTGTGGGCCCCCATCTGTAGTGTCTGTCTCTCGCCTCTTCAGTCTTCCCACTCACCTTCTGCGGAGGGGCTCTGAAATCCTCCTCCAGACCTCAAGCCCTGCCTACCTCCTGCACACCTCTCTCCCAGAGGCACCCCAGGTTCCGACACCTTCTCGGAGCCCTTCCCTCCTCAGGGGCCCCAGGCCAGGCAACAGGTCCTCCACTGGCCCCGTGGATCAGGACAGACACCCGGGAGTGGTCCTGGGTGACTTCTCCCTCACCCAACACCCATCCACCAAGGCACCTGGAGGACACAGGGTCCTTTCAGTCCATCCCCATTGTCCGGCTCATTCGATCCCCTCCCCTCCGTCCTGGAGTTCAGCAGTGGCCTCCCCGCCTCCCACTCCCTCTACACTGGGCCTAGGGGTCCTTCTAAAATGTGTATCCACTCACGTATCACTCCCCTGCTATAGAGCCTTCTTCCGTGGCTCCCCAGAACACCCAACATCAAGTCCCTAACTCCAGATTCTTTGCCATCTGATCTCAGTTTGCTTCCCTCTTAACCACTGTTTAACTCAGAACAGCTCACGGATGTGCCCTCTTCTTTTGGGACTTACACCTTTGCACCTGCTGTCCCCCTGTCTGGAATGCCCTTCCCCACCTTGGCCACCTTTGGGTGGCAACTCAAGTCTCCCCTCCTCCAGGCAGCCTTCCCTGACTTCCCCAGCTCCAGGCTACCCCAAAACCCCTGGACACTGGATTATCATCCTCAACCCTGAGTTCGGGAGCTGAGCTCTGTGCATATGTCTGGCCCCAGCACAGTGAGTGGCACATAGCAGGAGACCGAGGGCTTAATGAACAAAGGATCCCCAGAATGCAAAGGGAGTGTCGTGCTGAGAAGTGGTGGACTGGGAACCAGGAGGCAGGGCTTCCACACCAGCCTTCACCCCGAACCCGACCCGCTGGTGTGATCCTGAGGATGGCTTCTCTCCTCTGCCTCAGTTTCCTCCCAAGCTTGCAGACAGAGCTTATCATTCATCCCATCCTGATCTGAGGGGTCACCAAAACACCTTCCTCCTGAGGTTGCTCCTGGGACCTGAGCAGCTGCCCTGGAGGTCACCCCTGCCCCCCAGGCCCCACCTTGGCCTTCTAGACATTCAACAAACAGGCTGGGCAGGAAGCAGAGTCTGCTCAGCCAAGAGTGTGGGGTCGATGCCAGGCCCCATTCAAACCCCACAGCAGGCCCTCAGATCAGAGGCTTTATTCCACAGGGCAGTGGAACTCACTTCCAGGTTCGAGTGGGCAGTGGACAGGTAGGGGTGGGGTGAGGACCCTAGACCCGGGACTCCCCCCACCCTTTGGCTTACGGTGGCAGCTGGCTCACTTGGCTGTCTCCAGGGCTCTGGGGGTCCCTCGGGGGTGCCTCCCATCCCCACCCCTCAAGTTCACAGGCTGACTCTACTCTCTGCATTGGCGGAGGGGAGCTCAGACACCCCTATGGGGACCCGGAAGCCCCATGATCACTGCTGGACAACCCCAACCCCCCAAGTCAGCAGCAGAGGAAGAGGAAGAAGAGAGGATCAGGAGGCAACAGGGCGGGCGTGAAACCCCCTAGCTGGGCCTGCTGACCATCCAGGCCCTGGGGCGCAGGGGGAGTCTTCACCAGCTGATCTTCTCCATCGCTGGGGCGATGTCAGGGAGCAGGTTGAGGGGACGACGGATGCCACCTCCTGCCTCCACGGGGCCCTGCTGCCCCCAGAATACTTGCTCCCCTCTCTGGTGGGGGCCCTGGACTCTCTGCATCCAGGTGGTGGGCCCCAGCTCTGCAGGGAGGGGAGCTCCTCAGGTCAGCACCTGCTGGATCCAGCCAATCACCCCTGTGATGCGGGTGTAGACACCAAAGTAGTTGGGCCGGCCACAGCCCAAGCCCCAGCTGACCAGCCCGGCCAGGAACCAGCGGCCACTGGGCTCCTTGCACACCAGTGGACCTCCCGAGTCGCCCTGAAAGGGGGAGAGGAGAAACAGTCGCATCAGGATCGCATCAGGGTAAGCTGGGGTTCCTGACTGCTGGGAATTTGCCACGTGACAAGAGACTCTATCGAAGCCTCTGCTTCCCCTGCTCCCGATCAACAGAGAGAGCCCAGAGCACCCCTGCTGGTCGGTCCTTCCACAGGTCCTGGCTGTTGCAGAAAAGTGCACGTGTCCCCATGCCCCACTGCTCTCCGCCTCCCTTCTGTGGGCTCCTTCCACTCCTAGCTCCTGTGTCCCCTTGGGCAAAACGCCTTGCTCAGGCAGGGGGCAGAACTGGATGTGAGCCTGAGACCTGCCCACCGCCTGCAGCCCTCTGGTCATTGGGGGCTGCAACTTGGTGCAAGTCTCCACCTCCCCAAGCCTCAGTTTCCTTATCGGTAAAGTTGGGACAGCCATCCCAGCCTGGGGCTTCAGCAGGCTGGTGTGGGCGGAGGCTAGGCCTTGAGTGATGTGAGCGACACCTGCCCTCCCTCCCTCCCTCCCGGCCACAGCGTCTCCCCTCCCCAGGCGTCACCTGGCAGGCATCCTTCTTGCCCTTCCGGTAGCCAGCACACAGCATGCGGGGCGTCACCTGGTAGCGGTAGGCCTCACCACACAGATCCTGTGGGATTAGCTGCACATCGACCTTCTGCAGACCGTTGCTGGTGGGCCCTGCCCGGCGGGGTTGGGGGCAGAAGGCAGAGACGAGAGCGAACTCTTCTGCTATTCTCCTTACAGCTCGGGACTCCCCCCACCGTCATCTCTCCTGTTCTGCCCGCCCCCTACCCCTCCGCCTCACCATCACCCTGTTCTGGCCCCTTGTGGCCCCAGGAAACAGAGTCCCCACCCAAAGCCTATCTGGGCTAGTGTCCTCTCTGCTGCCCCTCCTGCTTGAGGCGTCTTGGCCAGCTCTCCCGCCCCTGGGAGGTTTTCCCAGAGCACACATCTGACCCCTCCACTCTCCACTTAAAATGTATCAGTGTCTCCCCTCTGTCCAGCTCAGTGCTCTGCTGGGGCCCCAAGGGAGGGCCCCCAGGGAGCTTCAGTCTCCCCTGTGCCTGGTCCCGCCCCGAGATCTCGTCTGTCTGGCCAGGGTGTGGATCAGTGGTGTTTTGCTGGATGCCTCAGTGGGTTTTAAAGGGCAGGTCAGACGACCTCTTTGCTCAAGCTCCTTACCACGGCCAAGGAGGCCCTCCCGCTCTTCCTGCCAGCCCTCGTCCGCATCCGCCTGCCCCCAGCTCCCCTCTGGTGCAGGGTGTGCCCAGGACTTCCGGGATTGCCACTGTACCCCTAGCGGGAACCCCTCTCTCCCCACTTGGACACTGCCGACTCGGCCTCCCAGCCTTGGCTTAGCCAGCACTGTCTCCCCCAAGAATGTTCTCTTCATCTTTACAGCCCATCTTCGCCCAGCTCAAGGTCTGGCATACAGCAGGTGCTCATTAACGGGTCCTTGAATGAGTGAGCAGATGCACCCATCCTGGCTTTGCCGCTGTCCTCCAGCGTCGTCTTGAACAAGTCACTTCTCATCTGAGCCTCAGATTCCCCATCTCGAAAGCATCTCTGCAGTCCTGCCTGCCTCCACGTTGTAAATCACTGTCCCTGTCTTTAAAGCCACCCCTGTTAAGGGTGTGGGGCCTGGCTGTGGCTGTGCCAGGCTGGGCCTGTATTCAGAGAACTGAGCTGGCCCCTAGGGATGGGGAGTTTAGGTGGGAAGGGGAGAGACCCCCTGCTTCGGGGACAGTAGCAGGCACAGCCGGGCTCTGGGGTCAGGGAGTCCTCGCTGCCAGTCCCCATTCCAACCCTCTCTGGCTGGCTGACTTGGAGCAACTGCTCGAATGGGACCATAATGCCAACGCTTAGGGGTATCGGGTGGATTAAACGAGACCACGTTCCCGAAAATCCCCCCGCCATGTAGAAAGTACCTGTGTCCAAGGAGCAGAGGTTGGAGCTTGCCCATGGGCTGTTGGGTTCCTAACCTGCCCCATCACTTCACACGTATCCCCCAAGATAACCTCCTATCCCCTCCGTTCCCTTGAAACGTGATCCAGAAGGAGGGAAGGGACAAGGGAAAGACCGGGAAGGCCGGAGCCACCTGCTAGAGTACAAGCTTGTGTTCTTCTGTGACATACAACCCGGGTTCACCCCAGGACCAGGGGACCCCCTACCCTGCCCCCTCCAGACTCCGGAGCCCCAGGAGGCGGACTGTACCCCACAGGTCCTAACCCGCCCTCCCCGCAGCCCCGCCAGCTCACCGCCCTCACGCAGGGCGCCCCAGCCCGTGATCCAGCAGTGCAGGCCCGGCTCGAAGAAGTGGGAGCGCGCGGGCAGGCAGACGGGGCGCACAGCGGCCGAGCGCACCACCGGGTGGTCGAGCTGCAGCAAAGCCACGTCGTAGTCATGGCTGTCCTCCTCGTGGTAGGGGTGCAGGAGCAGCCGGCTCACCTTGAAGGACACCTCCCCCGGCCAGCGCGAGCTCTGCCACACCTTGCCCAGGAATACCGTCCACAGCGCCGGGGAGGCCATGCTGGGGGTAGGGAGTGGGGGGGCACCGGGCTCAGCCGCTGCTTCTCTCATCCCGGACCCTTAGGCTAGCTGACTTCCCCACCCGGGCCACCACTGGCGGTTACACCCGTCCCTTTCCTGCTCTGGAAAGCTAGATGGTGGGGGCTACAGCCCATGGTGCTGGCGCTGGAGTCCACCTGCCTGGGTACCAGTCCCAGCTTCGTTCCTCCCTAGATGTGTGTCTGCTTCTCTGGGCCTCAATCTCCTCATCTGTGAAATGGGGACAGCATCTTCGGCTCCTGTTACTGGGGGGAATTCTGTCAGACTGCGCATGTAAAAAATTAGCCCAGTGCCAGACAGTGGCAAGGATTTCTCTCCCTTTTGTCTGTGCACCTAACAGATGGGACTGCTGTGAGCTCGTGGACACCTGCTGGTCCTCCCTGGGAGCACGTGGGCTTTGAATAGGCAGCGACCAGCAGAGACTGGGCGGTGAAGACCCCTGGATGCCAGGTCAACATCCAAGGCTTTCTTGACCTCACGGGCCGCGGGGAGCCAGGGAGGCAGCAAGAGAGTGAGGTGGTCAGACTACCCAGAAAGGGCACCCAGGCCCCTGGGTAGGAGATGCAAAGTGGGGCCAGGCTCTGGGCTGCCTGGGAGGGACACGAGGTGCTGGGGAGAGTGTGGACAGGCAGCGGCTGGAGACTGGTCCAGCACACCCAGAGCACTTGTCATCTGGCTCTTGATGTAGGGGCGTGGGGTGCAGTGCCATGGTGGCCCTGGTCTTTGGTTGGGGACTATGTGGACCCAGGACAGAAGAGGGGATCTCGGAGGGGAATCCAGGACTGGCAGGGCCCAGGAGATGGGGCTGGACTTGGAAAGGGTTGCTATCAGCCCACCATGCAGATGGAGAAAGTTTCTGTGGGCTTGGATGGGGTGTGATGTCCCTTCTTGGAGGCTTCGTGGGCCCCACCCACCAGGGAACAGGCACCTGGCAGTTGGGCGGAGGGGTATGGTCTATGGCCCCATGAGTCAGTTCTGTACTCTGCTGTACCCTCAATGTCTGGCACAGCTCCCTAGTAGGAGCACGATAAATATTGCTGGATGGATGAGTGATTACGGGAGTGAATGAGTGAATGAATCGCTGACCACAGACCGAGCGTGGAGAGGTTGAGCAACCTTCCCTGGGCACGGACTGTGTTCATCGTGGAGCAAGGACTGAACCCGAGCGTCAGAGCAGCTAGTCTGATGGGCTTCCCTCCACCCACCCCCCTCCTGCTTGGACCTCAGACCCACTCTCCCTCCCTGCCAGGCCTTGCCTCCCCTCCCCCATCTCTTGTGTGTCCATCCCCACGTGCCCTGCTCACCTGTCCTCCTGGAAGCAGTGGGCGGCTGTTATGACCCAGCGGTCCGCGATGAGCGCCCCCCCACAGATGTGTCGGCCCCGAACCTGGAGGCTGGCCTGCCAGGGCCACTCACCCTCCGAAGACACGGCCCCGCCCACGATGCGGCTGGAGGGGCCCTGAAGGCCACAGTCTGGGGGTGCGGGGAGGGACAGGGATGGCCAGAAACCAGTGAGGAATGGATACAGAGAGAGATGGAGAAGGGGAGGCAGACAGGAAGGCCAAAGGAAAGATGGAGGGGGATGGGAAAGAATGACCCAGAGTGGGTGCAGAGGCCGGACGGAAAGAGCCAAGTGAGCTCTCCCTCACTCCCCAGTGCGGCCCCTCCTTCCCTCCCTCCCACACTCGGGGCCCAGCCGGGGAAGAGGGCCCTCTGCCCGCCCTCCCCAGTGGCACCGTGGCTCACCACAGTGCCGCTCGTCGGAGCCGTCCCTGCAGTCGGACAGCCCGTCACACTGTGGGTTGGGTTTCTTCACGCAGCTGCGGTCCTCACACTGGAAGGTGAACGTCCCACAAGGCACCCCTGGGGGGAAGGGGATGGGGACAGGGCATGGAGTGTGGGTCCCGGAGCCCCAGGGACCCTCTGAAACAAGGCCCAGGGAAGGTGGACTCTGAAAGAGATCAGGAGGAGACTGGGAAGCTGTCCCTTGAGCACACGGAAGGAGCCCTTGAGGCTCCTGTAGGGTACCCTAAAGGCAGGCCATGTCCCTTCCCCATGTCTCTTCACCAGCTCAGGCTGGTGGGGAGCAAGGCTGTGTCTCCACTGTCAGGAGGCACCTGAGAGCCGGACTGTGCATCTCCTGTTAGTCCAAGCCTCCCTTTGGAGCCCGGCCTTCCTCTAGATCCGGGCCCCACCAGCCGGCCACCTGCTCCTCCCTGTCTTCACCGTGAAGAAATTTCTGCAGCCCCACCTGGTCTTGGCCTGCTCGTCTTTCCTTCTGCCTATTTAAGTTTTACCTCTTTGCAAGGCAAAGTTCAAGTAGGAAGCTTTCCCTGCCTGATGTCCTCCTGCACTCCAGGCTTCCCGTACTACTGGACGTGATATCCAGAAGGCACTGGGCCAGAGACAGTCACCCATCACGTCTTCCTACCAGCAGATCATCCCAGAGGACAAAGACCACCTTTTTGGTGTCTTTTATTTCCACTCCCTCACTCTGCTCACCTATCACTGGCTTGCATGCAGGTGTGGGTTGGATAGATTAGGACGGACGGACGGACGAACGGATGGATGGATGGATGGAGAAGTGTTCATACAGATGGGTTGGTGAGTGTTTGGACAAGAGGGTAGAAACCTTTGCTGTAGAAGCGTGCAGAAAGGCTGGGTTGTCCTGGCTGAGCCCATTGCTTGGTTTCCCTCTGGGTAGCCGGTCACCCCGCCCTACCTTCCCGGCACTGCTCCTCGTCACTCCCGTTGAGGCAGTCAGGCTGCCGGTCACACACTCTGGACAGGGAGATGCATGTGCTGTCTTCTTGGCACTGGAATGTGGCTCTGCAGACTGCATGGGGACACACAGAGGAGGCAGGTGAAAGGAAGCCCGAGGCGCTGGGCTGGGACTTTGTGCGGCCTCTAGAACGTGTATTGTATCACATGCTAGGACCGTAAGTCTCCTTCTTTGCTATTTGACGCCGGAGTTTCCCAGCAAGTGAGATAACCCACTTCCTGGGTGGGAACAGAAAGGAGATGATGACCTGTCCAGGGTCATCTGGCTGAGCCAGAACCTGAAGCCAGATGCTCTGATTCCAAACATGAGGCACCTTCCCCAGCACATCTCCCTTCCCTCCTGCTTCTCTCCCCAGGTGTCTAAAACTTGGATGGGATGGGGTTGGGGGAGGTCAGACAAGAAAAGGTTACCATGATGGTGAAGGTGGGGGGCCAGAAGCCAGGATTCAGAAGGAGAGTGCTGACTTGGGGACCACCAGGGCCCCTGCTGCGGGGCTGGGCGGTGGGGAGCATAACTCCAGTAAGAGCTGGCAGCTCCAGTCTGAACCCCTTGAAGTGGAGGTATGGAGACCCCACTCAAGGGAGGAAGACACAGGATTCTCTCCTTGGTCACCCAGGGCTTGCCTTCCCCTTCCTGGTCCTCCATCTGCTCTGTACCTCCTTTGACAGCTGGATGGGACAGAAGGCTGGGGCCAGTGGCCTGGTTGGGAGAAGCTAGGAGCTCAGAGCCAGGAGACCTTGGTCCCATCCTGTCCCTGCTACTACCCCAAACCGTCGCCCTGGGGACCCCAGTTTCTGACTCGATGCTTCCGTCTTTCCATCTCAGCACAGCAAGAGAGCCCACTTCCTGGATGCCGATAAGAGGAACTGCACATTTTGTGGGGGGCTGGTGTCTCTTCTCAAAAAGAGGGGCTTGGCTCAGTGCTCAGAGGAAGCAAGGCGAGGAACGGGTGGGACAGACGGGCCGCCTACCACAGTTTCTCTCATCCAGGCCATTGGGGCAGTCCTTGACCCCGTCGCAGGCGGGCACACACAGTCCGTTCACAGAGCAGAGGAAGGCGCCGGGACAGGCTGTACGGGGGGAGAGGGCGCCCTCAGGACACACATCATCGTGCAGACATGTGCAGACGTGCTGCCCTTGTGTGCTCACACACGTACGCACATGTACGCACACCCATATGCACGGTGCGCATGGACCCGTGTACACAGCACACACACGCGCACACACACACACACAGGTCTGTGTGAGTGTGTCTGCCTGCTGAACCCAGGTGACAGCCTTGCCTAGGGGGCGCACATAAAGCCTCAGGCAATGCACGCACACACGTACGCACATATACACACATATAGTCCTTTGGTTCCTCCACTTGGTGCTTCCAGGGATGGGAAGGAGGCAGGGAGAAGCGGCGGGGGCATTGGGGGCGCCCGCCCTTCTCCCCGGTCTGCTCATACTCACGGTCGGACTGGTTGTACAAGCCATAGTGCACCTGCACGCCGGGCCCGGTGAGGGGGATCTGGGACGTGAAGTTGACCGTGATGCCGGCAGTGGCCACCACAGGGATCCTCTCGGCGTAGGGCTGCAGGGTGCGCAGGCCACACAGCCTGGGGGTGACAGAGACAGACTCAGGGATGCACGGGCCAACCCCAGGGAAGGGACAGCTTAGTGTCCTCATGCACAGACAGGGCAAGGGCGGAACAGCCAGAGAGGGAGGGGGAGCGGCGCCCCCACGTTCACCTTCTCTGTCTTGATTACTGCTTTAGGTGACTGCCCACCCCCAGGGTCGTCTTCTAGAAATCAGCCTATGTCATTTCCCTGCTCAAAGCCTTCAGTAGTTCCCCACTCCCTGCAGGGTAAAATTTCAAGCCTGAATTCTAGTCCCATCACCCAGGAGCTGTGAGATCCTAGCAAGTCAGGGTCCTTCCCTGAGCCTCAATTCCCCTCTTACAAAATAAGGGAAATTATCAACACTGTTGACTCCAAATCTGACAGTGCTTCAGTGTGTCCGTAAAGGCCAGAGTCCTTGGCTGGCCTGCTCTGTGTAGACAGGAGTAGCTTGGGCTGTGTGTGGGGGAGGAGATAGCTTGTGGGCCTTGGTCAGGCACAGTCCTTCCCACTGAGAAGCCTCCAGAGCCCTGGGGTCTCCCTGTGACTCTGTGGACCTGAGGGGAGCACCACTTCCGCACCCAGGACCAATACAATAGCACAGGGCTGAAGGATGTCATCTCCGTGCATGGCGGCACAAAGGTGGGGCCATTCCCCAACCATGGGAGGGCCCTCACACCCCTGCTGGACTCCCCACCCCAATGGGATGCTCTGGTTTCCCCAGAGCAGGTGGGAGAAGCTCCATGGAGGGGCGACGTTCAGAGAACAGCTAGGAATCTTCCTACAGTATAAGGGATTTATCCTACATGGTGTCTGGGCACATCTTGCCTCAGAACAAGTGGGCATGCTTTTGCCAAGTGGGAGCAAAACCCTCCCCTGGAATGATGGGTCGCTCCCCAGATAGCTCCCCAGCGTTCCCTCCCTCCCCAGGTGAGACACCCTCACAGAACAGATGGGTCAGTCCCCTGAGCCCCCCACAGGGAAGAGGGCACCCTTGCTGAGCACATGGGAGCGCCTTTACAGACGAGGGAGGCACACCCAGGCCACAGGTCAGAAAACCCGCGTTGAGAAGTGAAAGTGCCCCAGCAGAGAAGGCAGGGGGAAGTCAGGGTGGGAATGTCCCAAAGCATGATGGGAGCGTCCCACCACAGGTGCAACAGCTAACTCTCAGGGTGGGGCCGTGGGGGGGGGGCAGGTATTTCCTCGGAACTTCTAGAATACGGCAATCGCCTCACAGTTCAATGGATTAGTCAACGAGCTAATCAACAAACAACTGAGGAAGAATTGGGGTTGTCTTGTCCGGCCCCTCCCTCACGGACAGGGACACTGCAAGGCCTCACTGCACAGAGATTGGGGGGTCCTTGCCACAGCCCCACTTTGTGAGACAGAAATTGTTCCCAAATCCTACATTCCAGAGGAGGCTCGCGAAGGGAGTGGCACAGGTAAGCCAGAATCCAGCCTCCTCAGGACGTAGGAGGACCCACCCAGCCTGCTCCGGGGGTGGGGGGAGAGGCGCACCTTGGCTCCCACTTCCCATGCCCCCACACAGACCTCCCCACGCTCTCTGGCTACAGCGTATCATTTCCTTGCTTCCAAACCAACCCACAGTCCTCCAAGCACGGTCCGGGAACCACCAGGGCTCCAAAGTAAAAATTATTTTCACAATAATGCTCACGTAATATTTGCTTTCTTTCACTCTCATTCTTTTCACAAAGGATACGGTGGAATTTTCCAGAGACTACGTGACGTGTGAGACAGCAACCCAATGACGCCCAATGCAGTTCTATTAATCCAGTTTAAGAGAAAGTCATAAAAATGTCAAATAATGGTATTTTTCTCGCCAAATGCTTTTGGCTTTGGGAACTATAATTAGTTTTTTTTTTTCTAAAATGTTGTTTATGTTAAAATTGTAGCAGGTTTTTGAGTGAATTGATGTTTTTAAACTTCCTTAGTTATCATATATAATACTGTGAAAAGAGATAATATAACTTTCACAAAAGCCCTTTGGGGTACTCAGTAATTTTAAAGCCGGTTAAGGGGTCCCAAGGTGGGAAGTTTTGGGAAGCCCTGCTCTCTGAGACTCCTCCAGCCCAGGGGGACGCGATGGGGATGAACTGCCACAAGGGGGCACCCCCGAGCAGGCCTGGCCCTTCTTGGCCTTTTAAAACTAAGGGAACAGAGCTTGGGGGGTTTGTCTGGTTTTTGGTTTTTGGTTTTTGGTTTTTTTGGGGTTTTTTTGGTCTGTCTGTTTTTAAAGTGGACAAACAAAGGCTCTCATGGATTAGCATCCCCTGAGAGTTTCCCTGAGGAATGGACAGGTGAGCTAGGGGCAGGAAATACTGGGGAAATACTGGGGAAATGGATCCAGTATGCCCCTGACCATGCAGAAGGTTTGGGGACACAGGATGCTGTCCCCGCATGGTCATGGAGGGATTGCGGAGAGGCAAGGAAGGAACCAGAGCCAGGCCGGAGAGGAGTGGAACATTTCAATCTAGAAGAGTCTGCACGGTCACCCTGAGCTCTGGCCAGGGGCTCTAAGGTACCAGTGGGGACTGACAGGACATCATCTCCACTGGCGTCTGAGAGAACGAGGTCCAGGATCAGCTCGTGGCTCGGCCTGGAACCCCGGGAACGCCCCCCCCTCCACCCCGGGGGCAGTATGTGGTTCTCACCTTGGAGGCCCAGGGCAGGGGCTGGTGGCAGCATTCCTGGGGCAAGGCTACAGTCTAGTGGCTCAGGCTGAATCACTCAACTTAAAGATGGTCTGTTTAGTCTGTGCAGTGGTAACATAAATTTTTTTTTCAAGTTCAGTTGCCCACTAATTTCACATAATAATCTAGATTCTTGCTTCTTCTGAAAAACAAGCCCCAGAAACACTGGCTGGAAGTAATCAGAGGCTATCCGAGTTAGACAGAGCACAGGACCTCCTGATAACCAGTCCCTTCCTCTCCTGCTCTCCCCCAAACAGCCTTCCCCCCCAGAACTATGCACCAACTGGCCTCCTATGTGCACCGGCATTTCCGGGTCCTGCCATAGAGACTTCTGGGGGAGGGTATGCACCTTCTGGCTAATTCCTCCCCATCCACCAAATGCCACCTCCTCCCCCACGAGCCGTGTCCAAGAGGCCGTGGAACCCACCTCAGCTACAAAGTGCAGGGTCTGGAGGCGCATTTTTGCACAGTGGCCAGCTTGCCTTCTCACCTCTGTGGATTGGGGATTTTTTTTCCTTCTTGCCTCACCCAGACTGTAAGAAGGGACCCTGTCAACTTTTGCACGTTAGCAACTCTACACAGGGAGGAATTCAAGAAAGAGTGGACGGGTGGGCAGGTGGTAGGTTGGTGAATGGATGGATGGATGGATGGATGCACACACGCAAGCATTCCCTTCCCTAAGGACAGATTAAGTGGGAAGGAGGGCCAGAGAAGGCAAACACTAAAGAAGGGAGAATGGCAACGTCTGATGGGGTGAGCAGAGCACTGGACCCCCAGCCTCAGAGCTGAGTGGGAGGCCAGCTTTGCCACATGAAGCAGCTGTGTGGCCCTGACACATCAACGTCAGCAAGCTTCAGTTTTCACCTCTATAAAATGAGGGTGGGTGATATTATCTTCTTTGGAAGATGTTTTAAGGAAAGAGAAAATGAGACACGTGATAAGAAAAAGACTTCTCCGAAAGCAAGCTGCTCATGTTGTCAGGCTATGAGCTCATCTAGGGCAGTGGTAGAAGCTGTGCCCACCACACCGCCAGCACCCAGCCTTGGGGGCACACACTCAGCCTGACCTGGAGCCTCTGGGGCTACGGGCAGTGCTGGCCACGCCGGGGCCCAAGGGAGCAGAAGAGCCACCCCGTAGCCGGGCCTGGCCTGAGGGCGCTCCGGGGGACCTAAGAGCCAGCGGGTTCTGCCTGTCCCATCAGAGGGAGGGCAGGGGAAGTGATCGGGCAGATCACAAGAAAAGTGACATCACAGGGGAGGAAGCTGGCAGGAGGCAGATTCCCCGAAAGGGGGAAGCCTGGGCCGTGGTGACGCCCAGGCGGAGCAGGTTCTGCGAAACCACGCAGCCGGAGGCCAGTCTCACTAGGTCAAGTCCCTTCACCACCTCCAGGCCACTTAAAGGCCAGGAGGCCTTGGCCGTGGGCACTGGGAGAAGCTGCTAGAAAGCAGTGAGGTGGGGAAGGGCAGAAAGGGCTCAGAGGGGCGAGATCGCAAGCCCAAGGACGCCCAGCCCACAGAGGGAGCCGGGGCCAGCGTTCCCGCATTGCTACGCTGACATCTGCGGTGAAGTCACCTTCTTCCCCCAATTCACCCTCTGTTGCTGCTTGTCCATGGCCATTCAGGGTCGAAGGACTGCACCTCCCCCTCCGTATACACCCTGTGCCCACAAATCGACACTGTTCCCCAGACCTCTCATATCTTTGCCACCCACACAACAAATTTTCCAACAAATGCTCATTCAAAGAATTTCCCAGCATCGACATTGGATGATCATTATCAAAAAAGATCATAACTAAAGGAAATGGTTTGTCCAGTGCTTATGGTTTGGAGGCACACCTCTGCCTTCCCTTCCACGCTCAGACATGGGCCGCGGCCTGGGGGCAGACCTGGGGACATGAGTTTCCACCTGGGGACTCTGGATCCTTCACAAAGATCTCAGAAGATAGAGATGGGACTTCCCAGGCCGTTCTCAGAACTGGCGGGAGCCACAGAAGCCGTCGGTCCTCTTGCCAGGATGCCGGCGGATTGGTCAGGAGTTCCATGGCCAAGAGAGCGAACAGCCGGCACAGCTGCTCAGAGGCTCCGCAGGACAAATCCACACGGGCGTGAACACTTAGGTGTGCAGGCGTACGCACACGGACTCGTGCACACAAACGGGTGTGTATACCCCCATGCACTCTGGACCCAACAGCCTCGCTCGATTCTGGTTTCCCCACTTGCAGTCTGGATGGCCTGGTGCCAGTGGTTTTGTCTCTCTGTGCCCTGGGTTCCTCACTGGCCAGTGAGGGCAGCCTGGGGGCCTGTTTCCTCACCAAGTTGTTGAGGATGAGGGATCCAAATCCCCCAGCATCAAGAGCCAGTGGTTAACTCTGTCTGGGCTGCCCGCAGGAGCCAGGGTCCCTTGCCCATGATCTCATTTAGTCCTGCCTTGGTGGGGGGGTGGGAGGGGAAGTGTCTATTTCATGGCCAGTTTTCAGATGAGCTGCCGGAGGCTGGGAGAGGGGAGCCCCCATCTCGCAGCGAGGGGACAAGCCAGGATTCCAACCCCGATGTGGCCGGTTTCAGCTCTCTGCTTCTTACCAGCCCCGCACAGAGTGACATTTCACTCGCAACTCATACACACAACCTACCGGGAGACATCTTCCTTCAGACATCTGTGTAAATGGTAAAAAGCTGGGGCCTGGGACTGGTCTAACCTTTCTGAAGGGGAAGGTGGTGTAGTCAGAGTTAGCTGTAGACGCCCCTGAGCACATCTCCAAGTCGCCAGGAAGCACAGGGAGGTGTGGGACGAGAGAGAAGAGGGACGGGAGAGCCGCACCCATCAGGCCTCCCCCCCTACCCCCCCAGCCACCACCTAGCTGCACCCTGAAATCCCTCCTACCACCGAAAGGCAAAAGACCAGCAAAAGAAGCCAAGTCCTTCAGCTTTAAGCATCTTAGGTCTCAGTTTTCCGTCCTGTACAATGGGTGAGGACTGGGTTCGACGGCCAGTCCAGCCCTTACTTTCTGTAGCCCGGTGGAGCTTTGAGACTCTGGGAGGGAGCTCCCTGTGACCCCACTAGGACCTGTCATGGTGTCTGAAATCCCACCCTCAAAGCCTTTTCCTTTTACTTAGGACTCTTTCCAGCCATGGCCCACATTTAAGGGTAGCTCAGGAAGTCCCTAGAAGCGGGGCCCATAGCTTGACCTGAGCCCTCCCTGTCATGGAGACAGGGAAGGTCCTCCACTGGGAACATGGCGCAGACCGTCCTCCTGGTTCCAGCGGTGTGGGGCGTGGGAGAGCTCTGCCTGCGGGGCCGTCTGGGCACCCCTAATCATACCAAACCTCAACTCCCTTTCTAGGAAACCGAATAATGACGGCTTTGATGTCCCAGGCCGGTGAGCCTGGCTCCTGGCAAGTGGACTAACCTTGTGTGTTGGGGGAGAAGGGCAGGGGCGGCACACCCAGGGCCTGCCGGCCGCTTCCTCAAGGAGGGGTTGAGAGGGTGGCAGGAAAACATGCCACCATCATTGGGACAAGTGTGAAACGCGCGCCACTGCCGCCATCATTCCGTGCGCTCCTGACGCGGAGAGGTGAGCCCAGCCAGCCTCAGTCTGGCGGATCCCAGGCAGGAAGCGATGCGGTCCCCAGGGCGTTGCATAAGGATAAAGGTCGTGGGGCCCAGAAATGCCACCTACACGCTAGGATGTGGGGTGCCATTGTTGGCCGAACAGCACAGACCTGAAGTCACACCATCTCCTGTCACCCCCCAAACAGCACGGGCCTGAAGTCAGACCACACACACGTCTTCCTTTTCCCTTTAATCACAGCCCCAGACGAATTCAGAATCCTGGACAGCCCGCGGGCGCGCCAATGAGTGTTGTCCGTCCCTTTTGTCTGAATAGGGTCAACCAACAGGTGAAATCCCCAAGAGGGGACTTTAGGCCTGTGCTGTTTGGGTGGTGGGGGTGATAGGGAGGGACCCTGGAAGCAGCCTTGGCCCTGGCTGCGCAGTTTCCGGAGCGAGGAAGCCACTTGACTTTGGCCAAGAGCAGGGAGTGGGAGAAGGGAAGCAGGGCCTCCGATGGCACAGGGAGGGGCTCAGGGGCAGGCTCTCTAGCCCTGCCGAGTCCCATGGCTCCCACACCGTCTTGTTTAAGGATCCAGGGGACCGGACAGTGCAGGGACAGCACCCAAGGAAATGAGACATTTCACTCTAACTAGACTCAACATCCAAGGTGGCCGAGAGGGTGGCAGGAGGGGAGGCAGGGGCAGGGGCCGGGACAGGGAATGGGTCAAGGGATGGGGTCACACGCCCGAGCACCCGGGGCTGGGCCCTCTTCCTGGACTGCCCCTCTGGGGTCTGGGACTGGGGCTCCCAAGGTGACATCACAGGGGAGTTGGATAACATCACAGGGAGTGGGAGGGAATCCCGGGGTGAGGTACCTCCGGTTCTGGATTGTCCACTGTCCCTGGGTGCACGGAAGGTCATACTTCTGCCTCCGCAGAGCATAGGCGTCAAACCAGAGGGCCAAGCCATAGTCCAGAGAGGGCACCTGGGATGGAGGAGTCGGTGTGACAGTGCTGGAGGCCTCACTTCACAGGACAACAAAGGGAGGAGGCCCTCTGACACAGAGCCCCAGCAGGGGCTGAAGGTGGTCAGTCACTCAACAAACAAGCACTACGGTGACCCACAGAGGCAGACCGTGGCCACACCTGTCACCACCCCCCTTCTGGAGGGATTTGCACCCAGGGCTCAGCCTGCACCTCCCCGGGGCTTCCCGAGCTCTGCAGGGTGCCTTGGGCAAAGGGCGCGTGGGTGGCAGAGGACGGGGCTCACCGTGAGGTGCCAGGAGCAGTGGGTGCTGGGCGAGTAGTAGCTGGGGAAGTAAGGCGTGCTGAGGACGCCCTGCGGCTCCAGACGGCCCTCCAAGGTCAGGTTCACCTCACAAGCTGGGCCCCGAGAACAGCTGTTACACAGGGTCCCCGGGGCCCAGCTCACTGCACCTCCCAGCAGGTGAGGGGCAGCCGTAACCCCTCCACCCTCCTGCCGTTAAACAGTAGAGGTTAGTTGCAGGATATGATCTGGGGCCTCAGTTTCCCCACCCAGAACATGGGGACAATAATAACCCATACCTCACAGGGCAGGTAAGCGGATTAAATAGACATAAAATGCTCAGACAACCTGACATATAGTAAGTGCTCAATAAATGGTAGCCACCGACACAGATTGTGCCGCACCAGACCCTTTCACCACGTGCGTTCACAACAGTGTGAGCCTCGGTTATGGTGGTGGGGGAGGGAGAAGCAAGCTCCTTTTCAAGATGAGGCTCAGAGAAGAAGGGGGACTTGGCTGAGGTCGCAGAGCTAGAAGGTGAGGAATCAGGAGGGTTCCCAGCTGCTCTGCTATCTCTCCCTAGAGTCAGGGTCCCCATGTTCCCCTGTCCCCTGAGTTATGTCAGTGACTCCCATGGAGCCAGAGCCAGCTCCGGCACCTTCTCAGCCCTGACCAGAGGGATGCCAGAACCCAGCACGGGCATCAGGGGACCTGGGTCACTGCCAGGAGGCCTCTGAGGTCAACACCAGGAGAGGGAGGAGAACCAAGTAGAAAGAGGGGGACTGCCAGGTTAGGGGCGGGGAGCAGCAGCTCGTGGTCTCCTATTGTTCTGGAACCTGCAAGATTTGTTTGGCTGATCCATGCCCCAGGACAGCCAGGGCATGAAGCATGGGGTTCTTCCCGAGAAAGGGGGTCAGGGAAGAAGGGAGGGAGATCCAGAACAGGAGGCTAGTAGTGGAGGCCAGCGGGCAGCCTGGAGAGCCCTTCCCGGAAACACTGTGAGTGGCCTTCCCTGAGCCGAGTGCCATCTCCAGGGAGATCTGTGGGGCTCCTTTTTGGTGTGAGAGGATGGTCTGGGGGTAAATCTGAGGTTCTCAGGCCTCCTGACCACAGACCCACCCTCCAGCCTCAAGCGGATACAGAGGGAAGAGGGCCAGGGGAGGAGCCGAGAGAAGAGACACGGGTCCAGGATGGGGACCCAACAGACAGTAAACAGAAAGAGGCCGGAGAGAGAAGGAGGGAAAGGAGGGACAGGGGACAGGGAGGGTAGGAGAGGGAGGGAGAAATGGAGTAAGAACAGAGGACAGGAAGAGAGGGGCCAAGGGCTTGGGAGGGAGGAGAGCAGAGGGGCTTCCAGAACCTTCCCTCTGCTCCCATCCCACCTCAACGACAGCAAAGGTGAAGGGCATGCCGGCCTGTGCCCTGGGTATCTGCCTTGGCTCCCCTCCCATCCCGAGGGACCCCTGACTCCTCACCCTGGAAGGCCACGGGCTGCACGGAGAGCACAAAGGGGTCATAGTAGCTGTGTAAGCCCTTCTTCCAGACCACCGCCATGACAGCGCCGGACGCCAGGACCTCCACCACTGGCTCCTGGCGACTGCAGCCATAGACCCTGGAGGGACAGAGGAAGGTGACCAGGATGGGTGGGGCCTGGAAGGGGGTTGGGTGGACTGCGTGTCCCCGCGCAGGTGTCCTACCCTCTCTGCCCAGGAGACTGACTGGAAGCCCTGGAAGGGTCAGGCCAGCTCCTCAGGGGAGAGAGACCAGGAGGTTGCCCAGACTGTCCCCACCAAACTCCTGTCCCCCTGGATCCCTGTGCCCCTGAGGTCCCAGCCTGTACCCTGCAGGGAGATGAGGTTTCAGGGTTGAGGGTCCTGAGGTCACCTAATGTTGGGGTTCCTTTTCTTTTCTTTACTTGGCAGCAGAGCCCGCCTTGTAATTAAAATGTCTTGAAGCCTCCCAGGGCGTGGAGCCCCTGCAACAAGTCATGGAGTTAAAGTCGGTCGAGGTCCCTTCTACTCTATCTCCTTATCACCCCTGAAGACCTCTCATGGCTCTGGGATGCAAGGGTGACGATCCCCTGATCTTGTCTGACCAGCCCCTTTAGACCTCCAAGGCCCCGAGATGGCACGGGGTGCCTGTGCGCCATCGTGAGCAGGGACAAGGCTGAGCTGTGTCCCCTCCCTAACAACAGGCTGGGGTGGGGGGTAGGGGTACTTGAAGAAGCCCCAGGGGAAGCCCATCAGCGTCCCCACCCTCATCAGCCCTGGAAATCAGATGGTGTCTGGCTTCTGTGCGCTTCCCAGAGCACTCCAGGAACCCAGCCCACGCGCACCCCAGGTTGAGGTCATCATGCCGGGGGTGTGTAAATGAATGTGCCTGCCGCCTCAGAGCCAGGAGTTCAGAGAGGCCCCGGGGTGGGGGGAGGGGGTTGGGGAGGACCTTGTCCCCGCTCACCCTCAAGGACTGCCCTTGACCTGAACACTCAGGTCCCACCCCCGCTCCTGCCTGGAAGCTGGGCCAGCCTGAGCCAGAGAAGGCAGCAGCCTGGTGCCTCCCCCCACAGCCCACACCGCCAGCAGCAGTTACTGCCTATTTAACGGAGACATTACCAGGTAGTAATAAGGGATGGCTTTGCTATGTGTGAGAATCTCGGCACTGGTGGTTCGATTTCAAGCCTCACAACCCTACAAGGTGGCTGTGACTATACACCCATTTTACAGGTGAGGACAGCCGAGGCTCAGAGAGGCAAAGGCACTTGCCTTAGGATGCACAGCTACGAAGCAACAGTGCAGGGGGCTGCCAGGCTCTAAAGCGTTCAAATGAGCCTTGTCACCTCCCAGAGCTGACCCGAGGGGTGGTCTAGTACAACCGCTCTCTCTCAGATGGGGAAACTGAGACTCGGGGAAGGAAAGGGGGTTGCCCACAGCACACAGCCATTTCCAGCCTCCTATCTCCTCTGTGTGCTAACCTTGCTGTCTCTCAGATACCAGATACCGAGGACCGGGATCACACAGCCTCTTCTCTCCGACTGTGGGGGGTGATGCTCACCGCCCCCACCCTCCCACCCCCCTTCCCAGGACTCACGAGGTGATGAGCCTCCTCTCCAGGGGCCCAGCCACGTCGTACATGGCCAGCCGGTCCCGGCACTCGGCCAGCGTCCACTCCAGCCGAAGCTTGAGCATAAGGTCCTTGGGACCCTGCAGGTGCCACAGGCAGCTGGAGGCCAGGTGGTCGGGCCCTTTCAGCCGGAGGACCTGGCCCTGGTCCACATAGCTGTAGCGGTAGCAGCCTGGAGGAGGGAGAGGGACAGGCCCCCTGACCCCTGTTCACCAGGAGGAGGGAGCCAGGGGGCCAGCTGGTCCTCACCTGGACGGGGGTGGTGCAGGGAAAGCCACTGGGTGGGGATGGGCCCCCACGTGCTAGGTCCCATCTCTCTGTTTCCCTGCTGGTTTCCGTCTCCAGTATCCTCAACTACGCATTCACTCAGTGGTCCGTTCATTCATTCACTTAGCCCTCCCTGAGCTCTCCATGCCAGGCAAGTGTCACAAAGATTCAGTCACTGCCCAGGAGCGCCAAAAGCGGTGAGGACAGATACAGAGCCCAGCGGTAGCAGCTCAGGAAGAGAGGACGCCGAGCCCAGCTGCAGGGCAGGGAAGACCTGGCAGGTAGCAGACAGGGTCACAGGTGTGAGCAAAGGGCCGGGGGCCAGGGTGGGGTTTGAGGCCAGAGAACAAGCTGGAGAAGGGAGGCAGGGGCCAGGTCGTGCCTAGGAGAGGAAGTGCTTTCTCCCACAGCCATGGGGAGCCGCTGAGGGTTATGCAGGGCTGGGACGTGGCTGGGCTTGGGTCACGGACTCCTCTGGCTGCTGGGAGGAGCTCCAAGGAGGCTGGGAGACCATCAGGGTGCCATAAGGGAAGGAGAGGGGAGAGCGTGTTCCAGTGGGGGTGGAGAAGCAGCCTGGGTAGAGGAAGTGAGCTCAAACTGAGGAGGAGGAAACACCAGAATGAAACAGGCTGCGCTCATGAGGCATCTGCCAGGAGGGCTCCGTGAGCCTAGCCGAGCAGACTGCTGTGATTCCTCCTGCTTACAGACCTGCGCCAGACAGACCCGGGCTCACCGAACCTTCCTTGGGCCTTGGTTGGCTGCTCTGGATAACGGGGGCCACAACACCAGCCCCGTGGAGTCGTCACTTGCTTGGGGGTGATGCCCGCTTGCATGCCTGGCGTAGCACCCAGACCTCACGCTAAGTAGGTGCTCAGTGCGTGTGTAGTGACTGCTCTGTTGGGGGTATGGGGAGAGGCAGAAGGTGGGGCTGGGGAGCAAGTCCTAAGACCTGTCACCCTTTGGCTGGGGCCCCCTGGAGGCACAGACAGAAACAGTCTCATTGGCTGGCCGCTCTCCCTTCACACCTCATTCATCAGCAGCAATATCCCCCCCCACCCCCCAAGCACCTCCTTTCTTGGGTTCAGACTCCAGCCCCACTATCTACACCGTTTGTGCAAGCATTCCCTCCCCCAGCATCACTGTCGGGCCCCCACCTTGGGTTTGATTTAGGCTCCAGAAACCAGAAGCAAACAATCTGTCCCCTGGAACACAAGTATCTCCTTGAAACCTCCCCACAGCCAGTGAAGCTGTGGGGATGTGGGAACAAGCCCCAGATTGTGGGGGGCAGCTCAGGGTGCAGGGAGTGCCCACACCCCACCTTGGGTCCTGGTGCTCCCCTCCCATTAGCCCAGTGACCCTGGGCCAGTTGCTTAGCTGCTGGGTTCCGTCAAATGAACACTGCATTAGTCTTTAATCCTGCCTCCCTCTCCAGGTGCTCTGAGGACCAAAGACGGAATGCAGATGAACAGGCTTTGCTCAGATGCTGCTCCCTCAACCCCCACCCCGTCCTGACCCCTGGCCATCCTGACTCAAACTGGGGAGCAGAGTTCCCCAGGGGGAGACCTGTGACTCCTGCAGAGGGAAGAGACAGGGAAAAGCTGCTTGTCTGTTTCGGGTCATCTGTCGTCTCTAAGTCTTGTTCCAAGTTGATGCTTCGTTTTTGACATTTTAATAATTACTCTTTTTCTGAGTGCAGAGATATGTGCTGGTCTCTGTTGATAATCCAAAATATCTTGGGGTGACCCCGTTACCGCTGGTCACCGGGAGAGAGTGCGTGTGCATGCCCAGTGCGTTCTCCTTGCCTGCCCTTTGCTCACACTCTTGCCTCTGCCCCAAGTGTCCCTTCCTCTTCTCCACCTGCCAGATTTCTACCTCTGTCCCACTTGGGTCTGCTGCCTGGCCCACACAAGGACAGCCAAGACTGCCCCCCTCCCTAGTCAGGAGCAACATTTCTCTCCCTCTAGAAGCAGGTCCCTTCCTCTGCCTTGCAAGGCGGCCCCTGGTGTCCATCTGCCGTCCCCAGGGCAGAGCAACTCCCCCTTTCTGCTGCCTCTGGGACCTCTATTCTAGTGCTGGCACTTGATGTTATGAGACATTGTTTATTTGTCTGTCTCTCTCATGGGCTCAGAGCTCCTCTGAGGACAGGGGTGAGGACACGGTCATTTCGTGTCCCCAGAGCCCGCCTGCGGCCAGCATGGGGGAAATGTTCACAAAGCCTATAAAAAGGATTTGAATTGTCATCCTCGCCCCCGTTAGACACTGTGCTCCAGGAGGGCAGGGACTCCAGATGTGCTCTGAATCAAATAAAATAATTACAAGGCCACTGCCAGCAACGTGGGGACCCGTGGACAGCCAGCACGGGCAAGGGCAGCCGGAAAGCCCATCCCGACCCAGGGTCAGAGCCAGATAGTAGATGATAGGCAGGGAGGTAGATACATCAGTTTCTCACATTCTCCTTTGAACCAGTTTTACCATTCTACTCATTCCCTCATTAATACGGTAACTAAATCTTTGATGTGTGGCTCTCTACAGTTTTGCTTGAGAATCATGATTTTAGCAATTTGAAAATTGCTCATCACCTCCATCTACCAAAGAAGTAAGCATCTGACCAACTAGAAGATAAGAGAGGGAATAACGAGGATTTAAATTCTGCCTCCCTCCCTGAGATGGGGCTGATGCCCTCAGCCTGGCCTCAGCTCTGGGTAGAAACGCTTGGTAGCATAAGAAGAACCTGAGAATATAAGACCTTGTGCTCAGGACCGCAGGGTACAGTAGCACAGGTGGTGCACTGCACAACACAGACTGCAATGTGGACAGTGCTCCCTGGCATTGTGCAGCATGGTGGCCCTTCTGGTACTCTGCTTCCCAGGGCTCAGGAGGAAGACTGTGGAACCTCTGGGAGGAAGGCAGGGTGAGTCTGGTAATATGGCATGGGAGTGGGGTAGGAGGACAGGGCAGAAGAGCCTGGCTAAGAAGGACAAGGAAAATGGGAAGGGAGTATCCTTGAATGTGACAGAAATATCTCCAAGAGACCAAGTCCATGGGTGGAAATTAGCTTGTGAGCAAACTGAGTTCAGTGATAAAAAAGCAGTCATATTTATGTGCACCTAAATTGGCACACCCCACACGGGCCACGCACACCCCACACGGGCCACGCACGCACACGCGCACATGTGCACACATGCTCATGCATGCACACACGCAGGGGTACACAATGACCACCTCCCCCCACGGCCCCAGCCTTGCTCAGGACTCATCACCGAGTCCACCATGGCCCACCCACCCCCCGGTCACCCCAGGCCACTGCTCCCTGCTCTCACCACAAGCCACGTGGTCCCCTGACACTTGACCAAGCCAAGCAAAACGGCAACTCAAAAGGAAATGGAGAGGGGAAACAAAAGAGCATACCCAGCGTGGAATTCAGAGCAACTATGTCTTTCACGCTGGCTTCTGTTAAAAGGAAAGGAACAAACAAATAAACAAAGACCAAAAGTAAATAAAGAAAATGAAATGAAAAATGAAACTGAAAATAGAAGAGACCATCAGAGCCAGCCTGTCTGAAATTGACTGAGTGCCACCTCCCTCCCCGTCCCCCTGCAGTCCAGCCTCCATCCTGGCTCTGGGGTAGCTGGGAGGCCCACCCTGAGAGCCTCCCAGCCTGTGCCACCCTAGCCTCACCATCCCGCATCCCCCTCCCCAGTACTGACCCAGGATCACCAGGCCCTCCGGGTCCACCTCGTACTCGGCCCTGTAGGGGGCAGGGGTCGAGCTGTTGGCCGTGGACAGCAGCTCCTCCACCAGCAGCGCCCGCACCACCTCGGGGCTCAGCATCGGCCGGCGGTGCTCGGGGATTTGAAGAATGAACCAGAAAAAGCAGGTGAGAGGTCCCTCCCTGAGGCAGGCAGAAATGAGAGGGGTGGGAAGGGGCCTGGAATCTGCCCCTTGGATTCCAGTGGGCCTGGAATCCCCAGCCCACTGCTCCTGCGGGGGAGACCACCAAGCCTGGCTCAAGCTTCCTACCTCTACCTCATGGAAACCTCCTAACAACCAAGATGCTGTCTGCTGCCCCGTGTCACAGAGGGAATGAAGCACAAGAGGGTAGGCTGTATGCCACCGATCAGAAACGGGTACTCATATGGCACAGCTAGGGCACCCCCCCAACTCCCACTCCAACCATGGCCTTGCCTGATGCGTGCCAAGCCCAAGCACACCACAGTCGTTGTCTAGCGTGGATTCCTACCACATTGTTGTACCCATTCTACAGATGAGGAAACCAAACTCAGTGAAAGGAGTTCGCACCTAGGCAGCCGAGTTGCCATCTTGTGCCTCAGTTTCCCCATTTTTAAAAACAAGGGCATTGCATCAGTAGCCTACAGCATCCCCTCCTGTTCTTTGAGTCTAAGGTTCTAGCGAGGGCTGGTCAGGGGGCCAGGGCGACTCACCCGAAGGAGTAGACTGAGCTGGAGTTGTAGTAGGTACCCAGACGGGTGCTGGCGATGAGCTCCTTGAGCTGAAAGGAGGGAAAACGAGAGCCCCCTGGTGACCGTTTGCAGAAACCCCCCTTCCTGCTCTTTGCCCCTCCTGACAGCCCCGTTTGACAGGCACCTTCGAGGTAGAGAGGCTTGCCCCTGGTCACCTGGGGGACAGTGACCACTCAGGGAGAACCTCCCTCCTAATCTTTTCCCCTCCCCCTCTACCTGGGTACTGCCCCCCAACACTGTCCTTCCGTCAGCTCTAGCCTACACCAGAACCCCCACAGCTTCTCTCCCTCCTGTCAAATGTCACCCCTCAATTCTAGAAAGCCCCACTGGGCTCCAGCGTCTGCCCCTTACCCCCAGCCACCAGCCACGGGAGCCCAGCTGGTTGGTGTGTGCACCTGTTCATGACTGGAAGGGGGACAGCCATCGTGGCTGTAAAGGAGCAGGACGGAGCTGTGGGCAACTGAGGCACAGTCCGACATGGAACTCCAGGAGATGGTGGGGGCATCCTCGGAACTGTCCCCTCACCAAGGCCAAGGGATTGACCCATTGGCCTGGCATAATCAGGGCCTCCCCACACCTCCCCACCCCGTGCATCCCCTCCCGTCCCCACAGCCCTTCCCTACCATCTTCTGGGCTTTGGCAGTCTCACTGCGGAAGGCACTGGACTCCCGGCGGGCGAGGTCCTGGGAGAAGTGGCGATTGAGCACGCGGAGGCTGCCAGAGTACACCTGGCTGACCGTCACCTCCGCCTTGTACCCTGCGCAGGACGCAACCGACAAGGTCAATCAAGGGGGCCTCCGGGGGAGACTCCTGTCTTCCCGACGTCTTCTCCTGTCACCCAGACCCACAGCTCAGCCTCCAGCATCTGGGACCTCTGAGGCTCCATCATCATCATCATCCCTGTCCCTGTCATTGTGTCATCCAGTGTGTTTTAGTGACAGGGAGGAAAGAGGCCCATGGATCACGACCCAAGGGCTCCCAGTCGGAAGCTGACGCAATCATCCATCCAAGATATAGATGATGCAAAAGCAAGGAAAACCACATGGCCTAGAAGGGGTTAGCACCTCGCTGCACCCTTCCTTTCCCCAGATTGTCCCGGCTGCTCCTACCGTGTAGGGTACACTAGTAACCCCAGACAGCTGCGTCTCCCCCTGCAGAGCTGCCCATGGTGGGTGAGACAGGCTTGACTCCCGTGGCCTCAGAGCACACAGGCCCATCCCTGAGGAGTGACTTCAAGGGGAGCCCAAGGCACAACTGAGGGAACATGACCAAGAAACAGGGCCTGGCCCAGGGTGACCGACCAGCTGAGATGGGAGGATTGGAGCATCCACTGGGAAGGGGGGAGGGAGGGAAGTACCTTTAAGGGCAGAGGGAACAACATATGCAAAGGCCCTGTGGCAGAGGGATAATGGTGAGCACTGGGCTGAAACCTCTTTGGCTGGAGCCGTCAGATAAGGGGAGGGGCAGTAAGAGGCTGGGACCTCAGCAAGACAGGATTTGGGTCTTTACCTGATGCACAAAGGAAACCACAAAGGGTTTAAGATCGAGGATGACATCATCAGGTTTCCACTTTGTAAAAACCTGTTTTGGCTGACAGTGAAGAAACTAGACTCATAGCCCTGGGCGTATACCCCTATTCGTTCAATTTATGCGTCCATTCAATATATGTGACTTGAGAACCTGCTACATTAGGTGCTGGTTATGTCAGTAGAACCACAAATAAAACAATAAAGAAAAAACCTTGCCCTAAGAGCTTGTAGTTTAGTGAGAAAAATCAGACAATAAACAACAAACATAGCATAGAACACATTAGAGGTGTAAGCGCTGTGGGAGTCAGGGAGGGTGGTGGGCTGCCCCAGGGAGGCCAGCGAAGAAGGCGATGATGTTAGTCACGTGGATGTTAATCTCTGGAAAGAGTGGTCCCAGCAGGGGACCAGCAAGTGCAAAGGCCCTGGGGCAGATGCTCATCTGATGGATTTCAGAAACACCAAAAAGAGAAGGGGAAGAGAGCAGGAAGCAATGAGAAGGGGGAGAGGACAGCCACACAGCATTGGGCCGACCACAGGGGACTTCACTTTTACTGTGGGTGAGGTAGGAACCATGGGAGGTTTAAGCAGAGAGGTTAGGGGCTTGGATCTGCTTTCTAAAATGATCCCTCCACAATTGTGTGGTGAACAGGCTCTAAGGAAGCAAGGGCAGAAGCCAGGAGACCCACAGGAGGCTTCCATAGTCATCCAGTGACTCATCTGTTGGCCAGGCATGGGGCACCGGAGCCTGGACCAGGCTGCGCAGGAAGGTGGTGAGAAGTGAGCGACCAGAGGCAGGATACAGTCTGCAGTCAGAGATGACCAGGTTTGCTGGCAAACTGGGGCTGGGGTGTGAAAGAGAGGAGTCAGTGGAAACAACCGGAAGGGTGGGATGGCCACTGACTGGGATGCGGGGGGGTGGGTCTGGAGGAAACCAGGGAGCGCTGCATGCTGGACCAGGGGGGTACGAGATGCCCTTAGACCTCCTGGTGGAGGGCAAGCCCCATCAACACGGTGGAGCTCAGGGAGGGACCCAGGCTGGACACACACGTTTGGGAGTCACTGGGGTATAAGGGACATTTAAAGCCAGGGGCCCTGGATGAGACCCTGAAAGAAGTGGGCTGAGCAGGGAGAAGGAGAATCCCTCCACCAGCGAAGGACATGGAGGAGAGGCTGCTCATAGCTGGGGGAAGAGAAATGCCGGCCCCCTGGAAGCCGAGGGAGGAAAGGGCTCCGAGGAGGAGGGAGTGACGTGCCTGGTCAAGTTGCCAATGGGTGGGATGCACTGAGGACAGGGGACTGGCCATCGGATCTAGCAAGCTGACCATGGGCAACTTTGGTAAGCACCCCTGGGTGGGGGCAGGGGAGCCAGATGGGAAAATGTTCTCGAGGGGTTGCGGGTGCAGAATCAGAGACCGCTCTTTCAAGGTGTTTGCTGCAAAGCGGAACAGAGAAATGGGTTGGGGGGCACCAGCGGGATCTGCAGGAACAAGGAAAGTGCTCGTACGGGGACAGGCCACCTCTGGAACCCGGCCACTGTGTAGGAGGACAGCTGCCTTTGGAAAGGGCAGGGACGGTTCACCTGTGGGGACAGGGTGGGAGGGCAGATCCCATGGGTGCTTCTGGGAAGGCACGTAGGCACGTTGCCAGCTTCCAAGGGGCTTCTCTTCTTAGTGGTTCCCTTTGTCCAAGCAGGGGGCAAAGTGTGCGTGATTGGAGGCAGGAGGTTTGGAAAGAAAGCGTGAACTGTCAGCCAGGAGAGCAGGAGGGGGAAAATATGAGGAAAATACGGATGGGCAGTATTAAAGGCTCCCACTGCAAGCAGAATGTACCCCGGGGCCCCGGGCCTACGCGTGCGGCTGGCGGGGGGGAGCCAGCGGCCACCCCCAGCTCCCCCTCCTCAGTCCCTTTCTGAGTCACACTGCCACTCAACCAGTCCTTGGCAACTCACTCTGGGTTTCTCTTGTGCCCATAGACTAGGCCCCTTTTCCCTCTCCCCTTCCAGATGCATCTCTTTGCCGAGTGCCCAGGCCCCCGGAGCACAGCCTGAGCCCAGGTGGGAGGAATCCTTCAAACAGCTCCTGCAGTGTGGCCTTTACCCTAACTCCCTTTGTGGGCGCCGGAGTTGGCTTCCCCCAGCTGAGGCTTTGCAGCGCTCAGCCCCTGGGTCCTCAGCCCCACGGTACACCCACTCCCCGAGGGGTGATTCACTCCTGGAGCATAATCAGGAGAAATTAGACTCCACAAAGAAAGACAATTGGCAGTCGAGTTCCTGGCCCTCCAGCCTGACACGGTGGTTTACCCTGAAGACTAATTATCTGGCCGCCTACGGAGGCCTTGGTGGCCCTGTGCTATTTGGGGTGCTGGCTTCCAGCCGGTGGTGAAATGCACACAGCTTCCACTCCCCCGCCACCTGCATCGCTCGTGGCTCTGAGGCTCTGAGCAGACTCACGGTCCCCTCTGAGTCACTGCAGGCCTGGGCTTCCCAAGGGCATCGGCCCAGGGGCTCATTCCAGACACACCCTACCCTGAGGCCCCCTGGATCTGGGCCTAGGATGGACCTGGTGAGCCTCCATAGTGGATCACCATTCCTTTCGAGGAGCCTGAAATTCCACCACGAGATTTAGCCAGTACAACTATTTCTGGAAAGGCTCTGATCACCTGGGCAAGGTGTCTTGTCTCCATGGCTCCCCGGGCCCACGCTTCCTCTCTGTTCTAGCCCATGCCGTGCTTTCTGGTGCGGGCAGGGGCTGTCTCCAGAGCCTGGCCCAGAGCCTGGCACGCAGAAGGGGCTGGGTACTGAGCGTCTGAATAAGTGCACGTTAGGGATGAGCTTCCAGAGTGCGGGGGAGTGTTTTTGTTGGCAGCATCTAATGTGCTTTATCTGTTCCTTCCCATTGCCAAGAGCTAACAGAACCCAGTATGCTCTCCATCAGTTTCAGAGGAGGACACAGCAGGTGCTCAGGAGTGTTTATTGAATGAATGAATGAATGAATCCGTGCATGTATGCATGAATGAATGGAAGGATAGATAAATGGACAGAGAATGTGGGCCAGGTGCTCCTGAGGCTCCAGGGGACTGGTTGAGGGCTGTGATACCAGGAAGGGGAGGCCAGACTTCAGGACAGGGGAGGGGCCCGGGCTGCCTGCTTGATCCCCTCTCATTGTGTGTTGAATTGCAGGGGTGCCTGAGCTGGGATAAGAAAGCCAGCTCTGTGCTAGGGCAGCCCCCTGGGTGCTCGAGTCCTGTGTCTCCCTCCCCTTTTTCCCCCACTCATGCTGGGGCCCTGGAGACCCAGAGGTGACAGAGCTGTAGTCCCCACCCTAGAAAAGTTCTCAGGTTGGGCTCGAGTGAGCAGAGGTGCTAACTGGTGCCAGGCACCACCGGCGCCACTGGGCCTCCTCCCATGGAGCCAACTGGCTCTGAGCCCAGGGGCAACCCAGGAGGGCTTCAGGGAAGGGGAGGCAATGTTTATACTCCTGCTTGCTGGTTCACAAGAGTTGGGTGTTGTGAGATCACTCCTTCCCCAGCTGGGGACACTTAGTGCCAGCAAGGAACTTGCACTTGGCCTGAGCCCCAGGACCTAGAGCACAGGTGCAGTAGCTCTCCCATCTCACGGGACAGAAGGAGGACTCCGAGGGAAGCTCGTTGGCCAAGAGCATGCAGTGTGTTGCTAGGCATTGCAGAGCCTGGAGTTCTGATCTGTCTTGCTATATACCACCCACAGCCATCCCAAGTCATCGCCAGGTGCCTCTCCCAGAAGGGCCCACCGCTTACCTAGGAAATACCAGAGCAGGACCCCCACCGAAGCCAGCAGGACAAGGGCCAGCCACAGCGGTGCCAGGCGGAGGTAGTCCCGGACTTTTCTCTTGGAGTTCTTGGGGGCCTTGAACATCCCCTCTGGCTCTGCCTCCTCACCGTCTCCTCCATCACCCTGTCCACCTGCTGCCTGGGGGGCCTCGGCCACAGGCATCCTGGTGGAGAAACAGACCAGGGTTGGAAATGGCCCAACAGTGGCAAAGGGGCCTTTGCCAAAGATCAATGGCACACAGAAGGAAGACACCACCCCCCGTCCTTGGGACAGGAAGGTCCCAACCCTAGAAGCAGTGATTGAGAGTGGGCCCCGAGGCAGCTCGTAGAGCAGGAAAGCAAGCCTCAGAGCTGCTCGCTCCAGAGGACAAGCAGCAGAGCGGGAACCTATCCGGTTCTGGGACCCCCGCTTCTGTAGCCATACCAGCTCCTCTGTGGTCAGAGGCGGGGTGGAGGTTTCCGTGCCTGAGTCCCCCACCCCTCCGGAGATTAGATCCACAGCTGGAGCTCCTGGAGTACTAATGTCTATAAGCCAGCTCCTCATGCCTCTGGCTTTTCTTGCACTGGGTGCCTTTCCTTCCTTTTGGTTCTTCAAAGCACAGCTTCCAGAAATACTGATCCCCCTTAAACTCTCCCCCGGAAGACCCTGAGCCACCGCCCTGCTGGGCCAGAGAACTGCCCTTCCAGAAGTCCCATCCCTCTTGTCTCCCCTGCTGAAGGTCTCCTCGGGACAGGGAAGGAGGCACAAACTAAAATCGATTCATTGGGTGTCTATGGAACACATTTCATTTCATCCTCTGGTCACCCGGGGATGTTAGGATCATTGTCCCCAGTGTTCTTCTTCCTTGGGCCCACTCTGCACAGACAATTGACGTGTATCACCTTGCTTGAACCTCTGTACACCAGTTGGGGTTCTGTACCCATTGGACAGATGAGGAAACTGAGACCAGGAGTGTTTTAATCACAACTCACTCTGGGGTTTTCCTAGCCTCGTTTTCCCAGTGTGATTCTAATATCTGTCCCTCGCTATCAACCCCATTGTACAGATGGAAAAACTGAACCCTGGAGGCTGAGCCACTGGCCCAGGATCATACAACAGGAAAGCAGCAGGAGGTGGGGGTAAAGCCCAGGTGTCTGACTCTCTGCTCCTCCCACCACCCTGGGCTGCTTCCTGTTAAGTGAGGTGTTAATGAACAATCAGAATTTAATAATAACTGAGTGACATCCGTCTCAGTGCCCTGAGCCCGCAGCTGTATCTTCAGGAACCCCCTCCCCCAACCCAGGAAACTTCCAAGTGTTACTCGGCTTCTCAGGCGGACCTTCCTACCGCACAGAGGAGGGCCTCCAGCCACCCACCCACCAAGCCGAGTGAGGATTCTAGACCACCGAGAAGTTTCTTCTTACTGCATCCAGAAATGCTGCGTAGCACTAACACCCATCCCCAGATGTGTATGTGTGTCGAGGTGGGAGGGGTTTGCTTTGAGCTGCCTCTTGGGTTTTCACACGATGGGTTTTCGGAACATGGGGCTCCTCGGTGAAGTTCAAAGTCCTCCCACCTGGATTCAAGGGGCCTCCTGGACCTCCTTCTGGCTTCCCTGCTCCTGGCATTGTTCCCAGGTAAAAGTCTCGGGCACCGAGCCATAGGGACCCTCGGGGTCCCCATCCAGTACAAGGGAAGAGGGACTGCTTGCAATTCTCAGCTGCACTGGGACCCCCTTCACCCCTAACCAGAGGACATCAGTACACATGGGGCAGGCCCTGCTGGCTTTCGTGGGGCCACATATCCTGCAATGGTGGGGACAGCCCCACCCACTGCCCAAAGTGTCCCTAGCATCCCTGGTGAGAAACGGGCTGTCCCGACAAGCTGAGCGGGGCTAGATCAGGGAGCGGCCAGGTGACAGGTCAGCTCCTTGCCCTCCCTCAGCCCAGGTCCACCCCTTCTCCCGGAGATGGCCACACCCCTGATTGACTCTTGAGTCCGGATCACTAAGGGGCTATTTCAGGGTGACTCACAGAGCCCTGGGGACTTGGGAGGCCCAGAGGTGACAATAGTGGACATGTGTCTCAACTCTTTTCTACACACTGTCTCATGTACACCTACAGAGACCTTATGGAAGTAGGTTCTTTTTATTAACCCCATTCTACAGTTGAGGAAGTTGAGGCAGAGAGAGGTTGAGCAACTTGGCCAAGTTCTCCCAGCTGGTTAGTTAGTTTGCCAGGCTGCAAAACCCAGCACTGTGTCTCCACATTTGCACCATGACCCTTACACTCCCCTGCCTCACACATTGTCGGGGTACTAGTGGGGAAAATGAGGCACAGAGAAGGTCAGACAGAGGTCTCTCAAAGGAGGCACCAAGGGGAGCCGTCGAGGGTCAGATGTGCAGTAGGTCCCCCTCCCTTCTTATTCCTATCCTCCAGACCAGGCCTTCCTTCCACGTAGTCATCTCCTTCGTAAGTGCCCCCTCACCCCCATCTGGGAGGACTGTGAACCTCTCAGAGGAACCCATTTTTAGAAAAGCCACTGTGTAAAAACCCAAGATTAGATAGAGCTTGCCAAGGTCACCTGGGTTCCCCGTCACTTCCCACCAGGACTCCTGGGGCCCTGGTCATTGTGTCCCCTCCCACCCTCCAGGGCAGCTACTCCTGGTTGCTCGCTGGACCTTCCACAGATCAAGTACGTCCCACCTCGGGGCCTTCGTGCTGGCTGTTCCCTCAGCTAGGAATGCTTTTCCTTCAGTTTGCTCCAAGGCCTGGCCTTTCCTTCCTTCATGTCTTTGCTCCAATTTCTTCAGAGCACTTCTGGCGACCTCAAATTGCATGCTAGGCTTCTGTGTCCTTGGTCTGTTTCCTCTCTGCATGTCGCTCCCGGCTGCGTGCCTTCTCCAGCAGCAGGGCTGGGCTCTCCATCCTTGTCGTGGGGCCCCGGAGTGCTAGGATCCCAGCTCCTTCCCCACAGCTGGAGGGGCTGTAGGCACACGTGGCCCGCCACCTTCTCCTACCTTTTCTGTCCCCACTCCTTATTTCCCCTTTTGGCATCCCAGTGACACTGGACGCGTCGGCTGTCCATTCTGTCAATAACGAAGATGGGAGATAACATCTACAGTCAAGGGCTCTTAGCTCGTTCTGCAGAAAGAGCATCACGTAGATCGTTTCTGGAACCCTGAAAACTCGTGGGCGTCACCTGCCTTTCCCAGATGCTTTTCCTTCTGCCCGGGGTTGCCCTCCTCTGACTTGGCCCGCTCCCAGCCAGCCCCTGCACACCTCGGCCCAGCTCCCACCTCTTCCTGGCAACTCTCCCAGAATGCCCAGTGGCTGTCTCTCTTGAAGCATCCTGGGCCGCCCCTATCACTGTGCACAGCACCTTGGGGGCATTAGCTGCCCCCTGATTCCCTGAGTCCCTGGAAGCAGAGGCTGGATATGCCTCAAATGACATTGGGGGCCAGGAGAGGCGAAGCTTCTTCTCTGACCCGAGCCCCTGGCCCCCTCCCTAGCACCTGTTCCTCCTGTTCTCTGACCACTGGAAGCGGAGCTCACGGGGGCGGACCTGGACCTTATCCCACCTGCCGGCTTTTTGCTGGACGATGCCGCCAACCACATTCTCCTTCCAGCCTCCACTAGCCAGGGACCTCTGCTTTGTTATCTCTAGTAGCTGGGGAAAATGAGGTGCAGAGACATAAAATGACTTGCCACGGTCATTCATCTGAGGCAGGGCAGAGCGGGGAGGAACAGACCCAGAAATCTGATCTAGGGCCATGGGAGGAAGCTTCCAGCGAGGCTCCCCGGGGCCTAGAGTGGGTCCCTGCTACTTCGTGTGAGCCCAAGTGTGGGGCCATGTGCCTGGAAATGCCCTCCACAAACACCAATACATCACAGACGCATACATAGGTGTGCCCCAACGGGGATACATTACGGTACTCACATACCCATCTGTGACCCATAAACTCGCGGAGGCGTTGCTCACACTTCACACCCGTGTGCACCTGCTCGAGGGTGTGCACACTCACACACACACGCACACATGCAAGCAGAGCCCGCAGCATTCAGCCCTAAGCCTGGGAGCTCAGGGTCCCCCATTTAGCACAGCGTCAGGCTCGGGGCCCTGGATCCCACACCGGGAAGCCCAGGGAGGTGTGTGGGGACGGAGAGGGTCACGTCTGGTCTTGCAGCAAGGGTGGGGTGCTCAGCCTGGCAAATTGAGCCTCTCCTCCACCCAGTCCCTGCTCCAGAGTCCACCAGCCGCACCTGAACCCCAGCCTCCCAGCACCCCAAAGCTGCAGCCCCTCCCCTGCCCCCGTACCTGCCCAGACACCCGGCCTCGCGACACCCTGTCCTGCCTCCAGCCCAGCTCTGTGGACCCCTCACCTTCCGCTTACCCAGTCGCTGTCTGGCCGATGCGGCCCTGCAGACCTGGGCAGAGGGCAGAGCTGGGCGGAGGGCTCCAGCCCCAGGGAGCGGGGCTGGCTCTCTGAAGAGACACTGTCACTGGGTCATTCTCAGATCCTGGTCCCCTGTTCTGGAGGCCCCCCACTTACCTCTGGGAGTGGCAGGTGGGTGCCGGGTCGGCACGCAGGCCCCAGAGCCTCTGTTTGTCCAGGCCAAGGTCTCCCTACCCCCACCCAGCCAGCCTGGGCTGGATCAATGGCCCAGAGCCATGGCCAGGGTGTCTGGCCCTTGTCCCCTGTGGCCTGTGGCCCCAGGCTCCATGGGCCTGCTGCCGGGTTTAGGTCCGCACTGTGACTGAGCACAGGTAAACAGGCCGGAGGCAGGGGCCAGGCAGGGCCCGCCCCACCCCGCCCCGTGGGCACCCCGGAGGCTGGCGGGCAGGTGCGGGAGATCCGAGCTCTCCCCTGAGGCCTGTTGCCTGGTGACGTTCCTGCCTGGTTACAGCCCCTGGTCCCCTAGAGCACGAGGTGGGGGTGGCCCAGGACAAGGGGCTGTGCAGAGGGGCCGTGCTGTGGGCCAGGCGCTCACACGGGTCTCCTTACCGAATCCGGTGAGACGAGAGGGGCCAGTGGCCAGAAAGAGAACCAGAGGCCCCCGTGGTCTGGGGACAGAAAAGGAGAAAGTGGAGTGGGGGTGGGGTTCAATGCGATTTTCTGTTCCTCTGGAAGTTACTTGAATTACTACATGATTCTCCAGAGTTGTGCTCTCCATTTCGGTGGCCACTGGCCACATGTGGCTTTTGGGCCCCTGGAATGCAGCCAGCCTGACCCGAGACACGCTTCGCGGGTGAGACACAGACCAGGTCTCCAGGACTTAGTGCAAACAGAGAACGTAAAATGCTCGACAAGCACTTTTCACAACGATGACGTGTTGTCGTGACAGTATGGTGGCTATACTGGATTCAATAAAAACATGACGAAAATTCCATTCATCTGCTTCTCTGCATATTTTGTAATGGGGCGACCGGACGCTGAGATCACGAGTGTGGCTCACGATCCAGCGCTAGTGGGCGGAGCGGCCGTGGCCATGGGGGGCTGACCCGAGAGTGCCCCGAAGCGTGTGTTGTAAACTGGGGTTCCCTGGGTGTGCACGGGCTGGTCTGTGTTTACCCTGTGAGGGGGTTGCCCGCCTGAACCCCTGTGTGCTGTGTTATGTGGGTCCCAGGGTGTGTGTGAGTGTGAAGTAGGATGGTGTGTGTGTGGAGCATAAGGGCTGTGTGTGTGTGAGGAACATGGGGTGTGAGGTCTGTGTGTGGAGTGTGCAGTGTGTGAAGGATGAGTGTGAGGTGTGAGTGTGGAAGTGAGGTGTGTGAGTGTGGAGGGGGAGGTGTGAGTGTGGAGTGTGAGTGTGGATGGGTGAGTGTGTCCGGCATGTCTGGGCCTGGCAGCTATGCGCCCTGAGGAGCAGGCAGGGGTGAGGACCGCTGCATGAATGAGTTTTCTGTGCGCTCTGAAGAGGCCTGCTGCGGGCATGTGTGCTGGTGTCGTGTGCCAGTGTGTGTGTGTGTGTGTGTGTGTGTGTGAGAGAGAGAGAGAGAGAGAGAGAGAGAGAGATCCCCGTGGGTCCTTGGGGTGTCCATCAGGAGTGCATGCCCGAGCCCGGAGCGTCTGGGCACCATCTCTGCGCCACACCAGCCGGGCGGGGGGCTCCTCCCTCACTTCTCCTGTTCCTCAGCTCTGCCCCTGTAGGGACCCTGGGACGGAGGCCCCGCAGCCCGGCCCCAGCCTCCATAGCCCCCACCCCAGGCCATGTTCCCTCCCTCCCTCCTCCCCTCCTCCCAGGCCCTGCCCCTCCGCCCCAGCTGCAAGCTTCCCAAGGAGGACAGGATTTGGTGGGGGACAGGGGTGGGGAGACCTGAGCCCTGTCTCTGTACCGCACCCTGTCCTTCAGAAGGCGAAGGGGCCCAGACCCCGGACTGGGCAGCCTAGTAGCCGGACAGTCTGAAAAGCCTGAGATCTTGTGCAATCGAGGTCCTCTGGACTTGGCGGCCACAGGGCCATTGATCGGCCACAGTCTGTGGGGGAGGGGCTGATCCCGGAGTTGGGCGGGGGGCAGCAAAGCGCTGAGGGGGGTGTTCAAAAACAGGGGTGCTGGGGGCGATGGTGCCAACTCCCCAAGAGCTCGGAGAGCCAGGGTGGGGATCAGCCTCCTATCCCATCAGGGCGTCCCTCTTTCGATGGGCAGCCATGAGCCCTGGAAACCCTTTTGTCCCCGGCAGAGGGACACATTCACACAGAAAGCCTCAGCACTCCCAGCCTAGCTGCCTGTCACCTTAACACTGGGCCCCCTTGGGCTCTAGGGACAGAGAAGCTACCTGAAGCCCTGGTCCGGGAGGCCTGGAGGCCAGAGGGCACCGTGCGCTTGGGCCCGCAGGACTGGGAAGGACAGGCCTCAGTGGGCCCACTACACTCAGGTGACAAGCACCCAGCCAGCGGTTGGAGAGTTAGAGGACCTGGCTAGAGTCCAGTCCTTTCCCCTGTTAGGGAGCCGGCAAGACACATCGCCTTCCCAGGCGGCCATCTTGTCAGCTGTGGATAGAGATGACAGAGCTGGGTTGCTGGAGGCAGAAAAAGGTAGAGGGGACTATAAATTGCCAGTGTGTACCCTGGGCCCCGGAGGCCTCTCTTTTAACCCCAGGTATGAGTGGAATTGGAAGTGGGGGCAGGCAGCCGTCCTTCCTCTCACACCCCTACAGCCCCATGGTAACAGCCCTCGGGCGGACACAGTGGGGGGCGGCCCTGTGGGCCAGGCCCTGCGCCGCCGCAGGTGCTTTGCAGGCCCTTCCATTTACTTCTTCTGTTTTTTTTTTTTTTTTTTCCTTTCCTTAAGATTTTATTCATTTATTCCACAGAGAGAGAGAGAAGAGGAGGAGGAGGAGGAACAGAAGGAGAGGGACAAGCAGTCTCCATGTTGAGCGTGGAGCCCCACGTGGGGCTCAATCCCGGAACCCTGAAAGCACAACCTGAGCCGAAACCAAGAGTCGGTCGCTCAATCAACAGGGCGCCCCTGTTCCATTTACTTCTCACAACAACATTTTTAGCCCCAATTCGCAGAGACCACAGCCCTGGTGAAAGGTACCTCCCAGCTCCTGTGCTAGACGCTGGGGACAGCGACGGTGAAGGAGACACATCTGACTTCTGCCCGACAGAGCTAGATGTTCTACGGAAGTCCTCGGCTTGAAAAGAAAATGGCTGGACAATAAACATCCCAGGCTAAATGCCCCTCCAAGTTCATAGGCGGCCATCCTGACCTCCAGCGTCTCTGGATGGGACCTTGTTTGGAATTAGGGTTGTGATGGGTTCAGATGAGTTCACAGTGGAGTAGCAGAGAGAGGGGCCACCTGATGTCCTTCTAAATAAGGGAAATGTGGAGACAGACACACACACGGTGAGTTCCGTGTACGGTGAAGGCAGAGACCAGGTGATGTGTCCCCCGGCCAGAGAGAGCCAAAGATGGCCAGCTCACCCCCAGAGAGTAGTAGGAAAGAAACATGGAACAGGGTCTTTCCCCTGGACCTCTGAAAGAACCAACAACTCGGACTTGGACTTCTGGCCTTCAGACCTGGGAGACAACGAATTTCTACCGCGGGAGTCTCTTGGTTGGTGATATTTGCCGCACAGCACCCGCCAGTGAACACGGTGCTTCATGATGTGGGGTTGGGTCAATGCCTGCTTGGGTGTGTCTCTCCCTCCCATGGTCCTGCACACAGCAGGTGCTCATGCCTGCCCACCAGTCAGGGCCATCAGGCCGTGGCACATCTTAAGCCACAGAGTGGAAATGCGGGGGCAGCGCAGGCACAGAGGTCTGTCACTGCCCCCTCTCCCACCCCTAGACCAGGAGCTCCGTGAAGACAAAGGCTTTGTCTGTCTTGACTCTGTCAGTTGCCAGCCTGGCACACGGGGCATGAGTGAACAAATGAGAGCTTCTGTCAATTCTCCCAATGACGTTACGGTCCGTCTTTCGAGCTCTGAGCGCGGAGCTGGGAACTTCACAGTGACATCTCAAGTGCAGGTGTGGGAGTGGGGATTACACGTCTCTGCTCTGCAGAGGAGGAGACCGGGGCTCTGGGAGGAGAGGTTGACTCGGCCCGAGTCCTGGCTTTCGGATAATGTTAGCAACCCTTGGCGCATCTTGCCTGGTAGAAGCATCGCACCAGTCTCTGCCACCCTCCTCACGCTGCCTCTTCCCTGTGCGTCTGGGTCTCTGTGCCCAATAGCCCTCTACTTACAAAGGACACCCTATTGGATATAGGGCCACCCTAACCCAGAATGATCTCATCTTGACCTGCTACAAATGTGCAAAGGGCTTGTGTCCAAATAAAGTCACGTTCACAAGTTCCAGGTGGACATGAATGTGGGGGGTGGGGGGGACACTATTCAGTCTGGTTCAGGAAGGAAGCGATGGTTCCACAATACTGTTCCAGTGGGGATCAGGCTTGCCTTGACCAAGCCTTCAGAAGCTGCCCAGGCGGGTCCCCAGAGGCCACCAGGGTCACCTCCCTCCAGCACTGCAACTCACAGGCTCATTTATTAAAACGCGTTGGCACCCCCATGATGCCGGCCTGGGCTGGGCTTCAAGGCCACAGACACTAACAAGACCCAGATCCTGTTCTTGAGGGACGCAGCCCAGCCCAGGGAAGACAGACAGCGGGACAGACCACAGACTATGCTCTCAGCAGCAGGCAGAGGACCAGGCCTTCAGCAGGACAGAGGGGCCTTCCTTAGTGTTTCAGAATGAGACTCAGTCAGGATGGCCTGTCACCGATTCAAGGGTGTCAACCCCCTTGTGGCCCTCCAGGGGAATCCGCAGTCCCAATGGGCTTCTGGGACCGTTATGGAGGCCCTGAGACTCTATGGCGTTATGATAAAGCTAACCAGACACAGGGCTGGCCTCACCCCCCTAATAAGAAAAATGGCCATTTGACCCCATTTTTCAGGAGAGGAAGTGGAGATTCAGAAGGCAGGTATCACTTGTGCTGATCACACGGAGCAGGGAAGTGCTGGGGTTCAAACCCAGGACCCCCCGATGTCGGAGACCTCGGATGCTCTCCCACTCAGTCTGTGTCCCTCCCTTCTTGCCGTGCCACCACGCCTGGGCCCCTCACCCCTTCTGTCCTAACCCCGGCTCCTGGCCTCTGTGGCAGGCATGGCCTTGGCTGGGCCCCTTGAGGCTTTCCCAGCCAGAGGTCAGGGGAGTGGCTTCTGATCAGGGGCTTGTGGTTTGAGCGGTGCCACCTCAAGCCACAGTCGGTTGGGGACACAGAATGGAAACTCCTCGTGCGTCACCCAGCCCGGGCTCCTCCACTGTCCCAGCAGCAGGGGTGCCCAGAACAGTGGGCGCCAGAGACGCCTGTGGGAGGAGGTCAGGCAGCAAGGCTTAACAAGGCCAGGACCTGAACCCAAACGACCTGTTCCCTGTTCTGTGCTCCTCCTCCCCAGACTCTGCCCACCCCCCAAATTTTAAGAATAAAATAAGAGGACAGCAGTGTCACTTTACAGGCAAGCCATCAGGCAAATAGACAATAAAAATTTCCAAGGCACACAGAATCCCAAGTTTCAACATGTAGGTTTGTGTTTTTTTTTCCCTTTAGTCTCAAAATGTTGTTACAGCCAAGGCTCCCCCACTCCAGACAATTCCATCTGAGGGTCCAAACCCAAGGGCGCACCATCCAAGGCTGGAGACATAGAAGGTTCTCCAAGGAGCCGCTTTTTCTGCCCTTCAGAAGAAGCATCCAGTGCTGGCTCAGGCCCCCCTAGGGCCTCTCCCCTCTGGATAACTTATGTCAACAGGGCTGCTGTGGAGGGGAGAGGTCCCAACGCCTGGGGGCTCTGTCCAGGTTCCTGAACCCTCCCTGTAGCTCTCCTGCCCTCCCTCTCTTCCTTTTTTCTTTCTTTCCTTCCTCCCTCCCTCCACCTGTTCACCAATATGCACATTCACTCAGCGAACATCCTATGGCAGGTTGCTTGGGGTGTTGGGGGGCACTGCTGTGGGGACAAGGATCTGCGAGGGTCACCATGGAACATTCTAGGCGTTTCAGGTCTTCCAGAGCTGCATTTATGGAGCCCTTCGCATGCATCAGGCTCTGTTCTAAGTACACTGTTATTAACTCACTTAATCCTTACAACAACACCACGAGGGCAAAAGGAGGTACTATTCTTACCCCCATTTTACAGATGAGAAGACTAAGGCAGAGTGGTTCAAGCCCAGGCCACACAGCTAGAACACCAGCAAGCAAGGATTTGAATCAGGAGGACTTTGGCTCCCACAAGGTCAGTCTTCTTGCTGATTTTAAAGCGTGAGCACGCCTAGTATCACACAAACTCTCAGCGATCCTGGAAAACAGGAACGACCGAGATTCTGAGTTCTGTGTCCCATGGGAGGACAGAGCTGAGCAGGGAGTTCGGGTGGGGGCACTGGAACCCTGGGCGCTCACCTCTGCCTCCTGCTGTCTCAGGACCACTGTTGCACTGGGGGGTGCGGTTTAGGGAGGCGGTTGGGTTGTTGACTAAACTTAGCTCAGTCCCAGCGCCCTAGGGCTGGGCCACTGTGACAGCCCCGGGACATCCCCTTGGCGGCCTTGCTCAGAGACATTTTCCACCACTACGGTATGACACGCTTGACGACGCTCCCATCACAGGGCTGGGGGGGCGGGGGGTGGGTGGTGAAGGGCTGTGGGAAAGCAAGGCCGGAAGTGCTGAGTGGGGAGAGAGATGGAGGTTCGGGGGAGGGGTACCCAGTCTACAATTCCAGGAAGCCAGGACGCAGAGGGAGGGGGGAGCTGGTGGGAGACCCATCACCTTCCTCTGAGCACCCGGCCTCGTGCCACGCACTGGCCACAGAATCCTCAGCTTGGAAGACACCGATAGGTCAAGGCACAACCACACCCTTCTCTGAGGAGCGCAGAGCTTTACCAGAAATACCCTGCCTGGGAGGGTTCTGAAGGGATCTCCTGAACGGGGCAGGGAGAGGGGCGTGTTACACGGGGCTTTAGCCAGAGAGGCTTGTGACCCTTATTTGGGATATATTTGCCCCAAGAGGTGGAAGGATTAGAGAGGTAGGGGGCAAGGGACAGGTGGACCCAGGAGGAGACTGAGCAGGGCTCCAAGCTCAAGGCCATGCTGCTGGGTCACAAGGGTGGGGAAGGTTTCAACTACAGTTGCGATCATGGCAAGTGAGCTGCTATGTTCATCTTTGAACTGGTTGCCAGGAAGCTTAGGATGGAATTTTGCTTATTTTTTCTCCATTCATGTAACTGTCTCCCGTGCAGCCCTGGTGTATGCAACGGGCCAAAAACTCTGTGGCCAGAGGTACGGGAGTTTGAATCCCAGTTCTAGCAACCACCAGCTGCATTTTTAAACTTCCCTGTGCCTCAGTTTCCTAATCTGCAAAATGGGGAAACATAACAGCTGCCAGGCTGGGTCTTTTCAGGTGATAAGGATAATGCTGGGGAAGTAGCTGTCCCAGTGTCTAAATTCATTTCTTGATCTTTTTTGAAGTCATCTAGGATGCTACCAGTTAAGAGATGGAAAAGGCTATTCACCCAAGGAAGGACGGTTTCCACCATAAATTGCTCGGTGACTGTGGACCTGGAAGGTGGGGGGGAAGAGGGCAGGTATACCAGATGACTGGGGAGATGATGAAACTAATAGAGTCTGAACAAATAACCCAGTCAAGAAGAAAATATAATTTTTAAAAATGAAAAGAAAAGAAAAGTGTGTCTGGGTGGCTCAGTCGGTTAAGCAGCTGCCTTCAGCTGGAGTCATGATCCCAGGGTCCTGGGGTCAAGGCCACAGCCGGCTCCCTGCTTGGCGAGAAGTCTGCATCTCCCTCTCCCACTCCCCCTGTTTGTGTTCCCTCTCTCGCTATGTCTTTCTCTATATAAATAAATAAATAAAATCTTCTTTTTTTTAAAGTGGGCAGAAGACATGAACAGACATTTCTCCAAAGAAGACACACAAATGGCCAACAAACACATGAAAAAATGTTCAACATCACTAAGCGTTAGGGAAACATCAATCAAAACCGCAATGAGATCCCACCTCACGCTGGTCAGAATGGCTGAAATTAATAATAGACATTTGCAAAATAATAGATGTTGTCGAGGATGGGGAGAAAGGGGAACCCTCTTACACTGCTGGTGGGAAAGCCTGCTGGTGCAGCCACTCTGGAAAACAGTGTGGAGGTTCCTCAGAAAGTTAAAAATAGAGCTACCCTATGACCCAGCAATCACACTACTGGGTATTTACCCAAAGGATCACAAACACGGTGATCCGAAAGGGCACGTGCACCCCAATGTTTATAGCAGCAGTGTCTACAATAGCCAAACTATGGAAGGAGCCCGGATGTCCATCAAAAGATGAACGGATAAGGAAGATGTGGTATATGTGTTATATGGTGGACTATTACTCAGCCATTAGAAAAAAAATGAAATCTTGCCATTTGCAACAATGTGGATGGAACTGGAGGGCATTATTCTAAGCGAAATAAGTCAGTCAGAGAAAGAAAAACACCCTATGATTTCACTCTTATGTAGAATTTAAGAAACAAAACAGGTGAACGTAGGGGAAAGGAAGGAAAAATAAAATGAGACAAGAACACGGAGACAAACCATAAGAGACTCTTAACTAGGGGAAACCAACTGAGGGTTGCTGGAGGGGAGGGGGCAGAGGGATGTGGTAATGGGTGACGGGCATTAAGGAGGGCACGTGATGTCATAAGCACTGGGTGTTCTGTGCAACTGATGAATCACTAAAGGCTATCCTGAAACTACTAAAACACTATATATTAATTAAAATTAACTTAAATAAAAAATTAAAAAAAAAAAAAGAAATTGGAGACCTGAGAGGTTGGAAAGCCTGGCCACCTCTTCCTCCTCCTCTCTTATCTCTCCTAAGTCTGCCCCAGCTGCCTCCTGCTTCCCACTCTGCATCTGACAGATCTTCCCTGCCCTCGGCTGCCTGGTCCCCAGCTGGTGCTGCTCCCCTCCCTGCAATCTGACCCAGGCAGGACTGTCTCCGCTTCACCCTTGCTGCCCCTCCCACCTGCTCCCTCTTTGCCCCATCTCCCAAGGCACAAACTCCATCCCACCCTGGCCATGTCACACTGTGGCTTCTGGCCCATCAGTCCGCCTGGTGTAAGGCGGCCCCTCATTCTGCTCACCACCAGCTCAAGTCTCTCGTCACACCTGGTGGGGACAGCTGGGTTCCCTGGGCGCAGCTACTCATAGGACCCCTCTCAGCTTTCCAGCCTCTAACACCTCAGCTTCAGTTTTCCCTGCCTGGAAAATCAGTCTGGGAAGATAAGACCTTCCGTTGTGGAAGGAACCCGAGGGATGATCCGGTCCAGATAGGTCACCAGGTGCCAGGTAGGATCAATTGGGACCTGCCTGCAGAATCTCAAGCTGTCCTCAAACTTTGCAGGAAGGACAGCCATGATCAATTAGCAATGTCTGCCATAAGTGGGTGAAATTGATTAGTGATGTCTGCTACAGATGCATCTTTATGAATGCCCAATATTGCCATCCATAATCTGGTCCAACTATTCAGAGTCAAAGACAAAGAAGAAAAAAATGTTATATATATATATATATATATATATATATATGCACACACATATGTATTTATACATATTTATATGCATGTAAATATATTTACATGCACACATATATAATTTGTATGATATATATTTATATATTATTTACATATATTTATATATTATTTACATATACTAAAAATTCTATATATTCTATTTGATTTATATTTATTGTGTATTCTGTTTATAGCATGTTGATTTATATTATATTAAATATATCTATCAACTATATTTTTATGATATTTTATTTTTATTTTCCCATGAGACCATATCAGATGGTGCCCAGACACAGAATAAGATAAACCTGACTCCTATTAATGAGTCAGGTTTATCAATCTTTTTGCTTTCTCACCATTTGTGGCTGGCTGGCATGTCTTCAACAGTTTCCCAACACTTGTTAACCTCCCCTTTAACCTAAGAGAGCAGACTTACAGCAGGCGAAGAATTGAGGCATTTTATTTTATTGTATTTACTTTTTACAGTCACCTTTTATTTATAGTGAATATCAGCTTTTCCATTTACAGAAGCAATACAAAGATTTTTCTTTTTAAATAAAAGTGAAAAAAAAAGTGAAGGATTTGAAGAAAAATAATGAGGTAAACAATAACAGAGTTGGCACACATAGGTCATTGAACATCCGTATGGCACAAATGCCCAAGACTTAAGAACCGGAACTGTCCCATGAACTCTTCCAAGTGGAAACTGAGTCACAGAGGGGTTTCATGGTTTGCGCTGGGACACAGAGCAAGGGTCTCCTCACCGAGCTTGGGTTTGATGCTCAGGCCGGGACTGAGGAGCCTCGTGGCCCAGAACACGTGGCATCGTATGGCAGGAGTGACCAAGTGCTCAAGCTCTTCCGTGGGAAGGATCCAAGACTCAGACAACCTCAGGAAAAGGGAGTTTATTTCGGACTTAAGGAAAATGAGAATCTTAAGTGAACCGTCGGTAGCCCCCTATCAGCAGGAGTCTCTATAGCAGAACCCAGTGCCCTCTGCTAACCAGGTTGAACTCCTCCTTCCCAGGCTTCTCCAAGAGCCTTCTGCACAGGCACCTGCTCCCAGGGACCTCCCTTCTTAAGACCCTGAGTTGAAATGCTTAAGACTGACAGAAATCTGATTGGCCAGTTCAGGCCGGGCCACCCTGACTGGGCGGAGCTTCTGTTCTAAGCCAGCTCATAGGCAGAAGCTTGTCGGCCTATGGGTGGGCTTGTGTCAGGCACCCAATCAGCTAGGAGCAGGGCCTATAAGTGCTGGCTCAGCGCGCTCGCATATCAGGGACCTGAGAAGGAATCCTTTGCTCGCCGGGGTTGCTACTGTGAGAGGAAGGTTGTGGCAGGCATCACAGGTGTGATCTGTGCCAGGGACAGAAGGAAGAGAAGTGGAGAGGTGATGGGGAGAACCGAGGAGGAAGGGGTCAGCTGTGTGAGTTTGTGTTTGTGCTGCGGGGCGTGAGTCTTGTGTTTGTGCTGCGGGGAGGACTGCGGTGAAAGGGGACGAGGCTCTTGCTGGAATGGGCATGCTGGAGCCTAGTGAGCCTGGGGCTTCGCCTCTCTGAGTCTTGACCTCAGAAGAGGACGATGGCCCCTGTGTAAAGGCAGCCGGGCACAGGGAGTCCAAGCAAGGTGGTCCCAGATAGTTCACTACAGGGAATAGGATAGGGGTGCCAAGCGAGTTGCCCTTCTGGACGCAGCATGCCAGCCCCCTGAGTTGTGGAAGAGATCTCTCCAAGAGAGGTCTAGACGCCCTGTGACAGCCTCAGAAGCAGCCACTAGGAGAGGTTTACTTCCCAGCAGCATGCCTTACCAATCCATGAAACCACAATGGAAAGATCCAGCCAGTGTCTGCTTTCCCCAGGGGATTCGCATCACAAATTGGGCCACAGTGGAAAGGACGCAGTAGCTAAGGATTCTGAGGTCACAAGAGATCCCAAGGGCGAAGTGACAGGGCCACTTTGTCTAGCCATCCCGTAATATTGAAGCTTGAAGTTCGGGTGCATTAATGGATGCAGAGTTTCTCTCCAAAGGAAGCAGAAAGGACCCTTGAGGCATAGGGGATTGGTCACCTGGATGAGGGAGGAGAGAGCACCACAGGTACAGGGAACAGCATGGGCAAATGTGTGGGGGCGTGAGGGAGCTGCTGGTGGCTCAGTAGGACCACTGGGAGGGTTCTAGAAGGGAATGTCCCAACATGATGCCGGGGGAGCAAGAGCCAGGCCAAGAAGTGGTGCGGAGGGCAGCAGGGAGCCATGGTGGGCTTTAAACAAGGGGCAGCAGAGCCATATGGTTTGTGGTTCGGAGAGAGCGCTCTGGCTGCCCTGTGGAGGATGGGCAGGAGGGGGTGGGACTGGGGCAGGAAGCCCAGTGAGGGGAACACGGTGAAGATCCCTGGAGAACCCCGAGAACTCTCCCTGAAGAGTCCTTGCAGGGCTCCAGAGGAGGGATGCTTTAGAGGCAAAAGCCATGGGACTCCGTGACAGCTAAGGGGAGTCACAGTGTCCCCACCCACTGCAATTCCTGGCTTGGGCCACAGGACCAGGGAGCAGCAGTTGCCATTTGGAAATGAATGCCTGAATGGGCAAGGCTGGGTGGGGGCCCTCAGGGCAGGGATGTCCAGGGGGCAGCGAGGCACTGGGTGACTTGGCAGCAGACAAGCCTTGAGGACAAAGAGTCCTCACCCGGGGCTGGCACAACAGTGGGCAGTGGCCTGCCTTGTCTGTCTACACCAAGTGAGCCGGGTCCTGCTCCTGCAGCTCTTGGAGAGACACATAGGCATCGGTGTTCAGGGTCAGGCAGGAGGCAGGGTTTCCGACCTGGCCTCGCCCGGGCCGTCTAGCCCAGGGGAAGCCGATCCCCTCCCTGGGGCCAGGGGCCGGGACCTCCTCTCTTGCTTCTCCCAGGGCACGCTCCAGCGGTGGCTGGCTATCCCCCGGGTCAGATGTTCCTGGGTTGGGAGGCACCAAGGCCTGGGGGGCCCAGTCTTGGGGAGCTCCCTCCTGCAGAGAGGGGGGCAGCTTCTCTTCACAGGCTCCAGTGCCCCTGGCCATGGTGTTGGGGGGGCCGGGGCCACCCAGGAGCCCGGGAGAGAAGAGAAGTAGGTCATCCCCAGGGGGGAAGGTGCAGTAGGCATCGTCTTCTGCTGGCAGGGGTGGCAGGGGTGGAAGGAGAGACCCGTCAGGTGCCCCAGCCCCGCCCTCCTCGGACTCTTCTGTGCAGGGGTCATAGCTGAAGTACACCTGGCAGGCCTCGATCTCCAGAGCGTCCGGGAGGTGGAAGAAGAAGTAACCTTGGTTGGTGAAGCAGCTGGTCAGCGAGTGGCCACTGGTCTCGGCCAAGGGTGAGGGCCCCTTCTGCTGCAGCAGGAGCAACTGTGTGGCCTTGGTGTCCTGGTCCAGCACCTCCAGCGGGGAGATCTCGGGTGCCTGGGTATTGGGACTGAAGGATGACGAGGGGAAGGGCGAGGAGAGCCACTTCTGCCAGGAGAGAGAACAGATGGAAGGTGAGTAGGATGCCTCCTCCTCCAGAATCTCAGCAACAACTCCTCATTACGGTCTCCTCAGGGCTTCTACCTCTAGGAAGGCTTCCCTGACTACACTCCCCCCCCCGCCCCCCACACCGGCTTGCAGAGTGCTCTCGGTCAGCCTGGAGAGGGTGATTCCTGTAGGTGCCCAGGGGATGTGTTGTTTTGATGAGGATTGTTTATGGTGCTGTGAGCCTGGCACCACACGAGGCACCGGGCAAAGGGGGAAAGCCTCAGTGCATCAGGTAGGGGCTAGCCCCAGTGTGTGAGTCCACAAACCAGGGTCAAAGCTGAAAGGGCCCCGAATGGAGCCCATCTTGTCTACCTTACAGATCCCAGACGGGGGCCGTCTCCTAGCCCTGAACACACAGCCGGCTCTCTGACAAAATCTCTGGAGGGCGCAGATGGTCCTGACATTTTCTGCCCCGCCCCCCCGTGATGTGAAGCCCCCTCCTGCCACACCGTCCCTCCACAGAGAGGAGAAAGTACCGGCCAGAGCCCTTCCCAGTAGCTCCAGAGTCCGGAGAGCCCTGGTCCTCACTGACTGTGTGACCCTGGGCAGGTCACTGCCCCTCTCTGAGCCTCAATCCCACAACACTTAGCCCCCTCTTTCCTAACTTCCTTATTGTGAGCAGGAGAATGTCAGAATAAGAAACTGAAGGCAGAACTCCCTGGCCCTGTCTCCCTGTGGCAGACCACCCACAGAAGCGAAAGGGACAGTAGGCCCTCAGGGGGTATGATGGGGACCCAATGGCCCTCTGTCCTGGGAGCCCTCAACAGCTGGACTGGCGTCCCCTGAGCACACAGACCAGGCCCATTGGGCTCCTCCTACACTCCTGCGCCCGTAGGTTGGGAAGAGAGGGAGAGAGCAGGCTCCGGGTGGGGGGTGGGGAGGAGGATCCAGCTCTGGAGGAGGCAAGGGAGGAAGGGAAGGGCTGTGCAACCAGAAGGAGAGGCCGGGGTTGTGACCAGCCCTGCCTGGTGTGCCAGGGCCTTGCTGGCCCCTCTCAGAGGGTCAGCTACTTCCTGGGCCTGGGCTTCCGTCCTCAGTGCCCTGAAGTTGGGGGGATGGGGCCCAGAGGCAGGTGCAAGGAGGAACACATCCCCCTTCACACACACACACTTACACACTGGCACACATATCCCCGGGTCTCCTGGACAGAGCAGTGGGCCTTGTGGCCTGGTAGCTAGAGGTCCTGGGATAGGGAGAGAGGAGCAGACCTCCCACCCAGATGCAGAGGAGAGGGTAGGGTCCCCTTGCCCCCTCTGGGGCAAGCATCTAGACCTGGGGATGACCACATGGGAAGACAGAGTGGTTGGTACCTCTCTAGAATGGAGCCCACTCCCAGCTCAAAAGGTTCTAGTCCCATAGAATCAGAAAGTTTTCACCCGGGAAGAGGACTAAGGATGTATCCAGTCCAGCTTCCAACCAGGAGTCCCTTCTGCTGTATTTCTGACATACAGTCAGCCAAGACTTGCTAGAATGCCTCTGTTGACAGGGAGCTCACTATCTTTAGGGCTTTAGGAAGAATTTTAAGGAGGTCCATTCCCCCACATCGAGAGAACTGTAGGCAAGCTATCCCCAAATCTTGGGAGTTTTCCAAAGAATTCCAGAATGGGCCCTGATCAGCCGTAATAGGGAACTCCAAAGCCAACTCTTGACATCTCTGGCCCCGTATGGCTTTCCAGCCCTTCCGCACTCCTGCTGATCGCCCTCCACCCCGACCTCATCCTCCATCAAATCTAGAGAGCCGGGGGAGGGGAGGGGTAAGAGAAGCAGCCCACCACAGCCCCTTTCCGCCACAACACTTCCTTCCTGAAGCAAGCGTGGGCTCCGGGAGGGGAGGTGACTGAGGTTTAAATGGGGTTCAGGGTTACTACTCTCTGGGCCAGCACCTTCCCAGTGACTCTGCTTCGATTGATGAGAAGCACCTCAAAGGATTGTTACCATCAAGGATAAGGTGTTGGAGTCTGCCCAGCGCTTTCTGCAGGGGGCAAGGAACCGCTGCCCATTAAGAGAGTCAGCACAAGTTGTGGGGGGGGGGCGGTGCGGAGAAGGGGCAGGTCCTGCTCAGTCAACAGACCAGTGACCGAAATTCTAGCTAGGACCCCTTGAGCACTTACTACATGCCCGCCAGTGATCTTGGGCCCATCCATGTAAGTAACACGTAGGTTTCCCTCCCTGTTGCACAAGTGGGAAGCTGAGCACAAGAGACATTCCATGACGCGCCCGAGGTCACACAGCCAGGAAGGGCTGGAGCCGGGATTAGAACCAGACTGTCTGGGGGCGCCTGGGTGGCTCAGTGGGTTAAAGCCTCTGCCTTCAGCTCAGGTCATGATCCCAGAGTCCTGGGATCGAGTCCCTCACTGGGCTCTCTGCTTTGCAGGGAGCCTGCTTCCTCCTCTCTCTCTCTCTCTCTCTCTGCCTGCCTCTCTGCCTACTTGTGATTTCTCTCTGCCAAATAAATAAAATTAAAAAAAAAAAAAAAGAACCAGGCTGTCTGGCTCAGACAGGAGGTACCATTCAGCCTCAGAATAGTGGTGCCCAAGCTGGGGAAAGGGACCCACACCCAGCCCAGAGGCTGCTCACTTTAGTATTTGTCTCCTTTCGCAAAGTGCAAACCCACCACCTCCCCACCCGCTCACACCTCTGGCCGCCCCCCTGCCAGCCTGAGCCAGATGCCTGCTTCTCTCCACCAGCTCCAGACTCCTACCTGGAAATCTCCTCCATGCTCTGACTTCAGCTGGGAAAAGAACTCTGACGGGTCTGGGATGTGGCACTTCAGAACCTTCTTCAGCCTGAACAGGAGAGGAGGAGGGAGGGAATGAGGATGAGAAGGGAAAGGGGCCATGGTGTCCCGCTGGCACCCCACTGCCCTAAAGGGAGGGTACAGAGCCATTCTGCATTCATCTGTTGGATCAGTACGAAGTGAATGTCCAGTAAGGGAGGGTGGGGGCCTGGGGACACAAGAATGGCAGACAGAGAAGGTCTCTTTCTGCCATTCTAATGGGGAGAAGACACGAACCAAGTGTGCAACATGACCATTCATTCTGTGGACACAAAGCAGAGGTCCGTGCAAAAGAAGGATATGGGGGTGGGCAGTAGCCCGACTGGTCAGGGACCGCACAGAGCCAAATGTTTGGAGTAGAGTGAACAAGGAGGCAGGAGGTAGGAAAGAGACCAGATTGTGTATCTCCATGTCCAGACTGTCATGGATGGTCATTCAGGTTGTGCACTGCCCAAGGGCACCCGGCTTTAGGGGGGTAGTGAGTGGGTGCTGAATTCGAGCCCAAGCTCTTCTTGCCACACTGAGTGCCCCAGTATCTGTATGCATCAGCCTCAAAAATGTGGTCTTAGCCTCAAGGATCCAGAAAGCCTGGCTGCCCCCCAGTTAGATGTTCAGGCTCAGGTCAGCCCTCTCCTCCACCCCTTCTGGTCTCCAACCACACTTGCCTCCCTGAACTCTCAGTTGCTGTAATGCTGCTTTGCATTACACATGTAGGGCCTTTGCACACCCTGTTTCCTCTGTTTGCCTATGCACTCCCCATCCCCTCCCCATGCCTGGTTAGCTCCTCCTTTCAAGGGAATCATCACTTCCTTAGGCATGTTTCTGCTGGCCATCCCCCAGCCAAGGTTCCTCTCCCTGTGGCCTACTTCCAATCCATCAAGTACCTTCCTTTACCCTTTTATCATGGTGTGTCATTGTACTTGCATATGATTTATAAACATCTGCCTTCTTCCACGTGACCATGAGCTCCATGAAGATGCGACCGCATGTATGTAGCCTGCCCTTGTATTCCCAGCACTCAGTACCAGGCCTGCCACTGAGCTGGGGCTCGACAAAGAGACCTAGAGAGATCCCCGAGGACACATACACATAGAGACAGCAGGCGTTTGCACACACGCATACACACATATGTGCACACACATACTCAAGAGTCATGCTCTGGGTGGGGTCTCCATGGGGCTCTCCCTCCTCGGCTCCCCTCAGGCTGGTTCCCTGGGGTTCCGTCTCTGGGGGTTGGTGCCAGGGAAAAGCTAGGTATCAGGCAGGGAGGGCTGTGGGGAGGGCAGAGGGAGCACGGGTGTGTCTGAGCAGGGGTCTGAGCCGAGGGCCTGAGCAGTCAGGGGGTGTGTGTCAGATGAGAGCACGAAGGAGCAGTAAAGGAGGGCTCTTACCACGGTCCGATGTACGGACAGTTGGCCAACAAGTAGACCAAGACGAGAAAGATGAAGACGCTGCAGATGCCCACGATGACAAACCCAGGAAAGGACAGAGTCTGCTTTTCTGAGGCCACCCAGGGGCGGGAGGAGAAGCGGGGAGAGAGGTTAGAGAAGTGCCCCTGCTCGCCCAGATCCCTCTAGTATCCCCCACCCCCTGCAGCCACCCTGGTGCCTAGGGACAGGCTGATCTCTGACTCAAGGCCTTGGCAGCTCCCGGCTGGCCCAGGACACCTGCCGTGGGAGCTGACAAGGGGCATCACGTGCCTCATCACAGCAGGTCTGCCGGGTAGCACAGTACCCACTTTACAGATGCAGAAACTGAGGCTTCCAGATGCGAGCAGCCCACTCCGACCACACTGCTCACTCTGCAGGGTCACAGTGAGTGGGCTAACCATAGCAGGTGAGCCCGACTCGGGCTGAGCCCTGTACCCCAGTCCCAGGCCTCCCCCACCAGCCGCCCTCCAGGCCACACCCCAGCCATCCCCTCCGGTCTGAGCTCCGTCCCACCCCTTCTGTCTCCTGGTACCTGCAGGCCTCGTCCTGAAGGCCAGGGGCTGACTCCAGGGACTCCAAGCCTTGTGACTGCCTAGGTGGGCCCTGACCCGCACTTGAAATTCATACAAGGTGCCTGGAGTAAGTGTCTCAAGGCAAATCCATTGCTGGTTTTGCCTGAGGATCAGCACGGAGGCCTCCTGGGGCAGAGAGAGGCGGGGGGCTGTCAGGGTGGAGGGGGCCCCACAGCCCACCTCACCTCCCATGGCAGGGGCTGGCTGGGAGACTGAGTGGGTGACGCCTGCATTCCTCCCTGCCAGCTCCTCCCCTGCCCCTCTCCCCCCGCATCCCTGACTACTCAGCCCCAAACCCCAAGGGCATCCTGAACCCCTCCCTCTCAGTCATCATCCATGCACAGAGCTGCACGGACAGGTGACTTCCCAGGGCCTCTGAAATCTCAGAGGATAGTCACCTGCCTCTTGGCTATGTAAACTCTAGCCCTGGCATCTGCCACCAGCTGAACCCCAGGGCTGTCGGGGGGCACATACGGGGTGGGGAGGCCAGAGCAGGCAGGACAGGGGAGCAGCAGGGGCCGCCTGGGGACTACCGTGGCTTTGCTGACATGAAGCCTGGACAGGGTGACCAGGACTGGAGGGAGGAGTCGGGGCAGGTGGGGACCAGGCCATGCACTCACCTCCCAGCTGTGGCCTGGGGACCTTGTCCGGGCCTCAAACTCCAGGTAACTTTCAATGTAGTGGGAGGACTGCGGGACTTTCCAGGTTATGTTGCATTTGTGGGTCCCGACGTGGGTGATTTGGAGTAAGTCGGGGGCCATCAGGCGAACTGGAGGTGAGAGAGAGGAAGAGACAGTGACCTTGGGGGATGCTGGGTCACGATGCCATGCCAAGGGGATAAAGTTCAGACACGCCCCCATCTCTACCTTTGCACCTGCTCCTTCTCCCTCCTGGGCACCCTCCCCACCCCCAGAGATCCTCACTTCCTTGGAGAAGTCTTCTTGTACCTCCCTAACCTGTTTTATTTTCCTGCCCAGCACTTAGCCCCACCTGACACATCAAATATTTATTTGGGGTTCTTTGTTCATTTTCCATCTCCCCCAGCAGACCGTGTGCTCACTGAGGGCAGGGAATGTGTTCTCCGACATATTCTTGGCGCCTGGAGCCATTACCTGATTAAGGCGCTTGATAATCTGCCGCATGAAAACAAACGAAGGCCTCTGTTCTCTGCCTCCAGAATGGATCTGAGAGCTTTACAGGAATCGTCTCATGTCATTTAATTGAATTTCAGGATCCTTATAGGATTATAAGATTTAATAATTCTGAAATTAAACTGACCTAAGTTTTTCTAAGTCTGGGACTCTTGAACTACACGAATAACACTAAGTGAATGTCTGTTGAGCATGTGTTAAGCAGTCAGAGACTCACAGACTCCTTATGGCAACCCAGGGTCCAGCCGATAACAGATTCTCCCCATTCTTGATGGGCAAACTGAGGCTCAGACGTGCGAAATGATATTCTGGGCAAACCCCATTCAGTTAAGTCAAGGCTGCATTGAGCACCTTGTCTAGATCTTGCCCTTTCTCCCTTATATGGTCTGACGATGGGGCCAGGCATGCAGTCATTCAAAAACCTTCCCAGAGCACTGCCCAGATAAGGTTTGGTGCTGGGTACTTGGAGTAGAGACTTAGGGAAGATAGATGTCCTGCCCTCAGGGAGCTCACAGCCCAGTGAGGGAGACAGTCCCCAAACCAGGCAGTAAGGACCCTGAAAAAACATAAACACCCTGAAAGAGGAGGTACGAAGGGCTGGGAGAGTCTGGGAAGGCTTCCTGGTTGAGGTGACTCTTCACTGCGCCTTGAATGGTGAGGGGGAACTTTTCTGATAGGAAGAACCTTCTGGGCTGTGGCACCCACAAATGCAAGGGCTCAGAGGCATGAATGGGCAAGTTGAATTCAGAGAGCTGGCCTTTGGTTGTGACAGGAATATAGGCCAGGAGAGGAGCAGCGCTCGACTGGGAAGCCCGGGCCAGATGCTGAGTATCAGGGGAAGGAGCCAGAACTGCAGCCTGAGGGCAGTGGGCAGTGAGACATCACACGTGGGTATGGAAAGAGACTAGATCAGGGAGGGTCCCAGAGGGAAAGACAGGACGGAGGGTTCCCAGCCCGCCCCAGTCCCCCTACCCTTCCCAGTTCCTCACTCACGATTCTCAAAGGGCTTGAAGTCATGGGTCATCAGTGTCCTCCACCTCCCCCCTTCGTGGCATATCACGCTCATTTTGACAATGTCAGCCGCGGTCAGACTCTGAGCCTGCAAGAGAAGGACATGGTAGGGATGGGGCGTGGGTGGTGGGGACGATAGGAGAGAGGAAGACCAAGACCACAACAAAAGTGGGACCCCTCCATGAGCCCCTCCGGCTAAGGCTGGGGTCAGCAGGCTTTTTCCATGAGGGGGCAGAAAGTAAATATTTCTAGCTTTGCACGTCAAACGGTCTCAGTCGCAACTACTCAATTCTGTTGCTGGCCTGTGAAAACCAACCAGAGACACCGTAGGAGAATGGCATGGCCGTGTGCCCATAAAGCTTTATTTACAAAAACAGGCAGCAAGCAGAGTTTGATCCGTGATCTAAAGTGAAGTGAGCCCCCTTGAAAGGGAGGGAGTTCCCCATCCCAAGAGGCATGCAAACAGGATGAGCCCCCAAGAGAAGGCAGGTCTGGAACTGTACCTGTGTAACAGTTTGGAGTGTGAAAGCCTACCTCTCCCCACTCCCACACCCTGGCTTTTGGGGAAGGAAATGGGCACGCGGCAAGCCTCTCCCGCGGGCAGGCACTATTCGGGCGCCTTAGGCATTTCTCTGGCTGCTGGTCAGAGCAAACCATCCTCATAATGCAGATGAGTGGCCCAAAGTCACGCACTGGTCAGCAGGGGGGGTCTGGATTCAAAGCCAGGCCTCTGTAACCACTGTCCCCACAGAGACACAGCCTGAGGCTGTAACACCTGACGAAGGGCTGTGGAATGAGCATCTTATGGCAGCCTCCTCCCTGTGCAGAAGAGCGCCCTGTGGGAGGAAAGTCTGATGCATGTCCCCTCCAGATCTGTGCTCTAGGTTCTGAGGTGGTGTTTTCAGGTCCAGGACCCAGGACATAGTCCCTCTGACCTACCTGCCACAGGACCCACCATGAGTGAAACTTGAACTTGACCGTATGAGTCCCCAGAGCTGGGAACAATTCCTCCCTCTCCAACCCAAGGACGCTGCCCCTTGCTGTGTCTGGCTGTTGTAGGAGCCTGATGTTTCCAGATAATGATAGTAGTATCGTCATTATTACTATGATCGTAGTCCTTATAAAGATGCCAGGAATATATTGTGTTGGGTTCACCCTCTGTCCACACACTCTTCTGCGTGCTGGACACACATTCTCTCATTTAACTCAACACCCTGTGAGACAAGCCCTATGTCTCTTCTTGTCCTGCAGCCGAGAAGGCTGAAGCTCAGAGAGGCTAGGGCTTTGCCTGAGGTCACACAGCGAGGAAAAGGTGGGGCCAGGGTCCGAAGGCAGACCCTCCGCAGAGCTCACAGGGACGGGCATGGCCATCTGACTCCAGACATGTGAGCCTATCTCCACATTCTCTTGCCCCTTAAGAATGGGTATGCCCTGATGACGGCTGGAAAAGGTGGTCTGGGCAACCCTAGTGCCCACTGCTGCCAAGGACGGCATGACCAACAGTAATTTGATGCCCATGCATGGACGTGGCCATATGCCCATCTAGACGGTTCAGTCCCAGCTCTGCCCCTCACTGGAAGGGCCTCTCTGAGCCTCAGTTTCCTCTCTGGTAAGAAAGGGACAGTGCTGGAGCCCACCCACGAAGTCCCCAGGATCCACAGACCTCAAAGTCAAGTGCATGCTCTGCTCTGGGCACGGTGTTTAGTGCTTTAACACAAAGAACAGCTCTACGAGGCAGGTGCCGTCATTCTTGCCACTTTGAGAAGGGAAGCCTAGGACCAGCAGTTGCCTGATGTCACCCAGTGGGTGTTACAGTGGAGCCGGGACCAGGCACCCTAACCTTCAGCTCCAGGATCCACACTTCTAAGCCCATGCTGCCTTGCACTTACCAAGACCTTGGAAGACTCAGAGGGGGTGTTGTTACGGGTGGGCACCCCTCCCCACACCTGATAAAGAGTAGAGAAGTGTCGCGGGATCCACAAAGCATGGGGAGAAGAGTGGAGCAGAGGCAGAATGACCGAGCGCCTCGGACCACAGATCTCTCAAGCCTCAGTCAGCCCTGAGTTCTGGCCTTTGGATGCCGCCCTGCTTCCTTCTGTCTCTCTTGCCCCGGGGCAGCCCGCTGTGCCGCTGGCTATAGCCAAAGCCACTGGGCTCTCTGGGCCCCGTTCTGCACTGGAAGCTCCCCGCCCCGCACCTGCCCACCCCTGGGCTCTCTTCTCGGCTCTCAGTACTCACATCTGGGGATCCAAGAATCAGGTGACAGACCCAGAGCGCCGGGCTCAGTGGGAGCAGCTCGCAGGATCTGTTCCAAGGCCTTTCAAGGCAAAAGAACCTCCTTAGGACAAAAAGAGGGACCCCCAGAGCCAGCCCTCGGGATGGCCCCACCCCTGCAGCAAGGCCAGTCTGTGCAGGCTCTATGCCAACCCTCGCAGAGACCCCCATCCCCCCACCTGCTCCCCCTCCCATCACGAGCACCTCTTCCTGTCCTCCCCAGCCTGGCCTCACAGTAGCCACAGTGATCTTCTAGAAGCAAACAGTGCAGGACATGTCAGCCTCCCCACCTGAAGCCCTCCAGAGTCTTCCCTTGGGGCTGGAAGGGGGCCTTGCAACCCTGTGGAATTACCACCCACCCAAGACCACGGCCAAACCCAAAGCCACCTTTGCTGTTGCCATCAAGATGCACGGATCACAGCATCCCCTTCTCTGACTCCCTCCCAGCCCCCAGAATCCCAACCATGCCCAGGCCCCTGTTTCCACAGCTGCCCTAGTTGTCTCTCAGAGAGCTTAGGGAACCCCCTTTCTTCCCCTGCCTCTTGCTTCTGAAGTCGACTAGTCTTGACCCATCAGTCTCACAGCCCAGTGTCCCCAAACTACCCTGTGTAGCTCATCTCCAGCCCCTCCCCTGCAGCCTGGACCCCCACTCCTCACTCCCACCCTGGTTCCAGGAGTCTAAATATCCAGCCCCTTTGTTTTCCAGACTTCAGGGACACCAAAAGTCTGTGGAACATCTTAGAGTCTGCCAGGAAGGAGTCCCAAGAGTCTAAGATTATAGGAACACCCCCCACCACCACCACCACCCTGCACACCAATCCCGAGATGCTGCCTTCTTGCTGGTCAACCCCACACTCACCGTCTATCTGGCCGAGCATGGATCTTGCAGGACGAGGCCTGTGGGTCCCCGTCCCAGCTCCAGGCACAGGAGATGTTGGCTTTTGAGTTGTAGAAGCATGTGAGCTTGGGGGTGTCTGCTAACAAGATGAGGCATGAGTGGCTGGCCGCAGAGGGGCCAACGGAGAAGGTGGACGCCTGATCTCTGGTCCCGTTGCCCTCGCCTCCCTCCTGCCCCTGCTGAAGGACCTCTGCCCAGAAGCAGGGGTCCTGAAAGGGGTTCTACAAGGGTTGGCCACCTTCCCAAGAGAAAGAACAGCTATCCAGACGCCGGGGTCCTCACCATCTGTCGCTGTGAATTCCTGAGGGATGGCCAGGGCCAGGAGGAAGACAAGGAGGGACAGATAGCAGGACAGAGCCAGCGCTGCCATCACATCCACAGGTGGGAGCTGGGGAAGAGAGCCCTGGGGGAAAGAAAGAGGGAGAAAACACAAGTGAACACCTGCTCCAGGTCCCTGGTCGCTGCGAGAGGAGGGCCGAGAACTGCCCATCTCAGGGTGGCCTGTTCTGCTCTGCCAATACCATCCAGCCTCAGGGCCTTTGCACCTGCTGGTCCCTCAGCCCCACACATGCTCCCTTCCTTTGGGGATTTGGGGAGCCATACATTGTCAGGGCTCAGAGGGCTCTCTGAGAGAGCCCATGCCCTTGTTCAAAAGCTGGGGAAACTGAGGCCCAGAAAAAGGAAAGATTCGCTCAGGTCCATACAGGGAGACCAGCACAGAGCTGGGATTACAGCTCACCTCTTCCCTTCCCTGCTACCCCCTTAGTCACACCTAAAACCATCATCAGGAGGCTCCTAAGCCAGGCTGTGCTCCGCTCTTTAAATAAAGCAGCAAAAACTCTACTGGAGAGCCTCTCACTATCTGCATTTTCAGATGGGGAAACGGAGACACAGGGACGTAAAATAAACTGCCCAAGATCACAGAGCTGATCAGAGGCAGGTGTGGAATCCAAGTCAGGGCGGACCCAGAGCCCAGACAGTGGCTCCTGTAACTTCTCTGACTCTGTCTCCCCCCGCCACTGAGATGGGCGACACGCTCGATGCTCACGGACTATGTCACAGCAGTACTCGGGGGTGTACTGAGCATTCCCACTGGGCCCAGCAATTTACGTACATTAGATCCTCTTCTCTCCCCGGAGGCTAGGGGCTGGGTGCTTGTATTATCCCCTTACACAGATGAAGAAACTAAGGCTCCGAGTCCTTCACCCGCCAAGGTCACGTGTGCAGAAGAGGCAGAGCTGGGATTTCATCCCCCGCTCGCTCGCCCACGGGGCCTGTTCCCTCACATCCTTCGGCCCTGCCCAGACCCTGTCCCAGGCACTGGTCCCAGAGCTAAGGTCACCAGCCCTCCGCCCCTGGAGTTGAGGAGTCAGGGCCCAGCAAGGGCACAGGCCAACTGTCATGTGTCTGGCTTGAGTTTGAAAAGGAATCCCCGGCCCAGCATCCGCATAGGAGGAGAAGCTCCCCAGTGGGGATAGGGGATGGGGGCTGGTTGCCTCTTTCCTTGGAGACCCCCCCACAGCACAGGGCACAGCGTTGAAACCCTCAAGGGGTCCAGTAAGCCCCCCTGTGCCCCCCTACTCACTCAGTCATGGCCTGGGAGCATGGGTACTATCTGCCCCCTAGAGGGTGCCGCCCCTGGCCAACACCAGTCGGCAAGGCAAGCCCATGCCCAGGACAGGACCTGGTATAGAGCTTCAGGATGACAGGAGGAGAGTCGGGGCAAAGGCATACAAGATCACAGGAAGGTCAAGGCCAAACCACAGCCCCAGCCGCGGCGAGCCAGCTGGAGCAGAAACACCGTCTACAACGAGTTCCCCACCACTCATAGCAGAAAGGGCGCAGCGATGTACATCACGATTGCAAAGGGCACAGAGAGGGGAGTGTGGGCTGTTCCTGAGCCGGTCGGGGCAGGGAGGGCTCCAGGCCGGCACCGAGGCTGCACCCTCCGGCCGGGCAGGGAACTGAGGCTCAGGGAGGTTAAGGGACCTGCTCAAGGCCACAGGCCCAGCCTCAGGGAGAGCACGGAGGACCTCTGAGTCCCAAGCCCCGTGAGCCCTGGGTTCGCACGCACACCCACACTCCCTGCCCTTTATGGGGGCACCCTGAAGGGTTCCAGGAACTGGACCCGCATCACCCCCACGACAGATGCCAAGACTGAACTCAGCGCTGCCCCGGGAAGCTGGACTCAAAGCCAGTCATCTGATTTCAAGTGAGGAGATGACAACGGTGATGACAGTGACAGGGATGAGGACGGGAATGGTGACAGGGCTGGTGACTAATACTCGACTCTCATTCTGTGCCCAGGTCTTTAGCACTCGGCAGATATCACCCCACTTTGTCCCTGCAGCAACCCGGGGAGTAGGTACCGTTATGACTCTTTTCCTCAGATGAGGAGGCTGAGGCCAGTAAGCCTCTCGCCCAGGCCAGAGTGGGGCCGAGCCGGGGGGTGAACTGGGTCAGTACTGCCTGATTTCCCGCCACTGCTGGGGCTGAAACTGTGGGCCATAGGGCGCTGGGGGCAGGAGGCGCGGTCGGGGGGTGCAGGGGGCGGTGGGGCGAGGACCAGAGGCAGGAGCTCCACAGCCAGACCACCAGCTATGATGGGCAGCATCTCGCCCCATCCTCCTGGCCACCGACCCCCAACACACAAGGTGGTGGGCGGAGGGGCGGGGAGCTGGCCTCTTGCTGTTTAACTCCAGAAGCATCTCCCCAGCTGGGTTCGGAATCCAGGCTGTAGGGCTAGGAGAGAGCACCTTCAGAAATGGCTCTGCCCCCCAGCCACCCCCCGCTGAGGTCTCCAAACACAGTTCAGGACAGGAGGCCTTGTCCCCCAGGAGAAAGGCCAGCCCCAGAGATGGAATCCTATCCACTCTAGTGGTGCCTGGAGACACTACAGACCTGTCTGCTCACACGGCCAAGGGAGGCACCATCCGGACTCAAACCCGACAGTCTGTGCCTCCCGCCCCCGCTGCCACCCAGGGCTCCCAGAGAGGAGACGACCCCTCTTCATCGCCAGGTCTCAGAGGGGCCCCCTCCCTCCCCTTCCACCCCAGAGCCTCTTAAGGAGCACTTTACATGGGGATGCCTCCCCAACATGGGTCCCATTCCACAGCCGCCCGGCGGGAGCTTGCGTGTCCCCCTACCCCACAACCCAGTGTCCTCCATCCGGGGCTCAGCTGGCCTCCCTCTCCCAGTCCTCCTGCCTCTTTCCTCACCCCTTCTGGGCTAGGACGCCCCTTATCCCAGAGCAGACCCCAGCTTCCCCAGGGATGGGCTGGGAAGGAGGGGGTAGCCCAGAACTAGGGACCAGCTTTTTCTTCAAAGCCAAAACCCTGATCAGGACCTGCCTCATCCTGGAGGGATTTCGAGATAAGGTTGGGGGCCAGGAGGGCTGGGAGATGGAAGTTCCAGCGGAACCTCCTGGGGCATCTAGGAGATGAGAGCTGGAAGCTGTCCCTTGACCTTCGCTTCCAGCCCCAAGCTGCTGGCAGGGCCGGGAGGGACACCCCAGGTCGCTGGGAACCAGGCAGTGGCAGGGTGAGGGCAAAGTCACCTGGCTGAGACATGGGGCCGCAGTGCGCTCTCTCGGGATCTCTCCGCTGCCATCTCCCCCGGAGCCCAGCTCTGACTCCCTCCAACTCTGGCAGCCCAGGTAGCAGCTGGCTGAGGAGGCCGGCACAGACGAAAACCCCAGGGCCAGCCCACTTCCTGTGCAGAGGATGGAGGGGGCAAGGCCTGGGGTGGGGACAGGAGAGATCAGGCTGGTGAGAAACTCTGAAACTCCTGAAGCACCTAGGGGCCCGATAAAGATCTCCCTCCTCCGCTGGGGGGAGGTGGGACCGTGTGGGTGTCTTGGCAGCCGACACACTCACACATGCTCTGGCGCGCTCACACACGGACACGCGCACACGCCTGGTCCCTCTCATATGGATACCTTGTGGCACGTAGGAGCCCGAGGGGTACAGCCCCTTCTTTTCCCCCCTCCACCACCCCAGCCCATCACCTAGGGGGCCACTTCAAGCCTCTGACACCTTCATCCAGTCACACACAGACACACACACACACACACAGCCACTAACAAGTTCTTTGAGGTGTCCCCAGCGCTATTCACACCTATCCCACCACCTCTCAGAGACCTCCCTTTTCACCCAGCCTTCCAGGGAGCCCGCTACTTCATTTAGCTTTCAGAGAAGACCCTGTTCCAGGGCTTTGCAAACACTTTGCTGGCGTCTTACTAAGCATTCTAGAACCTTCCTTTTCAAGTGATGGCTCCTAAGCCTTTCCTCCCCATCCACCCAGTGCTCAGGACTTTTTTTCAAATGATGAGAAACTGGGGGCCCCTTTTTAGACAGGTGCACACCTGGTCAGGCGCAGCGTCCCAGGCCCAGGGGCCCGTGAAGTCCCATCCAGCATCCAGAAGCAGGAGCTCTGTGTTTTCTCTTTCTCCTGATTTTAATGACCCTGCTTCAGGGGCGCTTTCTGATAAGCAGTTCCACGGAACCTGCCATCTGCATGGAAGGAAGAGCAGCATTGACAGCCTGAGAAGAGAGTCAGTGGACTCCCTTCTGAGTAGAAACAGAAGCAGGAGGCCATTGCTTCTCGGCCTTTTGGCTAAGATCAAGTGTAGAAGCAGGAGGCCAGCGTCGCTGAGAAGAGAGGGACCTTCTTCAGAGCCGCAGAGTGACCCTCCCTTCCTGGGCATCAGTGTCCACCCGGCCGAAGGAGGCACAATGGTTCTGACCGTCCACCGCACAGAGAGGGCTCCCCAGCCCCTCCTCTCTCCCAGAGCAAGGCTTTCGTAGCAGGAGAGCTCCTCAGCACAACCACCACGAAGATGAAAAGAATAGCCAAGATGCATTAAGCCTAGAATATTTCTGGAAGCTTCTCAAGAAACTGGGAGCATTGATTCTCCCAGGAAGGAAAGCCAGGTCAGGAAGGCGGAGGTAGAAAGGATGTTTGTTACTGTAGACCCGTGTGTACCACCCGAACATATTTCCTGCCCCCAAATCAATGCATTCAGTTGAAACTTTTTTAAAAAAACACATAAAGTCAGGACTCCTGGGTGACTTAGTCATTAAGCGTCTGCCTTCGGCTCGGATCATGATCCCAGGGTCCTGGGATGGAGTCCCGCATCGGGCTCCCTGCTCAGCAAGGAGCCTGCTTCTCCTTCTGCCTGCTGTCCTCCGTGCTTGCGCTTGCTCTCTTGTCCTGTCTCTCTGACAAATAAATAAAGGAAATCTTAAAAAAAATACACACACACACACACACATAAAGAAAAAATACATCTCCAGGCAAAGCCAGAAGTCAGAAGGCAGAAGTCGCGGACCCAGCTTGCCCGCAGCTTTGCCGGAGGAGATGGTATGAGCCTGTCCTCCACGCCGGCTCCAACCAGTTCCCCTCCTCCAACCTTCTTTCCTTAGTCCCTTCTTTTGTTCACTCAACAGCCATTTACTGAGCATCCAAGATGCCCCGAAGGCAGGGGAGAGGAGGCTGAGCAGACTTTCTGAGCAGGCCCAGGGGAGGGGGCTCCTGCCAGCCACAGCCCCAGGTGGGGGGACACAGCCACAGGCCGCCGCCCCCCACCCTGCTGGAGGGGCTTGAAACAGGAAGCTTCCCCCACCCAGGCCCAGAGGATGGAGCTTTTGCTTAGGGGCTCAGGCCAGGCCCCCTGAGGTGGAAAGACAAGTGTGGCTCTGAGGGGCCAGGAAAGCTTCAGCCCCACATGGTCTGCACCCTCCACCTAAAATCTAACGGGTATAGGAGGACAAGCAAGGGGACACACCGTGATGGAGAGAGAAGGTGGGCATATGTCCCTCTCGCCCATTGTCCCCGTCCTCCTGGGCCTCTGGGGAGTCCACAGCTCATCCTCTCTCATAGTCCACCGAAGCGGGGGGACTGCGGGGCCAGGGGGATGTGGTGGAAGTGATTTTGTCCTGCTTCTGGGCCTAAAACCCTCACCTTGTTCCTCCTCTGTATGTGTCTGTCTCCTTCCCGCCCCCTCCTCCCCCTGCCCTCTCCCTGCCCTCTCTCTTCCCACCCTCTCCTCTCTCTCTGTCTCCCCCTCTCCCTCTCGCCCCCCTTCTTCTCCTGTCTCTTCATCTCCTCCCTCCCTCTCTCCCCCCTTTCCCTCTCTTCCCTCCTCTGTCTCCCCCTCCCCCACAAGAATCCCCTAGAAGATGTGAACCCCTTGTGGGTACCTGAAGGCCCTCCGCAGACAAACCACACTGAACTATAACAGGAGCCAGAAGGACGGGGCCCGGGAGGGGCCCAGGAGGTTCAGAGGCTGGGTTTCAGCGGGCAGTGGGCTTTACCCCAACTGACACACAGAGGGTCGGTGGGGGCCGAGCTCAGTGTTAAAGCCAGATGAGAGCTGGGCTTGCACACACACTCACACCACCACTTCCCCCCCCCCCCCCGCCCCCAGCATGCACAAAGCAGGCAGGGAGCAGGTTGCTCCATTCAGCCCCCATGCCTGTCCCAGCGGCCATCACCTGCCCCTGAGCTGGGTCCCCAGGAGCCCTCTTCCTGGACCCCTGTTTCCACTCCTGACACACCCCCCAAGTCTGCTCTCCACTCAGCAGCCAGAACCATCTTTCCCAAAGCCAAATCAGATCATTCCTCTGCAGCACGCCCCTTTTGAACCTTCCGGTAGTTCCCAGCACGTTCAGAATCAAATCTGGACCCTTGGTCTTGGCCACGAAGCCCCTCGCAGAGGAAACCCAGCCGCTGTCTCTGACCTTCTCCTCCAGGTCAGGCACTGGCCACTCCCCACGGCTCCTCCTGCTCTCCCTTCCCATTCTCAGGCAAGGAAACTGAGGCTCGGGGGTCATCTGGCAGAACATGGCAGAGCCAGGATTCGAACCAGCGTGTAGAGGATATCAGAGTGAGGTATCCTGAAGCTTCTCTGATGGCAGAGGCCTGACAGAGCCCATTGAGACCTGCCCCGACCTTCATCTCAGGACTTCTGGGGGTCAGACCTAGCCTCCTCCTCCAGCGGCCTCCTCCCCACCCAGCCCCCACAGGACCAGGGGCCTGAAACTCTAGTCCCTGTGATTGTCGGTGCTCAGCACACCCCCACTGTCGCTGTCGCTGCTGCTGGCCTCCTAGGCTCCAGGTCTGATATCCATATTCTCCCACATTCACCAGCCTTTCCTTCTCCAGCACCTTGAGCAGCTCAGGTCTCATGCAAACTGTGCCTTTCACATAGGAAGTCATTCCTGGGATGCCTGGGTGGCTCAGTGGGTTAAGCTTCAGCTGAGGTCATGATCCCAGGGTCCTGGGATTTAGCCCTGCGTTGGGCTCCCTGCTCAGTGGGAAGTCTGTTGCTCTTCCTCTGCTTCTCCCCACTGCTTATGTTCCTTCTCTCTCTGTCTCAAAGAAATAGATAAAATCTGGAAAGAGAGAAAGCGAGAAAGCAAGCAAGAAAGAAAGGGAGAAAGAGAGGGAGGGAGGGAGGGAGGAAGGAAAGAAAGAAAGGCCACCTCCCTGCTTCCTCGCCAGGACTACTCCAGGGGAACTAGCTGTCCCACTTTGCCTGGGCCGGAAGGGGTTCCAGGACATGGCACGTTTGTTGCCAAGGCTGGGAGACAGCGGGGTCACTCCATCCCCACCCTACTCGTCCCTCACGAACTCCGCTCCCCAGCTGAAAGCCAGTCCTGCCCTGCTTTCCCACCCAGCCAGGGCGGATTCTATGCACACAGCGGTCACTTCTCGTGTCATGGCGGGAACCAGGAACTATGTGGGACTCATCCCGGCAGTTCCAGAGTCTAGAAATCACCTGACACACAGAGTGTGTCAATCTGCAGGGATGGAAGGAAAAAGAAGCTTCAATGTTTTCAAATCTAATACAATGGTGATTCCAGAAGATACAAATTAAAAATGAAAAAGAACGCAGGGAGTGATGTATTTGGCGTTTCAAAAGGTTTGCCATCAGCGTGCTTTTAAAGCGTGGGTCTCTCCTCTGGTGCGTGCTCCAAGGGGCACAGTCTCTCTGGGGGGCGATCTGCCAACCACCATCAACAGCTCTGGCCCGCGACCTAGCTGTGGCTTATCTCAAGCCCATGCTGCAGAGGGAGGCGTGTGCACGTGCTCCAAGCCTGGAAGTAGCCAGAACGCGCACCAGCAGAGGATGACTGGTGAGTAAATCAAGGGCCACCCGCATAGCAGAAGGTGATTCAGCCGAAGGCAAACGAAGTGGCCAGCTCTCTGTCCCTGACCCAGAACAGTCCCCAAGGGGGCACGGTGGAGGGACCCAAAGCCAAGTTCAAAACAAAGTGTGTGTTTTCCCTTAGCTATGTAGATGTGAGTGGTGAGTGTTGCGTGTGTGAATGTGAGACAGGGTGTGCAAGTGTGTGTGGGTGTGGATGTACATGAGGGCGAGCCCGTCCGTATGAGTGTGTGTGCACGGGTGGGCGTGTGGACATTTGTAAGAGTGCGTGCGAGGATGTGATGGTGAGTAGGTGTGAGCACACACGTTGTGAGTATATGCTGGGTGTGAAGGCACGTCTGCGGGGGGGAAGCATGCGGGCATGTGAGTGTCTGCGGGGGGGAAGCATGCGGGCATGTGAGTGTGTGCATTTATGCAGATGCTGTGTATGCGTGTGTAACGCTGTGAGTGTGTGCAAATGTGTGTGTGTAAGCGTGTCTGTGAACTAGCATGTACGTGCACTAAGTTGCTCAGGAAGGAATTTCTAGAGACGGGTGGCAGTATTTTCCTTCCAGGAGGGGAGCTGGGACACCTGGGAGGGCAGGGAAGGGGAGGAACTTTCCTGAATAACTTTTTGTGCAATTTGAATTCTGTTTCCTGGGAACCTCATATCTACTTAAGAAAATAAATAAAATTTGGAACCAAATACAAAATTAAAAGTAGGGGACCCTTTGTGGGGGACAGAGCTCCTCGGAGGGCTCCCCGAATACCAGTCCTCCTACTCCCCCTGATCATTCCTTACCTCTCCCAAGGAACCTGAAAATGTCCTTGAAGTCTCCAGGCCTGTGGGACCACCTCCCTAGGCCGAAGGAGACCGGGGAGAGACGCATTCTGTCCACAGCCCTCTCTACTCCTAATCCCGGGCTCTGGATAGCCAGGCCAGAGTCCCATTGTGGGGACGGTCAGGAGAACACCGACACCCTCTACCAGCACCTGCCCTGGTCTCCCCCTTTCCCGTGGGAAACAGGTAGAAAAGAATCCTTTCACTTTTTTTTTAGCAGGTTTCACCAAGATCTGTGATCTTTCTCAGAAGACAACCTAGGTGCTACACAGAGGAAAGAGAACGTGTGATGTTTGCAATGTGTCTGTGAGAAGTTCCTCTCAATCGAGACGTTATGCTTGCTTGCTTTTTTTTTTTCTTGGTATTTTTCTTAAGGAATCGGAAAAAATTCTTCTCTCTGGAGGCCGTGCCTGCCCGCCCCCCCTACCCCCCGGCCACCGCCTACAATATCTGCTGGGAGGAGAGAGCAGCCAGATGGGGTCCGAAATTGGCCCCAGCTCTGGAATGACGCCCCCACTCAAGCCGGGCTCCAGGGCCGGGAACCCAGGATCCTCAGACAACAGGGGACCCCCAGGCAGTGAGGAGGGCAGCTTCCAGCAGTGGGCAGGTCCCAGGTGCGCTGGGCCCGGCCCTGCATCACATAGAGAGACTGCAAAACCTTCCCTTGGTCCCCGACCCTCGGCATCCTGGCATGTCAGTCCCATTGCCACTTTAAGAAGCCCAGCGAGGCGGCCCTGAGAGAAAAGGAGCAATTCTACTTTGGCAGATCCCGAAACAGGACACAGGGAGGATACAGAACACATGGGTCTCCTTCTGGGAAGAAAGGGGCCGAACTGAGCCTGCAGAAGGAACATTCAGGACAGGTGACAAGTTTCCAGAAGTGCTGGGCCTGCGACAAGGACTCCTGGAGAAGGTTCCTGCGGATGGGACTCAGGGGAGGACGGTGGGGTTACGGCCCCTGTCCTTCTTCCCGGGGCACCCGAACCCTAACCGTTCCCCACCTGTGTCCTCACACAAGTGGGCCCCCAAGTTGAAAGCAGGATCCCCGGGCAGCGTTTCTAAGTATACAGGCCTTGTGGGCACACACCAGGGCCCCCCCCAATCCCATGGTGAGGACATCACGGACCATCAGCAATCGACTGACACACACCCCACTGTCTTGGCCTCAGCCTAGAGGACGGTCACGCGAGGGGGGCATCTCCCTCACGGGGCCGCGGGCAGGAGTCCGCTGCTGACATGCCTGTGGGGCCAGGCGGGAGCGCAGGGGTGAGCCCCCAGACTCCAACTGTCTCACAGAAGGCCGGTGGGCACGCAGGCTCCATCCCGCCCCAAAATGCCCCTTTTCAAGAGAGGCTCAACAGAGGGGTATAAAAACACAACATCGTCTGGTTTCAAATACTGGCCATCGGTGCTAAGAAATACACAACACATACCCCCGACTCCCGCCCCCGCTCAGGTCTGCCTCAGAAAACAACACAGGAAGGGGCATTTGTGGGTGGGGAGGCTGAGGTCCGGGGCTGCTGCAGGACCCTCTGTCGGGGGCCGTTTCATCTCAGGTGCTGGCCGGATATTTATCTTCCACCGTGGTCACGGAGCGGCTCTGCAAACCTTTCCTGTGTTGCAGGTGTTTGCTTCTCTAGGAGCCCTTGTGTCCCAAGCAACCAGCCAAAACGTTACTTTCCCAGCATCCTTTGCAGCAGGGGTGAGCAGCGGACCAGGCTCCTGGGGGCAGGGGGGGAGGCGGGAGTCTCCACTGGAGACCTCAGTCTCAGAGCCCTCGAGGCCAGCAAGGACGCAGAGGACTCCCAGAGGCCGGGGGTGGGGGTGGGGGGCAGCCACTTGGCCCATCCTACACGCCTCCAAGCCCTACTGGTTGGTCCTGCCAGAGACTTCCAAGCTTTAGAAGGTCCTAAATCAATCACTTTTATAATGAAACAAGGCCAGGTCGGGCTCTGTGACTTGGAACAGGTGTTTTGGCCGCTCGTGGAGGGACTGACCGTCACTTCGCAGATCGATTTAAAGATTTGAGGTTGCCTGTAATTGTCACCCAACCCCACCACCCGCTTTGGCAATGGCTGACCAGCCTGGGGGACAGCAAGGTGAGAATATGGTGAGCGGACAAGAGAAATAGGGCTGCCGCACAGTTCTGTCCGCCGGGGCATTGGCTGGGGATCTGAGGTGTGATGTCCGCCCTGCCCCCAGGTGTGAGCGCTGGGTCTCAGCAGACAAGTCAGGAGGGCCTAAGACAAAAACCTCTTGCTGCCTAGGGAAGTCAAGGGGGTGGGTGACCCTAGGGGGTCACCCCTAAGGGGACCCTAAGGGCTTTGCTGCGGGATGTCTTCCTGGCTGGCTGCATGGTTAAGGCCTGACTTTCAAGGTCTAGGGAGGCCCAGGCGCGTGCACGCACACACACACACACACACACACACACACACACCATTGGCTGGCTGACCTTGAATCTGTCCCACTGACTGGTTTCCACTTTGGGTGCTGGTTAATAAAGAGACAGGCTGCGGAGCTTTCAGAACTCGCAGGGGGCCCCCCGTATTTGGTGGGTGGCTGGTTTCGCTTTCACAGTGAGTTAGACATGGCCCGGTTGTGGGTCCTCCCACCACACAGAGTCACAAACCCACCCCGGCTTGTCTGAACCAGGTCAGCACATGCTCTGTTTACCAAAAGCTTGTTCCCCAGGAGGCCCTGCAGCCCGCATCCCCAGCCCGGAGCCTAGTTCCTACCTTCCGCCACGGGTGCTGGGCAGGGCCACGATACGTGTCCATGGTACCAGGAGCCCTGCCGGCTCGCTGCTCCCTGCAGGGAGCACCCCCCGTCCGGTTTCCATGCACCTCCCCAAGCCTTGCTCAGTGGTCAACCCCCCAGCCTCCCCAACCCAACCGTACAGACAAGAATATTCATTTCTTCTCTTCGGTTCCCCTTCATTTCGGTCCTGCCACTCCCCTTGGCCAGAGGCTCCTCCCAGGGGACATGAGCGCGGGCTGGGAATCTAGACACCTGGGTTCAAGTCCCAGGGGGCTCACGGGTCATGTGTCCCTCCCTTCGGTAATCGCTGTTCAAGGGCTACAGGCCGCAGGAACAGGCCCTGGCTGACTTGAGCCGAACAGAACCAGCCAGAAGAATCTAGAATGGTTACAGGTTCTGGAAACAGCCAAAGACCCAGACCTCAGGGCTGGGCTGGGGGGCAGACTCCAAACCAGCAGCAAGACCCCTTCAGGGTATCAACTTCCAGGCTTTTCCCAAGTTCATTCCACTAGAATTCCAAGAGTCCCATTGGCTAAATGGGGTCCAACACCCACCCCCCTCGCTGGTGAGGATGAGGTACTTTGATTGACAGCTTGACCAGGACCTCATCTAATGTAGGAAAATAGATTTCCAAAGAGAAATGGGGTGCCGCTCCCAGGAACGGGGGTCAGACAGACGCTGAGCCAGGAAGAGCCTTGAAGGCCAGCCCCACAGGGATGTGATTGGGTCCGATTATCCCGAAAGCTCTTCCAGAAAAGGCATCCTCTACCTGGGGCACTCCGACCTGGGCGCCTTGCCTCCCTCGGGGATGTGGGGTTCTGTTCAGTTCTCAGGAGCAGCCGCAGGCTTGAGGGTGCTTTGCATGTCCCCCACCCCGCTCCGAGTCCCCCCACCCCCACCCCACACCCCATCTAGGAGAGACCACAGCAGGGCCAGGGCTGCCCGAGTGGAAAGGAGGGAAGCTCACCTCCATCCCCCATGTGAGGCTTGAACCAGTGACCTTGATCTCAGGGGCCTCCGGGGGCTCATGAACCAACCTGAAAGCAGCAGAGGGTAAAGGGCCCCAGGCCGTGCCGCTCTCTCTCAGGGTGAGGCCTGGGAGGGCTGTAACTAGCTCAGTTCCTCGGGTCTAGCCCTGAGGCCCCTAGCTGCCCCACCTGGGGGGCCCTTGCTCACCCCTAAGTGATGAATTATTTGTGTTCCCAGAACCCTATTTCAGCGGTCATCCAGAAGGAGCCCCTGACACCGGCTGGGAGATGGAAAACAGAGATCATGAACAAGAGTGTGTCCGGAGAGGCAGCTCCTGCCGGACCCTTGGCTGCTGTACAGGACTCTCCCTCTACACCCCTGCCCACCAGTCCTGCTTTCCCCACCCCTAGACTCCACCACCAGTCCAGAAGTACCTGGGATTGGTACCCAGCTTTACCCCTTCCTGAGCCAGGGCTCAGGGATCGCAGTGGGCCTGGGGGGCAGATGCCAACGGGGTGAGGAGGGGATTGGGGTCAGGGTGAGGAAAGAGCCTTGGGGCCCTGCCATCAGTAGGATGTGGCCGATGGCTTCAGGCCTGTGGTTCCGGCCCAGAAGAGTTGCTGACGACCTGGCGGAGGTCCCCCATGCCTTTCCCTCAGGAAGCAGGGGTGGCGGGAGCGGAGGTGGCAGAGAGGTGGGGCAGGGCGGGGGAAGCTGTGAGGTGTGTGGTTTAGGCTGTGAAGTTCACATCAGAGAAAGCCCGGACACTCCAGTGAGTGGGCCAAGAGAGCCGCTGCTCTCCACTGGCCCCTTTTCCTGTTTCTGGTCTCTGGTCTCTCCTCAGATCCTCCTCTGTCTGCTCCCCATCCTCCAACATCTGTCCCTCTTCGGGCCCCAGAGCCCAGACCAGAACCCAGAGGAGGTTCAGAATAGCCGGCTCAAAGATATCAGAAGCTACAGCATCACCAAGTTTCCAGAGAACAGAGCAGCATCAAGGATGGAGAGGACAGAACCTTCTAGAAGCCATATGAGTCCCTGAGCAACACCAGTTAATAGCACCTGGAACACTTCTGCCAGTCTTTACTATGGGCTGGACCCTGTTCTCAGCATTTTAGACGTTACTCCTGAGTGGTTTGGCACCCCCAAGAGCTCGTTGGAAATGCAGAATGCCAGGCCCCACCCCAGACTTGCTGAGTCAGAATCTGCTTTTTAGTCAGATCCTGAGGTGATTCGGGTACACATGGAAGTTTGAGAAGCATCTTATTAATCATTCAATCCCGACAACAACCATTTCAGGTCGGTACTCTTAGGGATGCCATTTCATGGAAGGGGAAACCAAGGCACAAAGCTTGAGTATCTTACCCAAGGCCATACGGGGGGTCAGTGCCAGGCTACTCTGGCTTTCCAGCACCCAGTCTGGCGCTGCCACCATTTCTCTGACCCCAGGCTCTCTAGGGAACGTTGGAATTTTTTTTGTGCTTTTCCCAGGCGTACTAGGTAAGAACCTGTGTAGTCCGCCAGAGCATTCGTCTGGTTCCTGTATCCGCCTAGGTCTGGGCCGGGACTTACGGAGGCAGCTGAAGGTGCTCAGGGCAGCCTGGCCTCAAGGAGCCCAGGGTCTCATTAGGGATCCAGGAGGCGGGCACACGTGTGAATGCAGTGACAGTAATCCGAGTTTGCATGAGGCTTTCGGACACTCCCTGGGCAATGGCTTCTTCAGGGCAAGCCTCATAGAGGAGGCAACTTTGAACCAGGCCCCGAAGGCAGAAAAACGGCTAACACAGAGCAAAGGGCAGAGACCAAGCCTGAGCAAAGGAGCAGAGGTGGGAATGGACACAAGGTAAAGAGACCTGGATGGGCGAAGCAGACACTTGGAGCTTTACACACATCCCCAAGTCCAAGTCTCACCAAGGGCTCACAGCATCACACCCGGAGTGCCCAGGATCCCTTGAACTCCCCTGTGATGAAAAGATCACTCTTTCCCAGAGGAGGAGGCCCAGTCCAGCTCTGGTGTGCATGGGGAGGGGTAGGGTCGGGGGGTGGTTCAGGCGCGCCTGTGCATAGGCAGGCCTCCTTCAAACAAACCTGAGCTGGGCAGAGCCAGCCCAGACCAGCCCAGCTGCTAACTGGGGAGTGAGAGATGCCTCACAGGCCCAGGGTCTCCCCTCACTGGACGCCCCTCACCCCCAGCCCCAGCCTTAGGCCCTTGAAGTCCTGGCTCCTCAGAAATGGGCTGTCACTCGGTAGTGTGTCTGCTCGGGACCCGCACAGCCCGTCGCCCTACCTGGAGCACTGCAGGGCCGGCACGAGGAAGGGGACCCTCTGCACATGAGCTCCACCTTACCTGGAGAAACCCCAAGGCCGATGTGTCCACGCACAACAGGGCGCCCCTCTGGACGACTTCTCCTTTGAAGGAACTGAGCACACGTGTGTTGTAAGTGCATCCCAGGCCGGGAGCAAGAAGCTCACACGTAGCACGAGTCAGCTCAGTCCTAGAGCAAAACATACAGAATTCCTCCCCTCTTTAACCTTACTGCCATCCCTTTACGCTTGGCTCAGAACATTGCACACAAAAGGCACTCAGTAATTGCTTTAAGGACACTTGAGTTGACTCAGGACACAGTGACACGTGATCCCAGAAGTGGCCACCAGAGGGCGATACTTGCTTCTCTCCTGCTTCTACACAGGGTTTGGGCTTCAGGAGGAAGAAGAGGTAAATAAATGCCAGGAGTGGCCCACATCGCACAGTCCCTGATTCCTTCCTGGGAGTTCCGAGGACCCCCCCCCACCTTCCCCTGCGCAAGACAAGATGGGTAAACAGGCAGGGCCCCTGGATTCCAGGAAGACAGCTTGAGGGGAGCCCAAGGAAGGAGAAAGCCAAGATCAATGACTTACAAGGGAATCTGGAGGCTCTCAAGTCCGTCCCCTCTCTGTACTGATGATGAGTCTGAGCTCAGAGAGAGCAGCTATCAACCTTAGATCACACAGCAGAGGAGGCTTGAACTCTGGCCTGCAGCTTCCCAGACCCCACTCAATCCCACTCAACCCCCAGACAGAGCAGGGAACTTAATCCAGGAGGCCCTTTGTCTTCCTTTACTCGGAAACAGATTCACCTCCCTCTCTAGAGCCTGACTGTTAGGGTCCCTGAGACAGCCCTCCACTCCCCCTGCATCACTTTCCCTTAGCCCTGGTGATGGCATCCTCCCACACCTCCGGCCCTGACTGCCCCTGAGCGCCAAGGACTCACAGTCTGGCCTCTGCAGCCCAGACCCGCATCTCTAGTCCCCTTCTCCCTTCCTCCCTCACCCTCCCACTCTCCCTCCCAAGTACCACTGCCCTGCCCTCAGCCCCGGCCAGCAGCCTCTTAAGACAGAAATCAGATAATCATGTCCCTCCTGCTTAAAACCCCTCAAAGGCTTGCTGCCATACTCCCAGTACAACCTCTCCTCCTCGCCCTGGGAGACCCAGACCTGCAGCCTCTCTGGCTCCTTCTTATCCTGGCCGCCCCACTCCTGGTCGCCTGTCCGCTCCTAGAAGGCTCAGACCTCTTCCCTGTCTGGGGCTCCAGCCGTGGTCACTCTCTGAGGGGGACCTTCCCTGGCCAGCCCCACCCCATCTACAGTGAACACCAGCCTGTTCCATCCAGGCTCTTGCCCTTGGCTCCTGGGCATCTGCTCTCATTTGTAATTGGTCGGGCGTTGGTGGAGGATTTGCTTGGTGTCCGTCTTCCTGCCCGGACTGAGGCTCCTCAAGGTCCCATGGCTTCTCGTGGGGCACCTAAAGCCAGGTATGGCTCGGATAGACACTCACAATGTATTTGTTGACAGATGGATGGATGGACGGATGGATGGATGCTAGTACATTCTCAGTATCTGATCAAGAAGATGTCTGTTCGTACTTCCTTTATTCAGCAGAGATTTACTAGGTTTTCTGCTGATAGTCCCAGGCCAGGCACTAGGGGACTTGCCATCTGGATCATTCAAACCCCCTTCTCTCTGTATAGGGGGCACAATGACACACAAATAGTTGTAACTAAGGGACCACTGGGTTGAAATGTCAGGACAACCCCAGTATCGAGTGATAAGCAAAAGTTCATGTAATTTCATTCTAAACCTTTTAAGGCTTTATCTAAATGAATGAAAGGACAGAAAGAAGAATTGTTCAGTTTACAGAGGCAATTTTGGCTTTAGAGAAAGCGGTCAGGATGGGTGTAAAAGACAGAGAGTATGCCTAGTTCAAACAAAACACAGGCAGCAGACAGAGACCAGAGCCGTGCTTGGCTGGGGCAAACAGGGAGATCCTCTCCCCAGCACTGCCTTAAGCTCCCCAAGTTCTAAAACTCATATTCACCCAGTAAACAAGTATTTATTGGGAGCCCGCTATGTGCCAAGCTTGATTCTAGGCACTTGGAACCCAACAGTGAACAAAACAAAGATTTCTGCTCTTCTAGAGCTCACCATCCAGCGGTGGGGGTGAGGGAAACACAGACAATAAAGAAAATAACTAAGAAAATGCCACAGGAATTAGAAGAAGACAAACATTAGGAGAAAGGGAAGAGCAGGACTTGGGGGACCATGGGGGACTTACTTGAGCCCCATTTCAAGTAAGGCGTTTGGAACAGACCTCATGAGAAGGTGATGTGAAAATCTGAAAAAATAAAACAAAAACACAAGGGTGGAGGGAGCCAGGCAGAACTGGAGGGAGGAGGTGTGAAGAGTATGGACTGTCTCCTGAATGTGGACAGTTGCTGGGATCCCCAGAATGTGCCCCAGGACCTCTAGCCCAAGCCCTTGCCTATACCAGCCTGGGAGTTCCGCACGATAAAAGGTGACTTGACTTATTCCTGGAAAGTGTTTACGGGATTAATGTTGGATCAGACAGAATGGGATGCTACCAGCAACCTTCTTCTTTGCCTTCCTCCAAGCAAACTCCTACTCATCCTTCAAGACCCAAATACGTATGAACAGAGTTGATTGCTCTCTCCTTTGAGCTACTCACTCTTATTGAAGGCTTGTTCCTTAAAAAGATTTCTTTGATAGCCCCCAATAAACTGTATTTCCCTGATTTTCCTGAAGTCTGGTCCTTTCTCTGCACTGGGACCCCTCGAGGGGATCTGACCTCTGGATCCCTTGAACCTCCTGGAGATGCTTGGTTAACGGTGGCAGAATTGAATGACCTGTTTTCCCTTCACTGTTCCCTCTCAGGTAAGCAGTTTCCATTTCTGGGGACCTGGGGTACAAGAGTTGAGGTCCTTTGGGTTGTGAGCAAGATAATTCAACATTTATTCTTTTAAAAGCTGGGGGGGGGGAAACATGTTGAAGATGGGAGCTTGAGCCCCAACCAAAGCTCAGGGAGGGGAAAAACCAGGACCCCAGGACTTTGGCACCTGCCACTCCTGGGCTCCCTGACTGGAGCTTTTCCTGAATATGCCGGTCTCTGTTAGCGCTGGCTGTGGCTCTGTTTCCCTGATCCCAGGAGCAACAAACACTCGGGCTGTTGCGGCTGGGGTTGGGGTCCGCTCTTGGAGCCATCAACCACCCTGGCCACCAGGGGACGGGGTAAAAAACGACAGCCTGGGCCCCAGGGTGGGGTGGGAGCTGGTGAGGTGGTGAGGGGTCCTGGGTGAGGAGGTCACTGAGCCTAGGGAGCAAACATCTGGAGAGCCTCCTTCCTGGGGCCCCCCCACTCCAGTGTACCCATACCCTTCACGTGTGAGGGGCCTGGGGCTCCAGCCTTACTCGAAGGGTAAGTGTGCAGGAGGTCAATGCCCTGGGGAACATCCTTTCATCAAGAGGCAGCTGCATTTTTTTTTTTCAAAGATTTTATTCATTTATTTTAGAGAAAGAGAGGGAAAATCCCATGCAGACCCCGATCTCCCCCCGCCCTCACTGAGCATGGAGTCCAACCAGGGTTCCATTCCAGGACCCTGAAATCAGGACCTGAGCCAAAACCAAGAGTCTGACACTCAACCCACTAAGCCACCCAGGTGCCCCAAGGCAGCTGCATTTTTAATGAAAGCTTTATTTTGCAAAAATCAAAATTTCCAGCTAACATCACGATGTCCCTGACCCCAGAGCCAGGAAGAGATATGCACAGTTGGCCCTGGCCAGCAGATGCCAGCGGGCCCCAGCACCACCGGCTGTACCCGCTGTGGTCTGAGGGCATGAGCTCCTCCGGGACTCCTGCAAGAGGTCCTGCCCTATCACGGGACTGACCAAAAGGAGGATCTGTTCCACCTTGTAGCCATTCTCTGAGGCGTAACAGCCCAGGCCCCTGACAGCTGTCACAAAGGCCTGGGTTGGACTCCTTCAGGTGTTGCCCACCGGCTACGTCCCAAATCCCAGGTCCTGCAAAGCTAGCTCCTTCCCACCATTTTTTCTGTTCCCTGAAAGTGCTGAGCAGTTCCTACCTCCGGGCCTTTGCCTGACCCCCTGCCCCACCCTTTCCAATTATCTTCGCCCTGTGGTCCTGGAGACAACTTGCCCTCGTTTGCAGTCTGCGTGGTCCATGAGGCTCTGTGCAGGTCTGTCCGCCCTATGAGGGCAGAGACCGTGTGGCCTTCGTGTTCACTGCTTTGCCCCCTGTGCCCAGCTCAGCGCAGAGCCTGGGCTCAGGAGTCGCTCCTGAACCCCTGAATGAAGGGACACACGGTCCCGGCAGGCATTCATCCAGTCTCGGGCTGTCATGGCTTCTTCTCCCGTAAAGACTTCAGTACCGTGTCTACCTTAACATAATACTCAGCACCTCTAGCGAGCGTGCCGTGAGCCCGCCTTTCACACATACTTCCCGCCTTTCCTCCCCATGTGGCGCTCTGGGGTGGACGCTGTTTCCATCACCCTCGTTTCCTGGGTGAGGAAACTGAGGTGCAGTGTGGTCGGGGGAGTGCCCTCATTTCTGGGTTCCATCTGGGCCCGGACAGTGTCCCCAGCAGACCGGGATGTGCTCAGGGAAGCTCGATTCTGCCTCGAGGGCCGGAGAGGGTTCCAGGCCGGGGTGACCTCGGTGCCCCGCGAGCTCGGAGGCCAATCAATGGGCAGGGCTGTAACCAGGGGTGCTCAGGGCCAAGGCTGCCCCCCGAGTCTGGGAAGGCTCCCCAGAACCGAGACACCCTGGCTGAGTCAGATGCCCACATCTGGTGCGTCAGCTGTATTTTAAACCCCTTCTCCCCACCCCGCAACCCTGCCCCAATCCTGCTTGGGGGTTCAGCCCAGACCCTCAGGCTTCAGAGGTAAATCTTGCTTCCCACAATCCTGTTCTTCTGGGGCGGGGTTGGTGTCAGTGTGATCATGTGACCCTCTCTGGCCAATGAGAAGCAGGGAGAGGCTGCGGGAGGAAAGACTGTTCTTTCTCCCGCCCTGAGACGACACCTACCTGGGGCCGCCATCTTGGGGCCGCCATCTTGTGCCTGCCCTCCTGTGGCCCCAAGGGAGGCCGGCCTGAGAACAAAGCTCTGGCGCAAAGGGTGCCAAGCGGACGTGGGGGACAAACCACGGTTTTTCGTGGTGCCGCTCAGCTTCTGGGTTAACCAGCCCTGGAGCTGCCTTATCCTGGGATCAAGGGTTATTTTTCCATTTTGATGCTTTCTGTTCAGTAAGCGTTCCTTGCACCCCAAAGCATCCTAGCAGATACAGAGGGGAATCTGTATCACAAAGCGGAGGGAGGAAAGGATTCTTTCTCTGTGTGTTAAAACCCAACGGAGAGAGCCTGTCTGCCCAGCCGAGAGCTCTGGGACAGGATGCACGGACCAGACACACGGTACCCACCACACCCCCCATCTCCCGGACCCAGCACAGCCCTGGGGGGAGACGACAGCGGGGAAGCAAGGGCTGCCTCAGTCTTGGGGTTCCTGGCTGAAGCGCATCCTGGCCCCTCCTCCCCAGCTGAGCCTGGGAGCTGCGCACAGAAGACCCCCCCGGCAGGTCTGAGACGCGGAGGGACCACCCCTCTCTCCGGGGCCAGACACTCGGGAGGCGGCTGAGAACCCAGGGAAGAAGCGGCCCCATGGCGTATTCGCGCAGAAGGGTCCGGGCTCCGACAGCGCTCTGAGGGACACAGAATTGGTGAGGTAAGCACTGCGGAGCAGACCTGGCCCTCCGGAGAGGGGTGAGGACCCAGGACGCTGCGGGAGCAAGAGTGATTCAGCAGGTGTGCGGACACCTGAGCAGAACCCAGAGCAGATGGCACGGTGACAGACTAAGCAGGGGTCATGTGGACGCGTGGGGACAGCTGACCTCTCACCGCCCACAGGATGGGGCACTTAGGAGCCGCTCCCCTTGGACATGAGGCCAGAGAGGAGCTCCAGCTGGCCCAAAGCACATTTCTTTGCCTTCAGCAGAATGGAAGTGCCTCATAGAAATTAAGTTCAGGGGCGCCTGGGAGGTTCAGTCGGTTAAGCATCTGCCAGGGACCCCAGGATCAAGCCCAGCGTGAGGCTCTCGGCTCAGCAGGGAGCCTGCGTCTCCCTCTTCTGCCTGCACACTGCCTACCTGTGATCCCTCTCTGTCACCCTCCGTGTCAAATGAGTAAATAAAATCTTAAAAAAAAAAAGAAAAGAAATTAAGTTTAGTGGGGAAGAAAGCAAGTTCCAGTTTTTGCACATCTGAGCTTGGGGCATCCATTCATTCCGCTCCCTGCCTGTCCCCCATGGTGCACAGCAGTCAGCCTAGCAGTCAGCCAGCTGCAGGACAAGGACGGCCACCTAGGCCCTCACCCTCACTCTCACTCTGCTCCGGTCCTGCACGGGGTCCCCTGCTTCCTCCCTGTGCCCAGACCTCAGTTACTACTTCCTCCCGCCCACACTACCACCTTCAGACCAAGACTTCACACCCCAGCCTGACCCTGTTCTGCACACTCTGCTCCCCCCACCCCCACCGCCCATGCCCCCTCCTCCGCCTGCCCTCCTGGTTTGCAGCCCAGCTGCTCCCAGGCACGGGGCTTGGGGCTTAGCCGTGCACTCTTGACTCCTGTCCTGGAAATCCCTCCTTCCTCTCTGGCTCCTGCAGCAGCCGCTGGCTGCAGCTGGCCCTGGCTCTCCCCCCAGGGGGCCCCACCCATAATGTTCTTGACATCTGTTTCTGGTTGTGTTGAGTTTCTGCCTGTTTTCCCCTCCTCCAGAGGTACACGTGGCAGTATGTGGCTCCTGGGTCCGGGCAGGGCAGTGGAGCTGGCTGGGGGAGGAGGAAGCTGCAGAGGGAGCTACAGAGCGCCCTCTCTGTGCCAGCCGCTGCTGATGTACAAAACAGAGACTCTGGAGGGACGGACGAGGAGACAAGCCCGGCTCACATGGATAGAGGACAAATAACTGGGCCTGCCCTGAGCCAAGAGTTCTTCTAAGAAGATTCGGACCCGGGAATCAGAACCCTCGCCCCACCAGGCTCCAGAGCCCACACTCTCTGACATTTGAGTACTTACCACTTCTCTGAAACTTCTCTGGCCCCTGTCACTTGGCACTTAATATTTTCTGGGACAATCAGCACTGTTTTCGCAGTCTCCCCCATTGTTAGTCCAGGGGTCCTGATCGGGGGTTCTGAAAATTGTCACCCCATAAAGCCTCAGAGACGCCCCCCCCCCAGGCCTCAGCGGGGCAAGAGAGGAGGGACTTTGAATCCAATGGGACAGAAAAGGATAGTGAGGGGTCCAAAGAAACCAAATGAGTTGCCCAGCCACTCAGGGGACTCCCCAGGGCAGAGCGGCCCAGGAGCCCGCCTCCTGATGCCTAGGCCTGCTCTCTTCTCGTTGGCATAGAAAAGTCTGATAGGAACAGCGGAGACTGGCAGGCCTTTTGCCCAAGGTGGACCCCTCACCCCAACCTGGGTGCCCTCCTCTTGTCCCTCTGCTATTAAACCTCTTACTTCCTTTGGAGTCGAGTGGGAATATGGCCCTCTCCTGTAGGATGACATCGTCGGTCCACCCCGTGTCCTCTCCTGGACCAGCTGCCTCCAGTCCCACTCCATAGAATCCATGCTCCACGGGGCCCCCACAGCAGTCTGCCTCTTAACTTAACTCTAACCAGTGACCACGCTGCTCAGAACCCTCCAGCAACTCTCCATCACCTACAAGGTCAAGTCCCAACTTAGCCAGATGTTCGAGGACCTTTTCGACGTGGCCCCTCCCTACCTGTCCATCCTCAGATCCCATCCTAGTCTGTCTCTACCACCTTTCCAAACATTTACATCACTTATGGGCCTCTCCTGTTGCCCAGAACGTAGGCCGCACTGTCCCACCTCCACCCCGTCATGCTGCTGTCTCTCTCCCCCACATCATATGTCTTTCAAACTCCTATTCATCCTCCAAGACCCTGCTCAAATGTCCCCTCCACTCCGACACTTTCCTAGATCATCCTCTCTAGAATTCTCTACTCTCTTCCCCATGCTCCAGTGCAACAGAGGAAGGACCTCCTGGGTATATCCTTTTTCTAGGAAGGCCGAGGGCTCCCAGATACACCCAAACCAAGCCCATAGAAGGATCCAGCCCACCCATCCAGGTACTGAGTCCCTAAGGACACAGCCCGGTTCAGCTGCCTGTACCAGCTCTGCCTGATCGAACTTCCCCCTTAATATTCCCTGCATTGTCCCCCTCCCACCCCCGACCAAGCGATGGCGGAGCAGAGCTGAAGTCCTGTGACTCCCAGCCTAGGCTGTTTTCCATTTCGTGGGCTGCGTCTCTTCGTGGCCCACTTCTCTCTCCCCTTCCTTGTTTAATACTTCAGAGGGACATACTATTTTCAAAATATGTAACTGAAGGGGATGGCAGGGGTGGAGAAGATAGCTGTATGGGCTCCCTGGGTCCCCAGGACTAAGCATTATAGATCTCCTGGGGGACCTGGTCCCCACAGACCTGGCCACAGGCTTGGGGGCCTCCAGAGTTCCAGGGCCCTTGCCCAGCCCCCACTGGCCTCAGCGGGGCAAGAGAGGAGGGACTTCTGGAAGGGTCCCCATCACAAAGATCCAGAGGCTCCTGCCACTCCTTGGAGATTTGCCACCAAGCCGGAAACCGGGCTCCTGTGGGAAAAACCAGCGCAGGCGGATGTCAGAAGGTGCTTGGAACCAGGATGGAAGCTTCTGCTGCAGATCAGCTGAGACCATGGAGGAGTTGGTTCTGAGAGCCCTGAGCTAATGTGGCCTGGAATTGCCTGCGACCTTTGGCCTCAGCTTGCAAAGGACAAATGAATTCTCCTGCAGGGGCTTGGTGAGAAGCTTCCAAAACTTTGCTGCCGAAAAACAAAACAAAACAAAAAAACTTGGCTGCCTTAGCGGATTGGCAAAACCGCTTGTCCTCATAGCATCCATGATTAGAGGCTCTGGCGCTGGGGGTAACCCTTACCTTTACTGCTGGGGGCAGAGGGATGATGCGTGAACAGAGTCTGAGCCAAAACTATGCCTTGGGGTCGCTCCCCTGCATAGCCTCTGACCCATGGGGAGCACTCAGGTGTAGTGGGAAGCCTCTTGCCGTGGCCGTGTAAGTTTCAGAGAAACAGAGACTCAGGGCTCCCTTGCCTGGACTGGGCCGAGTACCAGGGCAGTTCTAGAAGCTTCATTCCTTATAGCTGCATCTTGCACATGGTGCCCAGAACGCCACCAAGCACAGCCATAGGGACACGCACAGGTGCCTTGAGTGTGTCAGGCAAGCCCACAGGGGTCACTGCAAACATAGATTGATTGACATGAGCAGTCACCGCGCTAGCTTGGAAAGTCAGAACCCAGTCCTCTGTCTGATGAAGCTGTGTTTTCCTCCAGAGAAAAGCCAACAGTTCTCTCATAAATATTAAACATAAACCATGAGACAGAGTCCCCAAGTAGGGCCTGCGGGGCTCGGCACTTACAAGTGATTCACTGGAATGTAGGCTCCACAGCGTTCTTGAAGGCAAGAGGACGGCTTGGGCTCGCCCTGCACCTCCACGCCTAGCGGGGTACCCAGCACACAGCAGGCACTCAGTGAGTGTGGCTCAAACATCGCTCTTCTCATCCTCATGGCCACCCCCTGGGGTAGATTCTCTGCGTCCCCATTTTACAGACAAGGAAATGGAGGCTCAGGTATGTGGAGCCTGGCCTGAGGCCACAGACAAGGCACGGCCCAGCCGGCTCTGAGCCTGGCTCCACTCACTCCAAGGCCTACCAGCTGATGAGTGACTGAGGGGGCCGCGTGGGATGGGGAGCCCATGGAGGGGAGCCCTGCGGTCGGGCCCCCAGCAGAACCAGGACTGGCCACCTTCCTGAGGAGGGGCACAGGGAGCAGAGCAGAAAGAACCAGCCCAAACTGCCAAAAAGACAGACACACTTTAATCACTCCAGACAAGCAGGACAGGGGCGAAGTCAGGTGAGGAGTGAGGGTATAGCACCAGCGTTCACGGCACGGGGTCAGGTCCTGCTGCCAGCCCCCTGTCACTGAGCCATGAATCCGTCGGCTACAAGTGAGCACCAGAGACCACTGCTCGCGGTCAGCATCAGCACCAACGGGAAGCAGCCATTTCGCTCTGGAGAGAGTTTCAGGCTACCTGGGATAGGAGACAAGAAGGCCGGAGACGGCCAGACTGCCCCACCCCGGGAGAGGGAGAAAGGACAGGCCTGATGTCCCTTCCTTGGCCTTGGTCACTCCCAGTGCCTATCTTGGCCTCATGGCTCAGAGGAGATTCCCCTCGACTGACCTGGGATGTTGCCCGCTTCAGTTCCCTAGACCTGCTGAGGGCTCCAAAGCCTGGCCCATGGCCCAGTGGCACATGTCAAGGTGGCATCTGGCCACAGGAGGCTCCGTGCCGGGCACGAGCTGCCCACCGGGGCCTTAGCACTTTAACAAGGTCTGGAAAGCCAGGGACATTGGGCCGCCAAGGAGGGCCAAGGAGGGTCAGAGAGCACCTGGGGACGACATCAGTGTCTGGCGGTGGCTGGGAGCCTGGGAGAACCGAGGCCCAGGCGCGTTGGGGATGGGGAAGGGGATGTGTGAGGAGGAGAGGAGTCCTCGCAGGCTGCCGTACCTGACATGTGGAGATGTGGGTCTGGGCTTCCTTTCCCAAGGGCCCTCTTCACCCCCAAATGCCGCAGGCCCCTGGACCCTCCCCTCATAGCACCCTTGCCCTGACCAAGGCCCTTCTGGGGTTTGCTTTAATGAAGGGCAGTGGGCAGGAAGGAAAGAAATGGACAAGGATAAGGATCCCCCCTACCTTGGGGACTCTATCCACCTTGGGGACCTGCAGACAAGGACGGTCCCTGGTGGCTGAACACCCAGACACAGACTTCTATGATGAGAGCCCTGCTATTTTTCTGGGTCTGGTTTCCTGAGCCTGTGTCTCCCCACCCTGGCGGGGCTGGGCACTCACCAAGGGCAGGGCCTGTGTCTCACCTCAGCTTCCCCAGAGCCTGACACAGAGTGAGTGCTCAGAGAGCGTTTGATGAATGAATAAGGGAACGGCGGCTGCACAAGTGGGGTGCACAAGAGAGAGACAGAGAAGGTGGAAGGAGCAAGAGGATAGGGGTGGGGGTCCTGGAAAGATGAGAGAAGTGAAAGATTTGGCAAGAGTCTAGAATGTCTGGAGGATTCCAGAATGTTGGGAAAGGTCTAGAATCTGGGGACTCAAGGCGGGTCCCTGGACCAATAGCACCAACTACATCCAGGAACTTCTCAGACGTGCAGAACCCTGGACACCGCCCCCTTCAGAACCAGAGTCAGAATCTGCCGCGTTCGCAGGCTGGGAAAGTTCTAGAATATTCAGGTTAGCGTGCTTCTTAAAATATGTCCAAGAGAAGAGAGAGAGCGAGATGATGGAGGGAAGGAAAGAAGAGGAAGCCCATCCAGAACGCTTGGTCGGGGGGGGCCCACTTCATGGAGGACAACTTTGCCCACAGTTCCCCCCCACCCCAGGGCCGGGGCTGCCCCACCGGAGGCCACTAATCATCCTCAGGCTTGATGAGGTGGCCACTGAAGGTGATGTAGGTGTCCACGTCGTCGCTGTAGACGGCGTTCTCCCGCTCGCGCTTGAAGAGACGCACCCAGACGCGGTCCCCGGGCGCCAGCGCCAGCATCACGCTCTGGCTCTGCATGATGCTGCGGTCACTGGGCTGCGCGTACAGGATGACGGCCGCCTCCTCGTTGTGCACCACATGCACGTACGTCTCCTTGAAGTTCCAGCTGTGGACATTGAGGCTGAAGAAGTAGAGGCCACGCAGCGGGGCGACAAAGTGACCGGCAGCCAGGTCGAAGTGGCCGTCGGGGTTGACGAAGACGGTGTCAAAAAGCAGCGGCTGGAAGCCCTCGCTGCTGTGCAGGGCCGTCTTGCGGCCCACCGAGAAGGCCGAGAAGTGCGTCTGGCACGGGCCCCCGGGGCTGCCCGCCTGCCCCTTGGCGCCCTTGGTGCCCTGCGGGCCACGCTCCCCCCGGGGACCCTCCCGGCCCAGCTTCCCGGGCGTGCCCAGCAGGCCTCGGTCCCCTTTGTCACCTGTGGGGACAAGAAGGGGAAAGTCAGGGCCGGCACCCTTGTCTCTGCTTGCAGAAGGCTCCGCCCCTGCCTCGAGAAGGAAGGCCAGAGAATAGCCAGCATGTACTGAGCACCTACTGCATACTGGGCACCGCTCTGCTGAACGCCCTTCTAAAGAAGACACCGTGACCATCTCTACTCACAGCGAGGTTCATTGACTCACCCAGGGTCATACAGTTCAGGGGAAGCAGGAGGGGCAAGCCCCAAGACGCTCTCTGTCTTCCACCACCCGTTCCCCTCCCCACCCAGTGAAGGTGTGATCCCTGGGAAGCCAGGCCCAAACCCCAAGAGTCACTACTCCCAGCCTGACTCCAGCGGAGAGGAAGCGGCTGCGGGACCCCACTTGGCATTTCTTTTTCTTTCTTTTTTTTTTTTTAATTTAAATTGAATTTAAGTAAAAGACAGTGTATTATGCATTTCAGGGGTAGAATTTAGTGATTTGTCTGTTACACAGAACACCCAGGGCTCATGACATCCCGTGCCCTCCTGATGCCCATCCCCCAATGGCTCCGTTCCCCTCCCCCTCCCCTCCAGCCACCCTTAGTTTGTTCCCTAGAGCGAAGAGTCTCTTATGTTGTGTCTCCCTCTCTGTTTTTCTCTTTTTTTATTTTTTTCCTTCCCTTCCCCTATGTTCATCTGTTTTGTTCCTTAAATTCTGCATATGAGGGAAAGCGTACGGCCTTCGTCTTGCTCCGACTGACTTATTTCGCGCAGCTGCATATCCTCTGTTCCATCCATGCTGTTGCAAATGGCAAGAGCTCGTTCTCTTGGGCAGCTGAGTCGCACTTTGCGTTTCTGACCCAGAGAAGGAGCCAAGAAAATAGCCTCCGCCTACATGAAGGGAAAGGCCCTGGTTCGGAACCAGGCAGCCCTTGGTGTTATGTCCCACTGGGGCATTTCACAGTCACGGTCTCGGTTATTTTGTCTCTGTCTTGAAGAGGAGTCTGTCCACCTCACAGGGCTGATGTTGGGCCCTTGACAAAATGTCCTATGGGGGAGCGCCCTATAGACTTCCAATATGAGGCAGGAGGGTCCACCCAGCAACGCTCGGCCTGTCCCTGACTACCCGGGGCTCTGGCAACATCCAGACTTATCCTTAGGCACACACCCCTCTGCCCAGCCTCGGTTCCAGGCTGACCTTAAGCACAGAAGGAGCAGGGGACCCCCTGTGTCTTGAGGTACCTGATCCCAAGCATTTCCCTGCCGCCTGTCACACGCCAGAACTCCTACCATCAGCCACTCCTACCATCAGCCACTCCCGTTTGAGAGACTAGCACAGCCCTATGTCTTCCCAAGGTCTCCTGTGACCTTGGCAGTGTCGATGAAAAGAGCAAAACGGAAGGCATAGACCCTCTGGGGGGCGGGGGAAAGCCTGGAAAGAAGCGGGGAGAAGGGGGTCCCCGGCTCTGCAGCGGTTTGGCCCCACAGCCTCAATGGAGAAAGACCTCCTTGCATGCACCACACTTTATGGTTTGCACCTCCCTGCCCCAGACCCGAGGGAGGGGGGTGAACGCTGGTCCTCGGAAGGGGTTACCTTTACCTTTTTACAAAGGAGGCGGCAAGCCAGGGACAGAGAGACCAGCCTGACCCGCACAGTGAGGGAGCAAGCAGCTGGGATGGGGACCCAGGACTCCTGACGCCAGCCAGGGGCCTCCTGCCACGGCCGAGTGTCCACCCGCGCCGGCAGACAGTGAAGGCTGGCTCAAGGGTGTCCTCCTAATCCTGGGTTTTTAGGAAGACCGTGTGGAGGAAGTACCTCCAGTGCCCAGACAGCTCTTCAGCCTCAGGCAGAGGCTCTATGGGCCTTGGGGAAGATGGGGTGCTGGAGGAAGCGAGGTATCCTCCCCCATAAAACCCGAGGCCCGGAGTTCTCAGAAGCTAGCCGATCCCTGGCTGGAGGGTGGAGTGGCCCAAGTCCTCAGGGACAGATCTCGGCTTTGCCCCTTATAGCTGCGTGCTCCTGGGAAAGCTCCTCCCTGCTTGGAGGCTCCGTGTCCCCCTCTGCAAAATGGGAGCCATGACCAAGGACTGATGTCTTGGGGTGGTTGGCCACACAACCCCAGGTGAAGGGTGTCCAGGGCCTGGCCCCAGGCCCAGCTGTTCACAGTCCCCCACAGCAGAAGCCTCTTCCTGATTTTCGAGGACAGGGAGCCCACTCTCACCTGGATAGCCCTAGTGGCTGCCCATAGATCTCCCTGCTTCCACCCTTGTCCCCTGCCGGCCATTCTCCACGAAATATTAGAGAGATCCATTTGTAGCCCCAGTGGGGCCAGGTCTCTCTGCTCGAACCCTCCCCTGCTCCCCATTCCCACTCAAGGAAACCCACGTCTGACCCTGCCCCTATTTCATCTCTAACTTCAGCTCCTCCTCTTGCTCTCTGCTCCTTAGACACACCAGGCCCACTCCTACCACAGGACCTTTGCACCTGCTGTTCATGTTCCTTGGACTGCTCTTCCTCAGACAGCCACATGGCTTCTCCCTCACTTCTCAATGAACCGACACCCCATTTAATTTGCAACCTATTCCCTGCACCTACACTCCTGATGCCCCTTACCCTCCTCAACCTTGGTACCGCCATCCCCTTTATCACCATCAAACACTCTGTCTCATTAACTTCGGCAAAATATTTTTTGCTCACTTTTTGCCTCTCCCATGGGAACGTCAGTTGGCACTTCTGTCTGGTTTGCTCATGCTCCATCCTCAGAACTCAGAACAGTCCTGGCACCTAGTAGCTGCTCAATAAATATATGAATGACAGAAAGGGTCTGGGACAATTTTCTATCCGGGTTTTTCCTGTTCCCTCCCCCTCACCAACCCCAGCCCAAGGAGAGGGCTCCTCGCCCTCCCCATCCCCAGCCAGGCCAGTCTAGCCTGAGCCACTGGGAGGGAGGGGGCTACTCACCCTTCAGGATGGTGATGTTAATGTAGGGCCTGACCTCAGGCAGCAGGTATGGGAGGGCAGATGGAGAGGCGGATGACACTGCTTCATCGGCAGGGGTCAGGGGGTCCTCAGAGTCACAGCACCGTTGACAGTACCCAGGGGCACCCGAGGCCACCGCATCCCCAGAGGAGGGCTCCTCGGTGGGGACCGCAAACACCAAGAGAGGGAGCAGGAGCCCTGCACAGAGGAGGTCCAGGGCAGCTATCCCCATGGTGACCTGCAGCAAGTAAGAAGGGGCAGAGATTCTATTTAAGGGACCGTCCACACTGCGCACTGCGCAGCACGGATGCTTCCCCCATATTACCAGCACACCTGATGTAACTCGAGGGCAGAGGGTTAGTGTCCCCATTTAACAGATGAGAAGAAAGAGACTGACACAGAGAAGCAATTTCTCCCAGGTCATGAAGAGACCTGTGGCCCTGCAGGGCCTGCAGTCCGGGTCCCCTGGAACCTATTCGATGGGGATTTCTGGCACACATGGGCCTGGGAAGGAGCCCCGTCTAAAGACAGCCACAGCCGGGGAAACAGACGAAGTCCTGGGACGCCTTTGCTGGGGTGGGCGAGGAAGGTGCTCCAGCCACCCACATGTCCTACCCAGTAAGACCGTGAAATGCTCCCCACTCCAGCCCGCCCTGCCCACCTCCCTTTGGCTTGTTTTCTTGCACCCGACCCAGCCTTCTCCAGCAAGCACAGGCTACCAGCCCAGCATGAAGGATGTTAGTGCGCCCCTGCGACCAACGCAAATGATTCTGCAGGCTCGCTCTTCAGGAGAGGGGACGAGGTACAGATCTGGCACCTGAGCACCATGGTTCTGACCAAGATCTAGGAAAGTTCATTTATTATAGCAGTCAGGAAGCAACATCCAGAGAAAATGCACAGTGTTGTGCCCAGAGATGCTGTCACGGCATCTTTAAGAATTCAGGAATAGGTATGCAGAATTTCAGACTGTAGGCAAGTGCTGGCCTGCCTAGAGGGGCCTGTGCACAAGGCAGAAGCAGGTACCTCTCTGCGCCGACAAATTAGAAACAAAAATAGAAGTCATTTTTGGAAAAATGCAACACTGAGGGTTTGTAGGTTGTCAAGGGCTGTTGTCAACCCACCTCCCCCTCAGCACCTTTGTGCAGTCAACAACCCACACAGCTCAGCCTTACACAGAAGCCCTTAAGACTCTAGAGTTAATTCATTGGAAGGGAGTTGTGTCAGTCATCATAGACCTACCAATCCACTGCCAAGGGGGTAAATTGGAATTAAGGAGCAGGACCAGAAGGTCTGGAAAATTCAAAAAGGATGGGAGAAGTCCAGGGGTTTATGAAGATGTCTATGGCCCTGGCCAAGGGAGGTTCCAGAGTTCCAGGAGGGGGCCAGGAAGTGGCCAGGACAGCAGACACTGGGGACAGGTTGGGGCTGGGTGGGCAGGAAACCCGGCAAAGAGCCTTTGAGGTGGTAGCAGTGTTTGGGGGCTGGCATATTATCGCAGGATCAGAAACTCGGCTCTTGAAACCAGACTGGTTTTTACACTTCTGGCGTTTCTTTGTTTATTTCCTTTTTGTTCCTTTAACATTTGGTACAATTCAAAAATATTTTTTCTGCGGTTAATACATATAGAGAAGTTAAAATTATTATTTTTTTTTAAAATGCTATTCTATCTTCACTGAGTACTGAGGTAAGGGATGGGTTTTAAAGGGCAGGAGTCCCCCCTCTATACACACACACACACACACACACACACACACACACACACACACACGCTCCACGATGCTGGGGGCTGAGTAGTAGCTAGAAGGGCGGTGGCAGGCAGGTCGTCCCCAGAGATAACACCCTCTCTTAGAAGTGACCATTCCCCAGCTCTACCCTGGTCTGTTTTCCTGGTTCTGCTCAATAAGGCAGATAAACTTCTCAGAGATCAACATCCTCTCTGTTCAAGATTATAACCCCCACCCTGTGTTTGTACATGCCACATCTCGGTGATTTTTGAGAAGAACAAAAATCCCCTTTTTCCTGGCCATAGATGTGACTTTATGGGAAAGGGTGAGGCCTTAGGGTTGGACCTAAGATCCCATGATAGCTTACAAGCTGTGTGACCTCAGGCTAGTAGCTTAACCTCTCTAGTCTTCCATGCTGCTCCTTGACACTTACAAGGAGTTGAAACCATTGCCTACCTCCCAGGTTGTTCAGGAGGATCCAAATGCAGGGTAAATGCCTGACTTGTAAGACTCTTAATACAAAGGACTGCAGAGGGAATAGTCAATAACATTGTATAGTGAGGACCCTCATCAGTGGTGAGAGCTGAGTAATGCACAGGATTGCTGAATGACAATGTTGCAAGCCTGAAGCAAGATAATGTCAATTATACTTCAGTAATAAACAAGTAAGATTTGAAACATGTTCCTTCCTGTGACAGACAAGGCCTCTACCCAGTGCCCACATGGGATGGGAAGAGCAGAATTTCGCCCGGAGAACTGGCATGGTTGGGGATGTTTCTGTTGGCGGAGGCCAGATTGGAGTCAAAAGCTCTGAGACACAGAACTGTGCCCTGGGGAGAGCAGGAAGCAGGAAGCAAAGCAGTCTTTGAACAAGAGTAATAATAACCACAGCCATGATCAGGGACTGGCCCTGGGGGAAGGGGGGCCACGCAGGGATCCAGAGTGGGGGACTGTGCCATCTGGGGTGATTTGGGATGGGGGGTCTTCCTGCTGCCTTTACTTAGGAGCTGGGAGCTCTCTCGGATGGGAGGGAGCTGGGCCTGCTGAGCTGAGCTGGTGAGTGTCCTGGCAGGGACAGGATCCCGCTGGAGGAGCAGGACAGCCCTTCACCACGGGCTAGAGGGGCTGAGAGGATCAGAGGGAGAGAGCAGAACCCAGGACTATCTAGGAAGAGAGGAGGGAGGAAGGGAATTCCGGGCTCTGACCCCAGCCCCCGGGGCCCTGCTGGAAGAAGTTACAGGAACATTCATCACTCACCCCGTGTCCAGTGGCCTCCACGGCAGCTCACAGACCCCCGGCCTCTGGGCAGTCTCTGGCTCCTTGGCCCATGTCTGCTTATTGCTGGCCCAGACCCCCAGGCTGAGCCGAAGAGGGAGGGAGAGAAGGAGGGAGAGAGGCGGAGGGAAGGCGGAGGGAGCGGGCTGAGCTGGCTTCCCACTTCCCCTCCTCTCTGCTCCCTCCTCTCCAGCCTCTGGGATCTGTGAGAGATAAAAGGAGCCTAGGGAGCTGGGGTTTTCCTTTGTTTAACTCTTTGGTTGTCCATTGGGGTCTGGTTTGATTCAGAAGCCCAAGAGAGTCAGAGAGGGAAGGGGTCTGAAGCCCCTTGCAGTGCAGGCTGGAAAATAGAGGGAAAGGAAGGGGCAGGAGCCCCCCAGATTGCTCAAGAATGAGGAGGCAGCACTGGAATCCGGGCTGAGAGGTGGGCTTGGCCTATTTGCTCTGGGTCACAGGGGCAGGGTGCTGAGGGGAGAGGGCGCAGGCACCCACTAGCTCAGGACTTGGGCCAATCCATTGACCTCTCCGTCCCTAGGCATCTGCAGAGCTCCAGTCCCCAGTCTCCTTGTGCCAGGCACAGGGGAGGCTCAGCTCATGTCCAAGTCAATGAGCAGGTATGACCCCCTCAGGTACTAGGTAAGGGCAACAGCCAGGTCAACACCCCCCTCTCCGATGGACATGGAAGTCCCCCGCCTCAGCCTGGAAATCTCCCCTGAACGGTCCATCCCTCGCGTCTTATGGAGCCAACCCCTCTGTGGAAATGACCCCCCAGAAGGGTCCTGTTGGCAAAAGGGGCAGCCTATGTAGTATGCCCCTGGGCCTGGGCGGGGTCCTGCCCAGTTTCCTTCCAGTTGAGCTGCCAAGGTTGTTCATGCATCCCTGGGATTCTGGGTGCCCAGATGGTCTCCAGTGTCCCTCCCACTCCAGCCCCTTCTCATTCCGCACTGGTTGAGTGCTTACTGCCTGAGCTGGGCCTCATCTTTGCAGGGGTTTTTGGAACCTGAAGAGTGTTTCCCATCCATTATTTCAACTCAGCTGACCCCAGCCTTGTGCTTTCCCAGGGTCCCATGGCTGGGAGGAGTGAAGAGGAGCCACAACCCCAAAGAAAGGAAGGGGTCCCCAGCCCACTGGAGTCCTAGGAACATGCCTGGGCAGGGGGAATGGGTAGGGTTGGGGGGGACAAAGGCTCTAGTTCCTGGTCTGTCCCGTGGGAAGAGGAAGGCGGTGACATTACTGCCCTCAGTACAGAAATGTAGAGATCTGAGGGGGATGGAATTCAATCTGGGGCTTAGGGCATGAAAGCCTAGCCCCCACTCAACGGGCCAAGTGTGGAGGATAGAACGGCCCGTGGCCTGTGTATCTTTAACCACGTCTCATGTCCGGCCTTCAGTTTTTCTAGCAGTTTTGGGGATAATCAGACAGCAGAACTTCAGGCCTGGAAAGACCCTGAGAGATGGCCTGACCCAATTACTTAATGTGACCAGCAGAGACTCCGTGACCCAGGATAGACCCCAGTCTTTGGCTCAAGGTCACAGCTGACTGAAGCCGAAGCTGGAATGAAAGTCTGACTCTCCCAGCTTTCAGCTTTGTGCTGCTTTCCCCTTTCAAGCCCACTTAGAGTCCTCCCCACTACCCTGACCTACTTAGGAACCCCAGGGGGTCCCCCAAAAGCAGATTGAGGTTCTACAGCATTGAGAAAACACCAGGGCCACACTGGCCATGCCCTCTATGTGGCCCTGCCTCAGGCAGCATTCCCAGGGCGCTGAGCCAGGGCTGCAGAGGGTGGGAGCCACCCTTCCCACCCTCCCCCTGCTGCTGTCACCAGGGAAAGGGCTGAGTCAGCAGCACCAGAGTGGAAGACAGCTCCTGGCTGCCTCTGAGACCTTTGGCTTAGAAAGCCTAGCCTCAGAGGGAAGGGAGAAGGGAAGGGAAGACAGATGGGGGATGGGGAGCGCAGCTTGGGGACACAGGAAGTTTATCCCATGCTGTGCCAGCCCTCTGCTCCAGGCCACACTCAACAGCCACTCTGCCAAAGGCCACTCAGCCCATTTAACAGATGAGGAGACTGAGGCCAGGAAAGGGACTTGATTTGCCAGGTTCTAGGGCTGGCTCCTTTGGCTCCCAGCCAGGCCAAGAGCCCCAGAAAAGGGCTCCTTGTTCTCTTTGCCAGTTGGAGGCAGGGTGGACAAGAGAGCAAGACTCAGATATATTACACTTCAATATTTTCCCTCTCACTCTCACTCTGCCTAAAATACCTTCATTTCTGCAGCATCCGTGGTCTCCCAGCCATTCGGAGGATCTCCCCAGCTGGCCAGGTAGCTTGGAGACAGAGCCCCAGCCCAGGGGCAGACAAAACTGGGTTATGTCCCAGCTCCAGCTCCTTCTAGCTGTGTGACTTTGGGCACACTCCCTACTTCTGAGCCTTGGTGTTCCTGGGCCAGAGGGACATAAGGAAGCCAAGAGCACCTGAGAGGTCTGGTGGGATACCTGATAGGGGTCCCCTCTACTGGCCACCCACCAGTGCTTCTCCGTGGTCACACTCTGAATAGGGTAAGGGTATCAGCCCCTTCTCATGCACATCTGAGTCGGAAGCCCTGGGACCCAGGTATAAAAATAGTGAGTGAGTGCTTACAGAGTGCTAGGACCCCTCATGTATTTTAAAAAGATAAAATGTGTGCCTGTCAAAAGGTGAGACAGAAAACATGATTCCTGGAGTCAGCATTGCAAATTGTGAATGCCAAGTCGCAGATCTAACTGCTCAGGGTCACTAGCCAATTAAGAAACTAAACAAAGGCAACCGCGAGCGCCACCTGCTGGGGAGATCCAAGGACCCCCGCGGTGGGTGTGACCCAGCCCACTGGGCACCCACCTCATGGAACCGGCGACTTGGGATGCTCCCCACCCGTCTCATCCCCTTCATCGGGATCTAAGGGGGTAGCAGAGGACTAGGAGAAGGATGAAAGGCTACTGCGACGTGCTAGGGTCTGGCTGGGGCGCCCAAGCACTTTTCCCCAACCCCCTCCCCACAAAGCTGGGGAAAGGTTGGCCAGAGGTTCCAAGGGATCCTCCCTCTCCCAAGCAGTTCGTCCCGCTTCCTCCTGCGCGGAGAACCCCAGACTCGGTTCTACTACGGAGGCTTTCCACTGATTAGCCGGGGTGGGTGGGTGAACATCACCTCCAGACTCAGTTTCTCCACCCTGGGCTTTCAACACCCCATGTCTGATCCCGAGTTGGGCGAGTTTAAGTCCATTTTACAGAAGGGGACACTGAATCCCCAAGAGGCCCAGGGAAAGAAAGAGCCAGCAGGTCGCGGGGAGTCTGTCGGCCGCCTCCACCCCCACCCCGCCCCAGAAGGACCCGGGTAACTGTTGGGGGGAAACTGAGGCTAAGGAACAGGTGCAGCAAGTGGCTCCCTCCCCGACGGCCGACCAGTGGCAGAACCAGAACGATGAGGCAGCAGCCAACCTCCCCGCTCCGCTCGGCAGAAGTAAGGAGAGACTCCCGGACCCCCGGCCCACCGGCTTCGGCTTGGACCCCTGGGAAAAGGCAGTCGCCGGCCGCGGGCCCGCCCCTTTGGCTGCCAGCCGATGCCCTGGAAAAGCACGGCCCAGGGCTCAGGCAAACCGGACCCCGCCGCGCGGACACTCGCGATCGCGACCCTCAGGCCAGCTCTGCTCCGGCCTCTGGGCCTCCACCCGAGAAGCCCAACCCGAGGCGGCTCCTCGGCGCCAGGGAGGGGCCCCCGCGCGTCCAGCCCCGAGCGGAGCCGGCCAGGAGCCCACAAGGCCGGACTTGTCCTGCCAAGTGAGGCCGAGGACAACCGGGCAGAGCCGACTTTGGCCGAGCCTGGCAGTGGCGGCCGAACATGGCCGAGTCTGACCGAGTGGAGCCGAGCGTGGCCGAAGAGAGCCGAGTCCAGCCGAGCGGAGCGGCGACCAGGCGGAGGTCCCGCGGCGCCCCCTGCCGGACACAGAGCACAGCGCGGGCCTCGGCCGAGCCAGTCCTCGGCCTCCAGGTCTCGCGACAGTCCTGTGAGGTGAGGTTATGAATAAAGCCCATTTTATGGATGAGGAAACTGAGGCTCCAAGCGCTTCCGAGGCCAGCCCGGAGCTAAGCAGTGGGGCCGCTGGGGTTGGATCCTGATTGCGTGGCTGACAGCTCAGCGGACTGCCACCCACGTAAACAGGCATGTGAGTTTGCTTTGTTCTCCCTGTACTTGCTGCTGTTCTGTGGACCGGGAGCAGCAGAGACCTGTCTGATGAGCGGAGAGAAGCTGAACCTCAGAGTCAACCCCTCCTTACAGATGGAGAAACTAAGCAGGCTCTGGGTCGTGTTGAGCAAACGCAGGACTAGCCATTTGGTGTGCCAATATTGACATATTTCCAGGTAATTAAAGCAGATAACAGGACGAGGAGGGCCCCTGGCCTCCTTTTCCCCACCTGTAACAAGCCGGCCACAGGGGACGTGAGCTCCTGGCTGCCTCCGGACTGTGTTCCTGGGATGTGTGAACCAGGACCTGAGGTGTTTGGGACCCTGGAGATGCCTTCAAGTGTGGCCGAGACATTTTCTTTGAAAAAGAACCTTCTGCACACACACGTGCACAAGTGTTTGCCCTTCGTTCACACCTCTGGGCTGCAGGATGGCGGAGGGTGCAGGAGGCCATGGAGTCCCCACGGGGCCTGGGCTGCCCTCACACCTGTCTGGTCTTGCCCAAGGACATCATCTGCCAACACCCAGTGGCCACCAAGGAGCTGACATCAGTGGCATCAGGGCTCTCTCCACATGCCACATTGTCCCTGCCACCTTGCCCCACAGTTTCATAGTTTAAGACAAAACAAAACAAAACTGTAGACACTGGACTGGAGGCTTCTTAGTCCCGCTTCTGGTACCATGACCCTGAGCCAGGTGCTTGACCATCCCTGGTCTGACCATCCCTGGTCTGACCGTCCTGTGCTGTAAACGGGTATTGGAGCTGTCCTAGGTCCAATAGTGCTAGGTCCTCAGTACCTAGACCGTCTTGCATAATTCCTCCCTGGTGCATGCACTCCAGTGCCCTCTCTACACTCAGCTGGGCCATCGCGCCTCCTGAGGAGACTTCCACCCTCCTTACCCATGGAGAGATCTTTCCTTCCTTCTGAATGCATTTCTTGCATTCGTTGAACACAGCACCTAACACATCAGGCACAGTGCTTAACTGTGGAGAAATATTAACTCATTTAAACCTCCCAACAATAGAAACATCTGCTCTCAACCCCATCTCAGAGACAGGGCTTGCGGGAAGAAACACTGGAAGGTTGATTAACTGCTTCAAGGCCAAACAGCTAGTGAACAGATGAGCTGGGATTCAAGCCCAGGCAGTTCCAGGGGCCATGTGCTTCAGAACTGGCTAGTTTATCTATTCTCTTCCCTGTGACTTCCTTTGCTCCTAAGACTTCCAGACCTTGTAACTTCTCTGCCTTCAGCTTTTTTCAATTGGCAGTTGCTCCCCAAAATACTTGCTAAATGAAAGAGTGAGCGGGCCAGGAATTATGCAAGCCCCAGAGGTCTTGGGAGAGGAGGGACCATAAGTTCTGTTTTGCAGGCAGAGAACTGTGTTCGCTTCCTGGGCCTGCCATGACCAAGTACTATGAACTAGGTAGCTTGCAACAGAAATTCATTTGCTCCTGGTTCTGGAGGCTGGGCATCTGAGATCAAAGAGTCAGCACAGTTGCTTCCTTCTGGAGGGCTCTGAGGACCTCCCACTCAGCTTCTGGCACTTGGCTGACAACCTTTGGTGTCCTGGGACTTGTAGAAGCCTCGCCCTGCATCTTCTTGTGCTCCTGTCTGTCCAAATCTCCCCTTGGCTTAAGAACACCAGTCACACTGGATTGGTGGCTCACCCTACCCTAGTATGACCTCATCTTAGCTACTTATGCCTGAAAGGACCATACTTCCAAATAAGGTCCTCTCCAGAAGCACCCAAGGTTAGGACTTGAACATGAATTTGTCAAGGAGACGCTACACAACCTACAGCAGGAATTAACCCCCTACAAGGTCCTGTCTGACACAGCTTCTGCCCCTCAGCTGGGCCCAATCTCTGCTTTTCCTCTTTTTCTTGACAGCATTCCTGCAGGCTCAAGGCCTTAGCACACACAGGTCCCTCTTCCAGGCAGTCCGGTGTCCCCACCACATGCACCCCTCCCCTGCCCTGTCAGTCCGTCCCCTATCACACTTCTCTCCCAACTAGATTCTGTGGCTCTCCAGGAACAGCAAGGGCACAGAGACGGCATCTGTCTTCCCCCACCGCACCTTCAGTCCAGGGTCAGAGCCTTGCCTACTGTCTGTGCTCAGAAAAATCTTTGTTAACTTAATGAGCTATGCCCAGAGAGATGAAGTAAATGGCCTAGGGCTGCACAGTAGGTTTGTGACAGAGTGGGCCTCGGTGCCAGGCCTCCTGATTCGGGTCCCTTGGCTTTTTAGGGGATGCCTTTCCCCCACAGCCTTCCAGTGGTCTCACCGAGAAGGTCACCAGGGCCTGCCAGTGACAGGGGCAGTGCAAGGCCGTGGCGGGACTGTGACCTTACGTTATCCCAGGGAATGCCCCTCACATTCCTGCCTGGGGTTCTTCCCACCTGTAGAGTGTTTCCAGCTGTGTTTGGCATCCTGTGGAGCCCAGCAGTCACCTCCCCATGGGTCAGTAGCCTCTGTCTCCCCCACATCTTGTAGGTGAGGACAACCTGAAGCCTGGGCCCTCAGGCCCTGCGGTCTCCCAGCTCCTCCCCATGATGCGGATGCTGACGCATGAAGTCCTGGTCCAGAGCCTAGTGGCCATGGGCTGTTGCCTGGCAACCGCCTCTGAGAGACAAGTTCAAGGTAAGGCCTTGGGTGTGAGTAAGTTGAAGATCTGGAGAGGGGGAATCAGGCAGAGAGGGTCATCACCACCCTTCCTGCCTGCCCTGGCTCACAGCCCCAGGCCTCACCTCCCCCTGAGGCGCCTGCTTTTCCAATAACCCACAGATTCCAGGCCCAAACCCCTACACAGGTTCCTTCCATCCCCCTGGCCTTCCCCGCATTAGATTCAGGATTACAGCAGGCCACAGAGCCAGAGGAGGCTAGAGTCGCCGCGTGAAAACTGCCCCTGAAGTTTGTGAAATGGAATTGCCCTATTCACTCATTTATTGCAAATATTCATAGTTACCTGACTTGGGAACACAGTCCGTGCCTGCAGAGGCAAGGCTGGGGGTGGGGCACCCACACGCATGAATGTGAGCGGGCACAGGCAGTGACACATGGCATGGCGGGGAAGCTTGGGGGCTGTGGGATCCAGAGGGGAACCCAGGCCCAGAAACCCCTCCCGTGCGACCCCTCGCCCCTAGCAGTCCCTCTGCTCTCACCGCAGGCACACCTGCCTCGGGCCCAGTAGACCCCCGGTGTTCGCATTCCCGTGCGTGTTCACGCGTGGATGTGGCTGAGATGCCCGGGCCCCTCCTAGGCACCCCGTGCTCACAAACGCACACACAGTCTCCTGTTGCTGCCTGGGGCACACACCGGCTTTGGGGTCAGGCCAACCTGTCAGTCGCAGCGTCCCATTGTCTTCCAGGTGAGAAGGATGGGCACGTGACCCACACCTGACCAATCGTCGCACTCCATCACTTTGTCTTTGGTAATTGGCCCAAGGAGCGATCACGTGACCCAGTCGAGCCAATCAGCTTTCTGTCACGAGTCTTGCTATTCGGGCACAGGAAAAGACTCTTATCTACAGCTTTGGGACCAAGATCTGTAAGGATGTTGGCTGAGGCTTATCGGGGCCTCTTCCGTGCGCCCTGAAGACCCGGACTCTGGGAAGCCATACACAGAGACCTGTGCACGCAGAGCTGAGAGATGGAGAGAGGCAGAGGCGGCGTGTGCGCGCTCGCGCGTGCACACACACACACACACACACACACATGGGCCCACCAAGACAGACGAACTGGCCCAGCTCACAGCTGGTGTCATGTGTCACTGTCTTTATTGACAAGAGCAAGGGGCAGGAGCAGCGAAGGGTCCCCCTCAGCGGCTTTCCAGCCACCCGTGCTGGACAGGCTCACCTGTCCCAGGAGTCAGGAAGGCAGGGTTGGCCAGGAAATGCTGAGATGCCGGGTGCCCTTCTTCATCAGACCCCTACATCCTTCTCAGAGGAACCCCAGACTGAGGGCTGGGCCTCCAGCTCCAACATCCATACAAGGTCTTGTTTGGGGAACTTCTGAGCAGGCGAGCTCCCCAAGTCCCACCTTCTTATCTTTGGCCTCTGCCTCCTCCCCTTCCCCCAATCCTGGGTCCCGCACTGCTCTTACCCCCAAGAGCCAGAGACAGAGAGGCCGCCTGATGAAGGAGCAGGTGTGGACCACGCCTGGTTGGGGGCTTTATAATCTGATACTTTACTTTAAAATCGGATACACCCACCCCTACCCATTGTAGTATGGGGGGCAATTTGTCAAACATAATTCATTCCACCCCCAGTTCTGAGCAGGTGGGCAGACTGGGACAACCTACTATTTTATGATGGGAAAACTGAACCCCAGAGAGGTCAAGGCTAGCCAGGATCCTGAGTTGAGTTGAAAATTTAGATCTCCCAATCTGTGGTTCACGTGCTTTCCCTGAGGACCCCCTTGCCCTTAGCTGGGGTGGGGGACTGAGGGAGTTAGCCTGAGGTGCCACCCTGCTCCGGGGCCAATCTCACAATGGCCCCGAGGGCTTATCTCTGGGAAAGAATTCTCTTACAGTGGCCTCTCCTGTGGTTCCCCTCTAGCCCCCCTTGTCTTGTCTTCCTTGGGGTGCCCCACATTGTGGCTCTGGAGAATGGGGAGGACTGCTAGCTGACCCGTGGGGTCCTGAGTCTCAGCAATGGCCCTAGGCTGCCATCAAGGGGCAGCCCCTCTTACCAGCCCAAGCAGGCCCTCAAGGGAGCCAGCACCTTACCTTCCAGCGCGTTTGCTTTCCCACCCTGACCGCACGCTTTCCTCGAGATTGATCGGGGCCGGGCACCCACAGCATGCCTTCAGCAGTGCTGCTGCGGCGCTCCACCGAGAGGCCAAGGATGGCAGCATGTTCCTGGAGCAGATCTGTCCTCCTCCTCCTCCTCCCTCTCTTCTTCCTCCCTCTCCTCCTCTCCCTCCTTCTCCACACCATGCTGTTAGGACACTGCTTTTCCCCACCAGTCTGCCTGACCCAGGCCTGCCTTGGTCTCTGGGAGGGGAGGGATGCCAATGGGTGCTGCTATAAGGGGTGCTCCTGGAGCCCTCAGAGACCCAGAGACATCCCCCTTCTAGCCACAGCCTCACGACATGAGCTGCTATGGGAATTGGTCAGCTGCCCTCAACAGGGGCCAAGTAGGGCCTTGGGTGGCCTAAACTTAACACAGATCGGAGACCCTCTTTATGAAAAAGAATATAAAATTCCAAGTACAAAATGAGATATGGGGCCTTGGGTGGGCCCAAGCGGTAAGGGACCCTGAATCTGGCCTGAATGACTTTCCTAGAAAATCCACCGCCTCTCAGGGCCAGGAACACGGAGTCCCAGCACTAACATCTGGCCAAGAGGGCCTGGAGGTTATTGGGTTGTTCAGCAGGTGAGGTCTGAGGCCCAGAGAAGAAGAAGAGCTGGCCGAGGCCTTGCAGCATGTCGGGGGACCTGATGTGGGGCCTGAACAGGTTTGGACCCCTCCCTGCCCTGGGTAGAACTTTCTTCTACTTGGGGCCCCAGTCCCTCCCCTGTGATCCTAGGTCTGAGCCTAGGAAATCCAGACCTTGGTGTTGTTCTGAGGGCCAACCTTTAGGCTGGTCCCCCAGGATGCTCTGTCTTTGAAAGGGGAAGCCAGTCTGGCCTTGTCCCCTGAACCTGGACCCTGCTCCGGAAGGCCAGCTGGGGGTGATGCCCCTCCAGACTTCTTATCCAGCAGAGCTTGTCCTGGCTGATTACTTCCATCCCTGAGTCACAGAAAAGAATGCAAGGCCCAGAGAAAGAAAGAGACCTAAGCAAGGTCAAACAGCGAGTCTCAGCGGCTATAGGATCAGAGCCCAGGCCTCCAAACATCCCATCGTAGGCCTCTGGCACCATGGATAGCATGCCCTTGGCACACCCACAGCCTCTGTCCTGTCCTGGGGCCACGCTGGCCCTCCACAGGCCCCCTACAGATAGCTGATGTGCAGTGTGCCCGGCTTGTCTCCCGCTGAGGCCTCTTGGGGTAGGAACTGCTTGTCCTTGTTGACCTTGCCACTGGGCGGTCGCTCCTGCCTGCTGGTGCCAGGCTGCGCAATGAGGCTGACCCGGCCATTCATCTTCCTCTCCCCCTGCTTCCCTGCCCCCTCCTCCTCCTCCTCCTCCTCCTCTTCCTCTACCGTCTTCTCCGGAGGTCCTCCGGCTGGAGGCTCCTGGCTGCGCACACGGCGGGAGGGTCGCAGCAGGACCCTGCGGAAACCCTGCTTGAAGCGATAGGAGAGGAAGCCATAGAGGATGGGGTTGGCACAGCTGTTGGCATAGGGCAGCGCCACCACCAGGAAGTAGAGGCCAAAGAAGGCGGGCTCTTCGGGCAGCGGGCACAGCACGTTGACGATGTTGAGCACGTAGAAAGGCATCCAGCAAAGGACGAAGAGCGCCACCACGGCCACCACCATGCGCGTGACTCTGCGCTCCGAGCGCCGCCGCCGCTGGCACGAGGGTGCCCGCACCCGCCGCCCTGCCGAGCGCACCTTGACCACGATGAGCAAGTAGCAAAGACAGATGACCAGCAGCGGCCCGAAGAAGCCCAGTGCGGCCGTGTAGATGATGAAGCCGGCGCGCCAGGCCGCCGCCGGCTCGGGCCACTGCATGTGGCAGGTGCTCATGCCATGGGGTACCCCCGAGAAGACCACCACGGGCAGCACCACCACCGCTGAGGCCACCCACACGGCCACGCTCACCGTGCGGGCCACCGGAGCTGTGCGCCAGCGGGCAGAGCGGGTGGGGTGCACCACGGCCAGGTATCGGTCCACACTCATGACCGTGAGGCAGAAGATGCTGGTGAACTGGTTGATGCCGTCCACGGCCATGACCAGGCGGCACATGAGGGAGCCGAAGGGCCAGTAGGATAGGGCGTTCTGGGCCGCCAGGAAGGGCAGCCCCAGCATGAAGAGCTCATCGGCCAAGGCCAGGTTGAGGATGTAGACATTAGTGACCGACGGGCTGGCCGTGTGCCTCAGGACCACGTAGATGACCAGGGAGTTGCCCAGCAGGCCCACCACGCACACCGCCAGGTAGACCAGCGGGATTAGGACACCGCTGACGGCCAGCCCTGCTGCACTTGGGTCCACTGACCCATTTCCCAGGGTGGTGTCTGGGAGCCAGGCTGAGGAGGTGTTCCCAGGTTCCAAGGTTGTGGGCGCCGAGGCAGGGTAGCCAGGGGTGTCCATGGCCAAGGGGGGTGGGGGTGGTCAGCAGTCAGCTATGGGCCTGGAGGAGGAAGGACACAGCCACGTTACGGTGCATGACGTTACGGTGCTTTGTCGGTGCTGCCCTCCCGCTGCCATCACACGGACCTTGGAGGCCTATAGTGCACCCAGACAGACTTTGACACACACCTTTAACTCGGCGGAGGCCAGCAAGGTGGGCCCGCAAGCTGTCCCCGCTTCTCAGAGGAGGAGGCTGAGTCTCAGAGAGGCGAAGTGGATCTCGCCACCAGGGTGTGGTGCGCAGTGTGGGCTTGCCTGGCTCTGGAGGGCAGGGACCTTCGCTGGCCTGGGCACCACGGTGTCCCCTTCGCCTTTGCACCTGTGTGCCTGTGCATTCTCCTCATATGTTGAATAGAGGAGCGGATGGATCATTCAATCAGCCCATGGTGACAGAGGCCCTTCCTTCTGTAGTCAAGCATCTTTGACGCCAATGCGTTTTACGTACGATGTGACTCAACGAAATCATAAAGCAATACGTATCCTTTCTACAGAGGATGCTCTGACTGGCAGAACCCCAAGGGGATCACCCACTGCGTTAGACGGAATGTGCTCCCTCACGCTCCAAATTTGTATGTTAAAATCCTAACTCCCCACCCACCAGAGATGGCATTGGAGGGCGGGGGCTTCTGGAAGTGCATAGGTCTTCAAGATGGAGCCCCCCCCCCATGGGATCAGTGCCTTATAAATGGCCCCAGAGGGCTCCCTCACTCCTACCATATAAGAACACAGCAAGATGACTGACTATGAACGAGGAAACAGGTATCACCAGACACTGAATCTGTTGGCACCTTGATCTTGGACTTCCAGAGTCCAGAACTATGAGAAATAAATACTGTTTATAAGCCCCCCACCCCCCACCTGTTATAGCAGCCCCAGAATGGATTAAGCCACCAGCAGGTCTCAGTCCTCACATTTGAAAACCAGTGCTGCGTATCCCAGGTCTTTAACCTTGAACCTGGATCTCTAGATGAACTGCAGTGGGGGAGGGTGGTCCACGAACCCCCTAAACTCTGCTGCAAGTGAATGCATCCATGTCTTTTCTCTGGGCGGAGTCCAGAGTTTTGATCAGGTTCCTCAGATTCTGAATGGAGTTAAGAACTACAGGCACACGGGGCGCCTGGGTGGCTCAGTCGATTAAAGCCTCGGCCTTTGCTCAGGTCACGATCCCAGGGTCCTGGGATCGAGCCCCACATCAGGCTCTCTGCTTGGCGGGGAGCCTGCTTCCCCCTCTCTCTCTGACTGCCTCTGCCTACTTGTGATCTCTGTCTGTCAAATCAATGAATCAATCAATCTTTAGGGGCACCTGGGCGGCTCAGTGGGTTAAAGCCTCTGCCTTCGGCTCAGGTCATGATCTCAGGGTCCTGGGATCGAGCCCCGTGTTGCGCTCTCTGCTTGGCAGGCAGCCTGCTTCCCTTCCTCTCTCTCTGCCTGCCTCTCTGCCTACTTATGGTCTCTGTCTGTTAAATAAATAAATAAAATATTTTTTAAAAAAGAACTACAGGCACAGCTATGTCCCGTGTCCTGGGAATCGGAATGCTTGGGGACCTCCCATGCCAAGCCCAACCCCCAGGGCCCCCGAAAGGCCCTGCCTGGGGTGGCTAGCTGTGAACTTGCCCGGTGGGCACGTGGCACCCATGTTGGAAAATCTCACAGCACACTGAGGGTATTACAAGAAGAGCCACCCCCACCAACCCTGCATCCTTGGGGAAGGCTTCCCAGAGAAGATGGTGTTTCAGGTGGGTCTTGAAGCATGAATAAGAGTTTGCCCGGTGACACAGTGGGAACAGTCATGCCCACTCACGTCATTAGTCCCTTTCTTATCACGCGTCCCATGTATTATAAGGAGCTAGAACTGACTCTTCCCTGTTCCCCGCTAGACCGGCTTCCTTAAATGTAGAGACGCCCTCTCAGCTTTGAACTGTCTCCTCGTCCTTTCATACAGCACAGGCTCTGCCTCAGTGTTCGAGGCGTTAAATGAATCAGAGGAGCCTGGAGGGGCCAATTCTCAATGCAAAGGGGGGTGAATTGCTGATAGCAGAAATTCAAGCCACTCTCGCTCGCTCAGAAAGACCGCTCACCTCCGAACCTGTGAGCCTCTCTCAGGAGGCCCAGTTAGAGGCCAAGTCTCTTCTGGGGCCTGGACCTCTCCCTGCCCTTTCTTCCTGATGACCTCCCTCAGTCCCTTGGTTCCTGTCTGTCCCTGCCTCTTCCTACAGAAAACCCTGAGAGAAAAAGAAAGCCTCCGATATCCCCACTCTGAGCCCACACTGAGCCTGGATCATCTCCCGTGGGACCTGCCACCTGCCTGCCCTAGCCAGACACTACCTTTAAGACGCAAAGCTTCTGGCAAGGAAAGGCACCCCAACTTGGAGCAAACACCCCTGGGTGGGTGAGCCTGCCAGTTTGCCCCTGCCCGAGGACCTTGGATTCCTAAAGGCTCTGAGCACCAGGCCTGGCAATGATGCGGAGAATGGCAAAGATCCCCTTGGCATTGGCTCCTCCCAAGGATACCCCAGGCTCACTGGGCTCAGAGAAGCCCTCCCTGATCCTCCAGCCCCAACCTGTCATCACCCCCAGGACCTCATCAGCCCTCCTGAACCTGGGACACTGGCACTAGGAAGGGGCTATCTGGATGCTGGGCTCATAGGATCCTACCAGTTCCTCCAGCTCCTTGTTATTGACCCCAGCTGCCAGGTTCCAGGCAAAGCCAGTGACACACAGCATCCTATGGGGTCTTATGGGAGAGGGACTAGTGTTGTCCCCACCATTAGACAGGGTGCAAAGAAGAGGCCACACAGTCCTGGTCACACAGCTAGAAAGGGGCAGACCTGGGAGGACCTGAAGGTCCTCCTCAAACACACACACACACACACACACACACACACACACACTCCTCCATTTCACAGGCCGGCAGACTGAGGCTGGGCCTTGGGGAGGCCCCCAGCTGGCATCCCATTATCCCCACCAGCCTATGCAGAGCTCCCCTCCCTGTTCCTCGGGTTCTTGAACTATTAAGATCATGGGCTCAAACCCCTGGAATCTTAGGATCCTAAATATAGAATGTAATTTCTTAGAATGGAGTTATGGAGGCCGAGATCTTTAGAATCCATGTCCTTGAATCGGAATGTCAGAATTCCTGAATGCCAGAATCGGCCCTCTTCCACTCTGAGATCTTAGAGTTCTTTCTGGCTTCCTCAGCCTGGGAGCCCTACGTCACCCGTCGGTCCACCTTGCCGCCCTGCGCGCGCATCCTCTTATTGCATCCCTGTGGGGCAGCCAATCACAGCCCGGGGCCAGAGGAGGCAGGAAAGTGCCAGGCTCCTGAGAGAGGAGCAGGGAGCTGGGCAAACCTAATATCCAGGATGCAGGGACAGATGCCCTCAGGGAAGCCCAGAGGGAGCTCTGAGGACGGCCCCCCCTCCTGCTCAGACACATGCGTGTACACTGCATGCACACACACGTGCTAACACACGGGGCCCCAGGAACACAGCATACCCAGCCAGGCCCTGCCTTTGTACTGGGCGGGGGATGCCACAGACCCTCCCAAAACCGCCTGCTACCCCAGAAGACTATACCTCTACCCTCATCTGGTCTCATCTTTCTTGTCAAAGTTGAACAGGCTGGGCGCCAGAAGGAGGAAAATTACAGCTTCCCGTGGGCATAAGCCAACCTACAATTTAGGTGCCGTCCTTTCTTTAAGGAGCTGGAGTCCTGTGCATGATCTAGTTCATGCTGGGGGAGGAGGGACTTTTCCTCCCTGTCTGGTTTATCTTTGGCACAAGCTTGCCTGAAAGCTGGGGGCGGACTCCTCGGAGGACTGTTCGAGAGGGGACAAAGGCCCAGAGACAGCAAGTGGCGGCGCTGAGCCACACAGCAGTTCAGGACAGCCCCTCAGAGATGCCAGACTCCCCAACCACTTTCCATTCCTCTGCCCCCATCCGCTTACCCTCTTGACGCAGGCTCAGGGGTGCGGGAACCCTGAGCTACTTAGTTCTTCAGCCCCAGCACCTGGCACAGTGCCCAGCCCTAGGAAATGAGGGCAGACCAGGCAGGTCAGCAAGTAGAACTCGGAGCGAGGCGAGGCATTGCTCCCGGGCACAGGGCTCAGACCCACATCAAGAGATTCTCACAAAGCCCAGGACAGAGGATTTTTAGAGAGGAGGACGCTGAGACTCAGAGAAGTTCGGTAACTTGTCCAAGGTCACTAGCTGGTGGGTGCGAGACCAGAATTCAAACCCGGTTCTGTCTGTTCCTCAACCATCAGTACCTCCTGGCCTTGCTGGCTTCCCTTGAAGGTCCCCGGCTGAGAGGAATCCAGGACTGGGACCAGGGATGGCCCCGAAGCCTGCAGGCTGATGCTCCCCAGCCAACCGAGTTCTGCTTTACCCCTGCAATCCCGGGCCTTCCCCCCAAAGATCTAGATTGTGCTAATCAGTGCCAACAGACTCACTCCCATTCCAGGCCTGGGGTGTGACCCCCAGGAACACACCCCGCAAGCCCTGGGCTGGGGGTTTGGGCTCTGCCACGGAATGATAATCCCCAATTACTGTGCGACCTTGGGCAAATGGCTTCCTGTCTCTGGACCTCAGTTCCCACCTGTTCCAATGAAGACAGGTAGATCCACCTCCCAGGGTTGCTGTAAAGATTAAATGGGAGTGCGCTGAGCAGGGGAGCTCAGGGAAGCTGGCCCCGGGGCTGGGGCCCAGGGTTTCTTCCAGAGCTCGGACACTCTGCCACTGTGTGATTCCAGTTTTCTAGAATCATGGCATGAGAATCTGAGATGAACTTGTCCCTACCCCCCACAGCCCACCAAGAGGTCACAGGGAGGCCTTCTTCCTCCCTGGGCCTGCCCACTCTCTCCCAGTCCCCAGCCGCAGCTTCCCAAGCTCATCCCGGGCAGAGGATGGGCTCCAACACCCCACCCTGAGGGACCCCCCCCAGGCCCCAGCCTCCTTACCTGCCCATGGGGTGAGGGGTCCCCCGCTTGCCGCCAGGCTGGTTACCATTCTGCTGCCCCCTCTCCCTGCCCAGTCCCCAAGTGCCCAGAGCACCCTTAGCTGGGGTCCCCACACAGTGCCCACTTCTAGACAGCTTATGGCCCGAGCCCCTTCCTAGGCTTGCAGCGGCCACGGCTGCCCACAGAGACTCTCCCATCTGGTCTCCGGCCCTGACTTTCCACGGGCGCCTGGTGCGTCACCCCCCATCTCCAGGACACGTCCTGGAGGAGGGGGGGTTAGAGGCACAGAGGGGGGTCTGTGGGCAGGAGCTCAGTGTGGGGGCGGACAGAGAAACTCCCAAGGAAAAGAAAAGGGAGCAGGGACTGTCGGAAGCCAATAGAAATAGAGGGGAAAGGGGGGTCGGTCGGAGGTGGAGAGAGAGGCAGAGGGAGAAGAGAGTGAGTGGGTGGAAAGCCAGAATGAGGGGGAGTGATAAGAAATGCGTGGCAGGGAGAAGAGAAGCAGGAGCAAAGAGGAGAGAAGGGGCGAGAGGGAGATGCAGGGAGAGGCAGGGATGGAGAGCGGAGAAGGAGGAAGGAGAAGGAGGGGGTGGCGGGCAGAGTGACAGAGAGGGATTGTGCCACAGATGGTGACATGGAGAGCCAGGGAAGGAGGGAGCAGGAGTGGGGGGAGGGTGCGGGAGGGGCCGGAGAGCAGGTGCAGGGAGGGGGGAGGGGCGGCAGGTTAGGGAAGGAGTGGGGGGGATGGAGGCAGACCCTGTTACCGAGGAGATTTGGCCACCCACGCTGGCCCTGGCTCCGGCAAGCGGAGGGGAGGTGGGGGGTGGTGGGAGAAGAGAGCGTGGTGCTCAGAGAAGCTGGATGCCCTCTTAGGCCACCATGGCACATATCCCCCAGGGCGACAGCTCAGTCCCGAGGCCAGGCAGGTGAGGGATTGGGCAGTGCTGGGAGGGCAGGGGGTGAGCACTGGGCCGGGAGTCCACAGTCCTGGGAACAGGCTGGGCACCAGCCAGAGGAAGGGCGGGTGGGGCAGCCTGGAGAGCCCAGGGCGTGGTGGGGTGGAGGGGGGTTGTGGAAAGACAGGGTGAAGAATACATATTCCAGACTTTTGGGGGCCAAGGGCAGAATCAAAGATATTACACAGGAGAAAACAAATGTCCACTGTTTATAAATTGACACAGTTCAAAATATAGTAATGATTGAGGGCAACATTGTAGGACCCAGGTCTGCTACTGAGAAGAGTGGAATTCTCTGGGCCGGGGCCATGCTAATTAGAGTTCAGGTTAGCATTTCCTCTCCTCAGGTCGGTTGCAAATGCTTATCTACAAACTCCATTAGGAGTCAGCAGCCTGGACAAAGGCAGGTGATGGGTAGGCTTGGCCAACACGTGGTCTAGGTACCCTACCCCAGGCCTGAGCGGCCTCTGGATGTTTACCCCGGCTCCGCTCACCCACCTTGAGACCACCAGTGAGTCGACCCTCCTCTGGGCCTGTTTCCTCATCGGGATCATAGGGAGATTGGACTGGATCATTCCTAAACTCTTTCGATGGGACCATCATAAACATCTGGGGGTCTATTAGCAGTGGCAGCTTTGGATGAACCCCCACCCCCTGCTTCACAGGCATCGGCCAAGGCGGCGGGGAGCAGAGCAGGGTATCCGGTTTTCAGATGGGAAGCTGAGTTCCAGAGAGGGAAAGCGATCACACAGCCAGCAAGTGGAGGAGAGAAGGGCCCCATGTTAACGGGCATTGCTAAGCACCTTCCCCGCAGAGCAGCCTTGCCCCTGCTCAGAGGGCGAGGGGGGACCAGTCAGAGAAGGGAGGACGGAGGGCAGTGAGTCTTGCTTGGGCACCTGCGGTGTGCCAGGCACCATCCAGACCCCTTCCCATCGCGCTCCATTCCTCACCACTGGGGTGGGGCACGCTTTGTCACAAGGCACCCAGGGCTGGGAAGGAGTAGGTCCTCAGACAGGCCAGCATCAGATTTTTCCAGAAGAGCCCTCTGGCTGCCACAGCGCACAATAGGACTAGGAGCACATCTACTTCCAGAGGCTTCTGGAGGCCCCGTTCCTCTATGCTGTCTTTCCACCTGAGAGGGGTCCTAGGCAAGCCAGCCCCTCCCTCCAGCCCCACTGTGCAAGTTCCTGAAGAGTAGGAGGGCTCCAGAGAGCTCCTGGGAGGGAGGGAGGGAGGGGCTTCCAGGGCTCTGTCCCTCTCCTGCCGAGGCCCTGCTAGGGCTTCTCATCCCCCTCAGAATTAGGCCCACCCTGTGCAGCCCTTCAGGCTTTAAAGCCCTTTAGCCTTGCCTCGGGCCCCTGCCTTCTCCTCTGCTCATTTCCTTCTTCCCCGAGCTCCAGGCACACCCAACCTTGCCCATTCATTCATTCATTGACTCTAGATGGGGCGAGTTCAGGCCTCTGAGATAGTGAGAGGGACAGAGCAGTATTTAGGGAGAGGGCCCAGGTGGAAAGCAGAGTGGCTGCAGGGGAGGGAGGCAGGGGAGGCGGCAGAGGGCCCTGTCTCAGTCCGCATGGGTGGAGAGCTTCACAGGTGGGAGCAGAGGAACTTCTTGACCTAATTTCTGTTCTTTGAAGGCTCACCAGTCAAGTACTGGTGACAGTGTTTGTCTCCGCAGGGCCTTTGCACAGGCTGTGCCCCTACCCTGGCCACACTCCTCACGTAACCCCACTATGTGGGAGATGAAGTCCTCCCTGAGGTGGCCTCCTCCTGGAGGCTTCCCCGTCCTAGATTAACTAGGCCTCTCCTCTAGACTTCCCAGCGACCCCAGCCTCACCATGTCCCCAGGCCTGGCACCAGCTGGCACAGAGTAGGTGTTTGCTGCGTGTCTATGGAAGAGAAGAAGATGGGTGGGCATCAAGCAGCAGGGTGTGGAGGAGGGGAGACTATAATCCATCAAAAGTCTGCTGGTAACGGGTCCTGGGCAGCAGGCTGGGGCAGGTGTGGCCTGAGTCAGACAGCGTCCCCCAGCCAGGGACCTTACCCAAGCTGATGTAACCCAGGGATCCCTGATCGATCTCTCCTTCTGAGGTGGCAGGGCAGAAAGAGGATGTGCGACTCCATGCCTCTGCGCCCTGGGAGGCTGGGGAATCTAGGTGTCCCCAGAGTCAGAGCCGGGAGGTGGCCCCACGTGGCCTGGCATCGAGGTCCTGGAGCATGAGAGCCTCTGACCTCAGGCCTGGCACATCAGTGTTGTCGTGTCTGCCTGGTATCCTGGAGGGACTGCCTGGACCACCTCTCAAAACCAGGACTGTGCTATGTCTGCCCCATCCACACTCTGACCTCCCCAGATCACGTCTAGGGCCGTGTCTCCACCCTCAGACTAGAGGGCTTCACCCTCCAACTAGAGACCATGGGCTGCATCTCTGCCATCAGACAGATGGTTTCCCAGAATTTGGGGCCCAGTTTCCTCCCATTCCTGAGACCCCAGATGGTGCTGTCTCCTTGCCCTTTTCCCCTACAATGACTAGGCCAGAGCCAACTGTGGTGTAGGCTGGGGGCCTGAGCTACTGATGCTCCACTCACTGGCTGTGTGACCTCGGATATGTGGCTTAGCCTCTCTGAGCCTTTGTCCCTCAGCTTCAACACCTGCTGCACAGGAGTGGTGAGATAATAGAATTAGTTAATCCCTATATACAGCAGCAATTCCCAGGGACGCTGAGAAGCTGCAGGCAGCATGAACCCCACTGTCCTCCTCTGTGGCGGGGACAGAAGGGCTAGCTGTCTGCATAGATGCCCCTCAGCCCCTGCTCTGACCCAGTCAAGCAGCGTGACTCTGTGAAACCCCTCTGCTAACTTCCTCCTTCGTTAGAATGTGTCCACCTTCCTGTCTGGCCCTGGGTTCTTATGATGGTCAAACAGAGGAAATGCCTGCGGGCTCCTGGCCCCCAGCACCACGCTTCATGACTTCTACCTCGGACTCTCTGCTTTCTGACCTGATCACTGCTCTCCATCCCCCATGTCTCCCTTCTGGGCCAAGCCACCATGGCCTCATCCGTCCCCCTCCTTCTGCGCTTGCCCCACCTCCTCAGTGGGGAGAGTGAGTCCTTTAAAAAATAAGTCATGCTGGTTCCTTCCTCCTTAAGACCCTCTAGGTCCACGGGCTGTCTGCTGTAGAATGAAATCCTCTATCTTTCCGTGGCCTGAGGGGACCACGGAACCTGCCTCTGCCTGCTTCCTTCCCACTCGCCCCTAGGACTTGGCTAAAAATAAAGGCAAATAAAAAGTAATTGCATTACAGATTAAAAAAGAAGACAGAGGAGGGAGTGTCAGAGAATGGGAAGGCAAAGTACTGTTTGCAAGTAAATTTTAAAAACCAAAGTGATAAAAAGACTTCTAAGAGCAGAAAATAGCTGTCCTCCCGTGGCCTTGACCCTTCCCTATCCTGAAAGCAATTCTACCCTCTGAGCTCTTCCTCCTCGTATTTTCTCCATCTTGCCAAATATTGGATTTATTTTTCTAGCTTCCGATCCTTCAATCTTGTCCTTTATCTACTGACTTCCTACTACGGTAGATGAGGATTGTAGATTTCTTACACACTCTGGTCCCTTCTCTCCACCCTATCCATGAAATGACATTTTCAGTTAAGGGAGTGTTCAGTGGTTTCATTAGGAATGGACTGCAAACATTATTTTCCACCCAGCCTGGAGTTCATAATTGTTTCACTTTTTTCATTTACTTCGTTGTTGTTGTTGTTGTTGTTTTTAATATCTCAGTTTTCTAGGACTCTGTACTTGCAAACACTCCTTCTGCTTTTTAAAAAGCTCAAAGGGGAGTTTCCAGGGTTTGAGCCCAGTGAGGATTTCTGCCTAGATGCGTCTAAACTGCTCCCCTCTGTCCTGGTTGTCCTCTGTGTCTGTGCGAGGCTGTTGCCCTGAGAGTCTCCCTTTAATGCTCTATCAGCAATTCCCTTTAGCATTTTCCTGTGTTAGATCCCATTTCTTGAATCTTCCTCCTTAGTAGTTCACTCCCTGATTTTGTGGGTGCACATCTTCTGGTAATTTCCTGAGCAAGTGCATATATTTGAGAAGAGTTCATTCTCCTCACACGTCATTTGATAGCTGGGCTGGGTATAGAAATCTAGGTTGAGAATTATGTGAACTTGGAGGATGGAAGGCATCTGTCCATATGTCGAGCTCCCAGTTCCACTCTTTTTTAAATTTAATTTTAATTTTTTTAAAAAATTATTAAACATTTTAATTTTTAAAATTTTATTTTAATCTTTTAAATGTTTAAAATTTTTATTTAAATTTTACTTAGTTAACATACAGTGCCATATTGGTTTCTGGAGTAGAATTCAGTGACTCATCATTTACATACAACTCCCAGTGCTTATCACAAGAAGTGTCCTCCTTAATACCCTTCACCATCTATCCCATGCCCCCTACCCACTTCCCTCCGTCAAGCCTCAGTTTGTTCTTTATTGTTAACAGTCTCTGATGGTTTATTTTCCTTTCTCCTTTCCCTCCCACCCCTTCCCATATGTTCATCTGTTTCTTTCTTAAATTCCACATATGAGTGAGATCATATGGTATTTGGTTTTCTCTGACTGACCTATTTCACTTAGTGTAATACATTCTAGCCCCATCTGTGTAATTGCAAATGGCAGAATTTCATTCTTTTTTGACGGCTAGGTAATATTGCATCATATATGTATAACCTCTTCTTTATCCATTTGTTCATCACTGGAGATTTGGACTCTCCATGGTTTGTCTTCTCAGTACCATTCCTATTTTCAAACCATTGTGTGTAACCTGAGGTTGCTTTCCCTTTATTCTGGAAGCTTCTAGGATCTTTGCTTTTTCCCTCAATTTCTGCAATTTGGAAATGCTTGTGTTGTGCCTCCCCCACTACAACCCTTCACAACATAGTCCCCCCACCAAGTGTTTGGGGGCACTTAGTGAACTCTTTCAATCTGAAAATTTGTGTTCTTCAGTTCTGGACAAGATTTTTTTCCTTTCTTTTTTTAGAGATTTTATTTACTTATTTATTCACTTGAGAGAGAGGAGAAGCAGAGGGAGATGAACAAGCAGACTCTGAGCTAAGCACAGAGCCCGGTATGGGGCTCAATCCCACAAACACAAGACCATAACCCAAACCAAAATCAAGAGTCAGACCCTCTGCTGACTGAGCCCCCCCAGGCGACCCTGGACAAGATTTTTCTATTGTTTTCTTTTGAACCTCCTATTATTCACCTATTGGCCTCCTAGAGTAACCCTGTGATTTTCTTTTTGTTCACTTTTACCATCTTATTCTCCCTTCTAGGAGTTGTTTTTATTATTGTTGTTGTTCACTCTGTTTTAGCTTCCAAAACATCTATTTAAAAAATTTTTAATAAACACATTTCTAATTTCTTTTTTTATTTTCTTTTTTTATTTTTTAGGGTGCCTGGGTGGCTCAGTTGATTAAGCGACTGCCTTCGGCTTAGGTCATGGTCCTGGAGTCCCAGGATTGAGCCCCGTATCAGGCTCCCAGCTCCACAGGGAGTCTGCTTCTCCCTCTGATATGTTTCCCTCTCATGTTCTCTCTCACTCACTCTCTCTCTCTCACATGGATAAATAAAATCTTTTTTTAAAAAAAGGATTTTATTTTTTATTTCAGAGAGAGAGAGCACAAGCAGGGAGAGCAGCAGGCAGAGGGAGAAGCAGGCTGGGATCATGACTTGAGCCAAAGGCAGATGCTTAACCAAATGAGCCACCCTGGCATCCCACATTTCTAATTTCTAAGAGCTCTTCTCTGTTTTCTGATTGTTCCCTTGTCATGGTCTTCTGTATTTATTTGTGGGTGTGATAGGTTTCCTTCTCTCCCCAAGGATAACAGTGATGATTTCTTTTAATTTTTCTTCTGCTCACTGCCTTGTCTCTATTTATTGCTAGTTCCTTTTCCTCAGTTTGTTTGATTGGGTCTTTTCGCGACAGAGCTTCCCTCAATTGTCCCTTCATCTTTGTTACCCATTCATTTTTAAGAATGAAACATTAAAGCTCGGATCGGGAACTCCGTGTCAAAGGGTAGAGCTTGCAAGATAGTGACTATCTCTGGAGGGACAGCTGGCTCTTTTGTCAAGGATACCTAGCTGTTCCTGAATATCAGCCTCTGTAAGACTTTTCTCTAGGGGGGTCAGATCCTGGCCACAGATTCATCTGGGATAAGTATATGCCTGGGTCCTAGTGTTCCTGAACTCAGCCAGGGAAGGGGCTAATGTCGCCCTTTTGAGTATTCAGACTTCCACTGAATTCCCCTGCATCAGTCAGCTATTGCTGTGTAATAGACAACCGCACAGACCTCTACAGTGCCCAACAATAAGCATTTCTTTTACTTCACACCTTCAGGTCAGCTGGGATGGGTTGATCTAGGCTGGGCTAAGGTAGGCAGATCTGCTTTGAAGATCAGCTGGATACCTCTGCCCTTATGTTCCTGGCACCAGTGGGCTTACCGAGTCATGTTCTTTCATCAGGGCAAGAGAGCATGCCCAAGGGTACAAGCACAACTAGGCTCACTTATGATGCACATGCTAACATCCCACTGGCAAAAGAACAAGTCACAAGGCCAAAGCTAGCATCCAGTGGAATGGGCAAGTAGCTCTGACCCTGGAGGTGGGCGTGGAAGGAGTGATACCTGCCAAGCATAACCAAACCACTACCTCCCAAATAATCAGTCTGGGGTCTCACCCCCCACCTGCCCTGTAGCTGGCGTCCTTGGGTCCAGAAATCTCTGGTTGGATCTTCGCGCCCAGCCTAAGGACGGGTGGTTACCTGGCTGCTGAGTGTAGTGGGGAGGCCCTGCTGGTCTGATTGCTCCTTAAACAAACTTACAGATAACTCACCAATTTTCAGCCTCCTGCCTTGCCATCTGTGGTGTCTGGATCCCCTACTTCGGAGCCTCCCAGGGGTTCTGCAAGGTCAGTTGGTTTGCATCTCTCCCACCTCCAACCCCCCACACCCCGCCCCAGAATAGCAGGCTCTTAAGTTTGCCTTCCCTGGGCTCTGTTAAATCATTTACCACCCCTCCATCTGCTCTCCAGACTTGTATGCTGTGGTTCAGGGTCACAGGTGTCTCCTGGTTTCTTTGAAGATGAGAGTTTATGTTTCTGTTTCATGTTCTCCTTATTGTCATGGCTCTTTTTCAGCAAGGGAGAGGGGGCTGAAACATCTCTACCCCAGAACCCTGAGACCAAAATCTCGTCCTTGCTCTGTTGCATTCGCTTCTGTGGTATGTGGATCAACCACATGGCGGGGGCTGATTTGCTCATCTGTCTGTCTCATTAGCCTCTGAGCCCCCAGGGAGCAGAGGGTGAGATCTCACTGTCTCTGCACCTCCCGCCCCCACACAGTTTGGCATGGAGCCCAGGGTTAGTACATGAACTGAACTTCAAATTTCATGGACAACTGCTCATCATCTCACCTACCTTAGGACCTTCAGAAGTCTTCTAAAACCATCTTAGATCCCTGTCTCCCTCCCCAGAGCCTACCCTACCTTCCCTCTTACAGCCCATGAGACCCAGGTGGAGTCAGGTGTCCCCAGAGGTAGCTATGTCTCTGTTGGGGAGTCAAGAAGATAGGGAGGAGAGGGAAAAAAATCAAAGGAAGAGATAACAGGGACCTCAGCCCCGGAAAAGTCACTGTTTTAGTATACCGTGGTATTGTTTCTCATGATTTTACAAGTTCGCTGAACTCAGTTGGATGTTCTTCTGCCTCATGTAATTTTGGCTGGGACCATCATTATCCGGGGACTTGACTGGGCTGTACATCTAAGATTTCTGATGAGCATGACAGGTCCCTTGGCAAGGACGGCTGGAAGGCTAGGCTCAGCTGGGTCACTGGATGGGCTGGGCCTCTCTCTCTCCATTAAAGTCTATTCTTCCATCTGCTTATTCATTTACATAAACAACATGCACTTATCCAGCATCTACAAGGTGTCAGCTACTTGCTAGGGTCATGGTGAGCCATACAAGCAGAAGGGTCATTTCTCAGGGCTCTCTGTTGGCTCCGAAGGGCTCCCTTCCCTGGGCTGTGAGCTCCTAGGAACAAGCCCATGCTTGACCCACCCTCAAACCCTGTGTTTGCTGCACAGTCCCCATAATGATTCGCTAAATGAGTAGATGACTGAATGAAACCATGGTCATACAAACATTTGTTAAGGCAAGAGGCACACATTGTGACATCTGAGAGGCAGAGCTGTTTGTAAATGAAAAGGAGCCCCTGAGCTTCGCCTGGCGGGGACAGCGGATGCAGGGAGGCCCGTGAGGTGGTCACGGCTACCGTCCAGAGAAGAGATGCAAAAAGCCCAAAATAGGGAGCAGAAGCGGGGCCAGATAAAGGGGTGGGGTTAACATACAACGAGACGCCAGATTTTCTAGTTCTGGTGACCATTGGATGCTGGTCGAGGGAATTAGGGGAGCCAGGGGGACCCCCAGGCCTTTGCTTTGGAGGAAGGAGCAAGGAGCAGCCAGGCTCTGAGACCGGAAGCCCCGAATGAAGTAGCTCATCCGGCAGGTGCTTTCCACACCCACCAGGAAATGACGTCATGGCAAGGCTCCCAGTCTGATGCCCTGATGCCTAGCACGGGCCTGGCCCTGCTAGGTGGGTGTTCAGGGATGGCTGCCTTTGGAGTGAAGAATCACCAAGTTGTCAGCTTCTGCCCGCAACCAGCAGCTCTTCCTGTTTCAAAACCAGCTCCTCACCTACTCCCCTGGAGGTTTCTCTTTCCTATCAAAAGGGCCTCTCGTGCTCAGCCACTTCGCAGAACAGAAGTGATGTCCCCAATGTCCCCCAGTGTCCAGTGACTGTTGGACACAATGATACAGTGGAAAGAGCACGGGGTTAAGAAACCTAAAACCTCAGTTACAATGCTGTCAGCTAACAATAACGGAGGCCTGACCTACCACGTCGTATACCATCCGTGGTTTCATTTTCCTTTTGTTCCCATAACAAGGCAGATTTTGACATTGGCTCAGCTGCCGACCAAAGGTGTCAAGGATCCAGGCTCTTTTCATTTTTCTGCTCCTCCATTCTGAACATGTTAGCGTGTATCTTCATGTTTGTGGTTTCAAGTGAGTACAATGGCTGCTGCAGCTCCAGACATCACATCAGTATTCATCAGGGAAGGGGATGGGACAAAGGGCAGTGTCCATTTTTTGGTGGTAGAGAACAAACACTGTTGCAGAAGTCACCTCTCCAGCTGACTTACCCTTGCCTTTAGGGCCAGCGCTGTGTACCCTTGGGACCCCAGCTGCAAAGCAGGCTAGGAAAACAAGAGTTTTAGTCTGGAGCTGGACACCATACTGTTCTGCACGGAACTACGTGTCTGTTAGCAAGAAGGATGGGGGTAGTGGAAGAAGGTGGGAGAGTAGAGTGTCTGCCCAGGTGAATTGAGCTCTAGCTCTGGCTCCCGTTCCCTCCTGGGCCTCAGCACAACCCAGTGGCTAGAACCTCCATTGGAAGGCTCCTAGGGATTAAATGAGATAATTTGTGCTAGGTGAGAACACACAGAGGCAAGAGAATTTATTTACCGACGTTACTGTCATAAAGCAAGGACTGTGCCCACTGGGATGGGCTCCCAGGAAGAGATGTAGGGCAGACCCCCCCGGCCCCTCCCCTCCCCGCACCCTCTGCTTGCCCTCGACATGCAGGGAAGTTCGAGGAGCAGAGGAAATCATTCGAGGAAAAGAGGACCAGATCAGGGTGTGGAAGGGCGTGGATGAAAGAGGTCTCAAAGTGGCTTTGAGGAAATGAGAGTTCAGTCCCAGGGTGGAGGGGAGGAGAGAGGGAGGGGAGCGTGACCCGCCCCCAGGGCCCACCAGATAGGGGCCCAGATTTATCTGGAGGGCCCAGGAGGGCTGAGAGCAAAAAAAAGGCTCTCCTCCAACTTTGGCCAACTGGAGGGGGCACCCCAGGGCTTCTAAACAACAAACATAGTCGGTGTGGGGTCTGTGTGTGCGTCATGTGCGTGTGGGTTTTTCACGGGGGTGGTTGGTTTCCAAGGAGAAGTAACCTTAAAAACATAAAGGCCTTGTCTGAGCTGAAACTGAGAAGCGCCACGGGGTCCCCCCACCCCCGCAACCCAGGCCCTTCCAGGAGGCCAATGAGCTGGAGGGCCCCCTCCCGTACGAACCTCAGGACATAGGGGGCAGCCCTGGGGAAGCAGAAGGTAGAAACCCAAAGCATCTCACTGGCTGGGAGTTGGGGGACTTCTGTGCTGTCAGGGGTGGGGGCTTAGATTTCTCTTTATTCCTTCCTTGCAGCCTCTCTAGAGGGTCAGCCCACAAGGGCAGGGATTCGTGTGCACGGCTGGACCCCGCACCTAGAACAGAGTGAGAAGGTGCTCAATAAATGTGCATTGTACGCATGGGTACCGCTGGGGTAAGGAGGAGTAATCCTCCCCCGGCGCAAAAGGCCGGCACTTATAAAGGAGCAAACACTACGGTGGGACCTGCTCCACACCAGGTGCTGTTGGACTTGACGGATGAACTTAATTCCTTTCAACAGGTCCTCCTTCTCTCGTAAAGAAACTCGCCTTGGCTTAGTGCCTGCCCGACAGGCATTGCTTCCTTGCACCATGGGAACACTTCCGTGAGCTCCAGCAGTAGAGACTGGGGAGTTCTGACTGCCTGACACCCACAGCCCCACATTCCAGCAAAGTCTCACTCTTCATTTAGGAACAAACCCCTCCATCCTAAAACGCAAGGTTTATGCCCCATTGCCTCCACTCCTTGCTCTAGCAGGGTGTGACGTCCAGGCCTGACCAATCACATCTCAGCAGCCCTCCCCCGACAAATATGATTGGTTGAGGTGGGGTCCAAGACGTGGGCTGGCCCAATCAGAGTAAGCCTTAATTAGAACTTCACCTGGGCCCGAAACTTGTCTTTTTTTTTTTTTTTTTTTTAGCTAACTTTGAACCTGCAAGGATGCTCTGAGTGTCACCTGCCACTCAGAATGAACCAGACATCGCAAGGCAGAGCAGAGAGGTATAGGAAAGCAAGCCCTGATGACGTGCTTTGAGCCATCTTGATCGAACTGTACCTGAAGTCATGATATTCCAAATTTCATAGGATCAATAGGTTTATTTTCTGCTTAAGCAGGTTGAATTAGGTTTTCCATTTGCAGTAGCAAAAGTCCTGACTGGCAGGGTCTGAAAGTTTCAAGACTCCTACAGGCAAATGTAGCTCTGTGAATGACGGAGAAAGACTTGAGCAACCGGAGGAGTCAGTGGGATCCCGGTTTTTGACTGGTTGTTGCAGGGACCCACTAACATGCAAAAAATTTGATTTGACGTTGTCCGGAAAAGGAGGGCTAAGGCGGCAGGAGCAAACTCTGAGATACCCATTTTAGCTCAGTAGGAGAACATTCAGACAAGCAAGACCATCAATACTGGAATAGCCACCTCAGGAGGGAGTGAGAGACCCATCCCGGAAGGTATGCGAGTGGTGGCTGGCCACCATCCTGTCCGAAATTTCCAGAGGGGATTCGGGCATTGGGTGGGACTGGGGTCAAGGGGTAGATGCTGCCACGTGCGGCAGCTGGTGCTGACCGCACTAATGGCTCCCTTCTGGCCCCTGCGAAGGCGGGAGTAAGGGATCAGGAGCGGAGCCTGCAAGTTCACAGCCTTCCAGCCCCTGGGGGCTTCCAGCCCGGAGAAGATGAGCAACCAATCTGCAGCCGCCTGCTAAGAAACACCACAGGAGGGGACAACAGGGCCAGCCGGGGTACCGCTGGGCTTTGGGTGAGGACCCCGGAGGTCACAGCCATCTGGCTGGGAGGGCTGGGCGCCACCTGGAAAGGAGACATGCAGGGGGTAAGGACCTGGGGACAAGCAGAATCGCGTGCCCCCGCATAGCTTTCTCCGCTCCAGGCTCATGGCCACCTCCCATCTTTTTGCTCAGGTTGGCCCTCCCATCGGCCCACCCTGCTCGCGCATCACACCGAGGCCCCTCCATCCTTCTTGTCCCACCTCTCCAGGCTGCCTCCGACCCACACGGGTCCCTCCTCCGCCCTAAGAGCCTCAGCTCCGTCTGCCCTGCCTCCACCCTTATGGGTGGGTATTAGGGAGACCCTGGACCCACTGGGCTCTCCTGGGGGCAGGGGCCAAAGGCATCTATCCATCCCTCTTCCCTCCTGCAGGGCTGGCAGAGTGGAAGCCTCATGGCACCCCTGCCGTGGCTCTGGCTTTTTTCTGACACTCCTTCCTTCTGAGACCCGGGCTCCCTGCCGAGGGAGCTCAGGCAAATAGGGAAACTGAGGCCGCTTTGATACTCCCCCTTCTGTCTTGGCCTAAATGCCATCCCCTGCAAAACGGAAGGCCACAGAGTCATGGCAGGACGCCCCTTCCTGGCAGGAACATGCTGTGTTCGGGTGGGGACAGTCACGGAGCAGGGAAGGAGGCTCTCTTACCCTACAGGATGCTGCAGGGACGCTTCTGTGGCCGCGCGGGCTGGGGGCACAGGACGGCCCGGATAGCCTCGTCAAAGACGGTCTTCAGGCCTCGCTGGGTGAGGGCCGAGCACTCCAGGTATTTTACAGAGTCTGGGGGGGTGGGGTGGGGGGAACATCAAGAAGGCAGAAGCCAAGGTCAGGGAGGGCCCTGGGCAGAAACCTCTCCCGAGCCAGGCCGTGGGGTCAGGGGACCACCGCCCAGCGCCTCCACTTCCTCATGCCTAGAATAGGAAGCTGGACCTCAAAAGGAGAGGCCAAGACCCACAGGGGCAGGTCTGAAGTTTTCTTAGACACAGCAGCCCTTAATTTGTGGAAGGCAGGCAGGAGTTTGGATACATTCCTGGGGGGAAAGGGAGCTCAAGTGACAGTGACTGAATCTCTCTCTGCCTCTGTTTCTTCTAGAAACTTCCCCAGGAGGCCTGAGGTGCTCACCAGGACCTTCAAAATGTCATCTGACCATTCCTTAGCGTCACCTCATTTTACAGGCGAGGACACTGAGGTTCATAGGTGGGGAATCGTCTGTCCAAAGTCCCATGCTGAATGTTTCTCCTCCCGTGAGGGGTGGCTGGGGGCTGTCCGTGAGGGACCGGGATGAGTGCTTTCCCTCCCCCACCTGAGGGGACCAGGCTTCTCCCAGGTGACAGCTCAGGGCAGGAGCTGGGGGCCCAGACAGCCAGAAAGGCAGGATGAGCCCCCACTCCAGTGGCAGCATTCCCTGACCTTCTGGAAGGAACCTCTGTGAGTTCCCATAAGCACTAGAACAGTTTCCCCAAAGTAAGGAACGACAAAAACCCTTCTTCGAGAGGGCTGGGGGCACATTTCAGGAACAAGAGGAAAGAGAGGGGCAGGAAGGGGAACTTTGCCCCGGTGCTGGGGTCTGCTCTTCTCTGGGGAAGGAAGCAGACAGGCTCTGATGGGCACCTGTTCCCTGCTAAGCACTGGCCTGGGTGCTTCCAAAAAACCATGTGAAGAAATACTTCCCCGCTTACAGATCAACAAACAGGCCAAGAGAGGGGAAGCCTGGGTCCCAGAGACACGCAGCTGGGGAGAGGAGAGCCAGGACTTCCGGAGAGGGCAGCCCCTGGAAGGAGGAAGCCCATGGAGGACCTGGGGTTGGGAAGAAAGCAAAAGTGGGGCAGGGACAAAGAAGCTGAGGTTCAGAGAGCATGTCCCTTGCACAAAGTCACGTGTTGGATGTCTCCCCTCTACTCGGGAGCACTCTCCCACCAGGGAGCGTGGGCAGTGGTCCCAGGGCCTGGCTGGAAGGGACAGAGTGCCCTTGCTTCGGTCTGGGAGCCTCATCACCTTATAACATTCTGTGCCTAGAAGGGTGTCCCTGGGCATCCGGCTACTGTCTCCCTGCAAGGGACCAGAGCCTGTGTCCACTTCTTCCACACCTACCAAATGCCTCCTCCCTAGAACCGGCCACCCTCTTGCTCTTCTTGGCCCAGTGGCATCCAGAACAAATGTCCTGAGTGGGGGTGCTGGGCTCTCTTTGGCTCTGCCTCTGACCACCCGACGACTCCCGTCAGTCTGTTTGTGCCTGAGCCTCCCTTCTGTCTAAGACATGGTGACCTAGGACAGCTTGTCAAGCTGAGGCAGGCAGGGCCAAGCAGCTGCAGAGGACATGGTGGGGGGCAGGCTAGGAGGCAGCTGCTGTCTCTCCCCCACCCCCCATCAGACCTGCAGCTCTCCTGGGCCTCCCCTTGGGCCCAGACTGGTCCGAGTCAAGTTCAAAGTCATTGCCCCAGCCCCACCCACACTTGGAATCAGCTCCAGGAGGGATCGTCCAGGAGGGACCAAGGCAGGACTCCGAGCCACCTCCTTACAGAGGAGAAAGCACCTTCAGGGATCATGCAGGCCAGCCGGTATGAATGGAGAAACTGAGGCCCAGAGGGGGGTCCCACTTTCCCGAGATCACACACACTATCAGTGCTAGAGCCAGGACCAACATCCAGGCTTCCAGGCCCCTTCTCCTTGCCCCAAAGCACATGCTTTAGAAGGGGATGGGTCACATGCAGGCTAGAGAGTCAGAGCCCCAGGGCAAAAGGAGCTGAGGGACGGGCTAGTCAGAGAATAAGAGCAGGGAAGGGTACAACACCCGCAGGGCTGAGGAGCCAAGGACCCCAGGGTGGGGCTCAGGACCCAAGGCTTAAGAGGCAGCCCAAGACCCCTTGAGGGAAATGGCCATGTTGCAGGACTAGTCACAGGAAGTGGGAGGTGACAGCTGCGGTTTCTCTTCCTGTAGAGATGTGAGTCCCCAGAGCCCTCCCACTTCCGGCGGAAGGAAGAGCGGTGGGGCTGAGGCAGGGCTGGGGCGGGGAGACCCTACCTACTCGGGGGCCAAACCCTGGACCCACAAGACCCTGTGGCGAGGCAGAGTGCCCCAGGCCGAGGTAGGGGGTGTCACTGCTCATGGGGGTCAAACCCGGCTGGGGACACCAGGTTCTAGGGCAGATGTGCCATCCCCAGGCTGCAGGCAGGTCACGACTGGACCTGGGACAGCAGGCGCAGGTGCCGGGAGAGAGGCCAGACCCCCCAGTTACAGCCTCTCTGGGGCGGGCAGCTCCGAGTCCCCACGAGGAAGCCCCCAGATCAGCAATTTGCTATCTTGTGTTCAAATTCCAGTTCTGCCACCCCCTGGCTGTGTGACCTGGAGAAGTCACTTTACTTCTCTGGCCCAGGGATCAAGAGGCAAAGAGCAGCTGGGCTGAGGAGGGGGCCTGGGGAAAGGGAGGTGAGAAGGAGGCAGCAGGGAAGTCATCCTTCAAACCTAAGGCAGAGGCACGTCCTCCAGGAAGCCTTCCTGGATAACCCGAGCCTGACTTGGCTGCTTGTGCTCAGAGCAGGCACCGCACTGTCCCTCTGTGCCTGCTTCTGTTCGCTCCAAGGCACTTTTCCCAGCCAGCCAGCTCCCCTGTCCGAGCCCGAGCCCCGTACCGATCTCCTTGGCCAGGGCCAGACCCTGTGGGTAGGTAATGGGCGCCAGTTTCTTCTCCTTCAGCCTCTCAATGGTGTCCTTGTCGTCCCGCAGATCCAGCTTGGTGCCCACCAGGATGATGGGTGTGCTGGGGCAATGGTGTCGCACCTCGGGGAACCACTGGGCAGGCAGTTGGTGGAGGGGAGGCCGAGGGGGCATGGGCGTGGGGACAAGAGGGGCGCCAAGTGTGAGAAGAGATGAGGGAGCATGAGGGGGTGAGGAGAGGAGGCATGAGGTGGTCCAGGGTGGGGGGGGATGTGGTTCAGGAAAAGAAGCAGCAAGATTCACGAGAGATAAAAGGCAGGCAGAGGGTGTGTGCAGAGGAGAGAAGGGACATGGTTATCGAGTGTGGGGAGGAAAGCTAATGACCCCAGCCCCCCCTGAACCCCCTCTGAGTCTCAGCCCCGGAGTCACCAGTGCCACCACCCAGCCCTGGTTGGCCCTGGGAACTCTCTCTGCCCACGCCTCCTGCAGCCCCTCCCTCCCTCAGGGTCACCTGCCCCAAGCCCCCAAGGTCCCGCTCTGTGCTGCTCACCTTGGCCCGGACGTTCTCATAGGAGGCAGGGCTAACAAGTGAGAAGCAGATGAGGAAGACGTCCTGGGGACAGAGCAGGCAACAGTCACCCAGAGAGGAGGCCTGGAGGCATCCCAGCCCGGCTCTTCCACACCCGGGCATCCCCTGAGCTGTTTATCCAACCCTTCCGAAAAGCCTGTCCCAAGTGGTGAATCCTCAGGGGACCCTCTACAGGCAGTGTGGCTATGGCCCCATTCTACCGATGGGGAAAGTGAGATCAAGGGCTTGCCTCCAGAGCCCGTACTCCTCACCAGGCGCTCACTACCTGTCAGCTGATCGCCAGCCTGGAAGGAACACCAAGGATGCCATGGCCTAGCAGCCACAGAGCCACCTGCAAGCTTGCCCCCCATCTCTCCTCCCCTCCCCAGAGCCCCTGGGACTCAGAGTCCTGGGCTCCCTATGGAGGCCCCATCCAGGGTCTGCCTGGGGAGCCAGGAGGTGCCAGAGCCCATAGAGGCAGAGGGGCTGGAGAGTCGGGCACAGTGAGAGCAGGGGTACTGAAGGAGGGCAGGGAGGGGCACGGGGAGGAGGCCCCGGCTCTGCCCAGGAGGGCACCGCTGTGATGGGCAGGGTTCCCCAGCCACTGGCCCCAGGGCATCGTCTCCAGCCGGGGCAGGCTGAGCTCAGGGCAGCTCACCGTCTGTGGGTAGGAGAGTGGCCGGAGGCGATCGTAGTCCTCCTGCCCGGCCGTGTCCCACAGCCCCAGGTTCACGGGCTTGCTGTCCACCATCACGTTGGCTGAATAGTTGTCGAACCTGTCGGGGGACAGAAGAGTCAGTCTCCACGCCCGGAGCGCAGGCCTGCGGTCAGCCTCGCATCGCTCCGTGCGGAGGCCAAGACCCAGGCAGGGGCGGCCATAGGCAGTCACACAGCGCTGGGCACTTGACTTTTCTTTCCTTTTTTTTTCCTTACTGATTCATTATGTTAAAAAAAAATTTTTTTTTAAGATTTTATTTATTTATTTGACAGACAGAGATCACAAGCAGGCAGAGAGGCAGGCAGAGAGAGAATGGCGGGGGCGGGGGGGTGGCGGGGAGGGAAGCAGGCTCCCTGCTGAGCAGAGAGCCCAATTCAGGGCTCCATCCCAGGATCCTGGGATCACAACCCGAGCCCAAGGCAGAGGCTTTAACCTACTGAGCCACCCAGTGCCCATACATTAAAAAAATTTTTAATACAGGTAAGCATCAAGAGGAAAACATTATCTCCAATCACCTTTCTGCCTCTGCCTATCCTTTGAGAGGTGATTTTTTTTTAGGCCGTAGACCATTTCCTCTAAGGCTTGACCTGACTATCCCAACCTACTATGCTGGCCTGAGGTTGGTCACCCCTGTGGCAGGAGGGGTCCCCCTCAAAGCAAACCCTGAGACAAGGAGGCGACATAGTGGCAGCCTTGGGAAGGGAGTGGGGAAGAGACAAGGAAGGGCCAGCCAGTGAGCTGTTACTGTTGGGGCCGCTGGAGACGGGGTGCCTCTAAGGGGCATGACTTGGGGTCTCTATCCAGCCATCCAGCCCTCTATCTTACATTGGCAGAAGGATGTCCTAGAGCGCTAAATCCCTGGTCTTCCAGCCCACCCCCGAGTGCACACCGAAAGCCATCAGTCACAGACAATTTCAAGAAATGCCACCAACACACACAGATAAGACATGCGCCAAAGGGATGGTGGGTCAGGTTACGGACAGGAACAACCGAAATCTCCTGCCAGCACCAGTGAGACCACCTGGGCAATCAAACAAGCTTCTAGATTTTCTTTTTATTCAACCCAACAGTATTTCTCACTGGAGGAAGGTGCTGGTTTCTCAGCCTGTGGGAAAGAAGACTGGGATCAGAGAGGTATATTGACCTCCCCAAGGCCACACAGCCAGTGAGTGACCAAACTAAGTGGGAAATCAGTTGTGTGTGATTCTAGCATTCACTGCCCTGGGCCTTCCGGAGATGCCCTCACCTCCTGCCTGTGAGGGCCAAGGATCATCATCTTGTCTCTCCTCACTGAGGCTACCCATGCAGGCCCTGCTCTGCATCCCTGGACCTGGTCCACTGAGACCTCAGGCTCCTCTGCCTTCTCTTCCCCTCAAAAATCAGCCAAGCTGTTTCTTAGGCAAAGCCTACACTGCCTACCTCCCTGGACTTGCTCCTGCCCAGAATGCCCTTCCCCACCTCTCTTTGTCCAAATTTTCCCACTTATCCTGACCACACAGTCCTACCCACTCTCCAGGATTTTTCTCCCATCTGTGCCTCTGTCTAGAATAAACTTTTATACCCTTTCACCCTTGTTTCCTATTCGTGCTTCAAAATCCTGCCCGGGGCAGTTCCTCCCCTCTGGGGAAACCTCCAGGCCACTTCCTTCTCTATCCCTCACCTGGAAAGAGCTCATTGTTCCCTCCCTCTTTATCTTGACTGAAAGAGGCTGTTAGGGTATCTCTGTCTTGCCCGGGGCCCTGGGATCCAGGAGGGCAGGGCCTGTGCCTTCTTCCTCTCTAGTGTCAGGCTTGCCACTTAGTGAGTGGATCGAAATTAAAGCGAACCAAACGAAGCCCTTGGAATGCCTCCTCCTCTAGGAAGCCCTCCTGGAATGCCGCTCAGTGACAGGCTGAAGAAGTCCTAATGTTTCAGAGTGACTCCAAAGACACCTGTTCTGAGAAAGACACACACACACACACACACCCAGAAATGAGCAGCCTGGCATTTTAACACACCATGCTTATTCATCCATGGAGCGTTCCAGTCACCTCTCAGTTCCACAGATGACCCGTTCCCCGCTGCCTGGAAATTCTTACAGACACTCCTCCTCTGACTTCCCACTCTTCTTCCTCCCTCACTCCTCCTCTCCGTGCCCGGCTGACTCTTACTCACCCGCCTCTAGCCCCTTCTCCAGGTCACCTCCTCCAGAAAGCTTTTCCTGGCCCCCAGCCAGTCCAGCCAAGCCAGCAATCTTTGCGCCAAAAGCAGGCGCTGTGCCTGGCTTTCTCCTCACGGCACCCTGAGGCCAGCACAGTATAAGGCACACAGTAGGTGCTCCGTGTACCAGCTCTGGATACCACCCACACTGCTGGGGGAGGTCAGGAAGAAGCCGCTGTCCAGAGAGACACTGCAGGGCACGATGGGAAAAGAAGGGCCTGGGTTGTCCTTGGCTTTGGTTAGGAACATCCCTTCGGGACACACTTACAGGGTTGGGACACTCTTCTCTCTAATGTCCAGCCTGAAATTCTGGTCCCCAAAATCCGCCTAATATTCTTTGAGCCAAAGGCCTGTGTCCTCTTGGAGCCATCCCCACAGTCTCAGGGGCCGTGGCAGTGGGGAAAAAGTGGGGTCCTGGGACCTTGGAGCAGCACCAAGTACCAGATCTGGGGCCTGGCAGAAAGCTAGGGACCTTTCTATGTTAGGTCTTGAAGTCTCAGGTAACCTAAGACAAAAGAACCTCAAGTTACTCCCATCAGACAGATGGGGAAACTGAGACCTCAAGATGTCAAGTAACTTTTCCAAAGCCAACCATCTCATAAGCATAGGACCTGGGATTCAAGCCTTGCTCCTTCTGAGACCTCTGTTAGTGAGCAAGGGGCCGGGGCGGCAGTGGTGGGGGGGGGGTGATTTCCCCAGGGACAGCCACCCAGAACTAGGAGGGACCAGAGTTCCCTGTGAAGCCTTGTTCTGGCTGTGTGACCCTGGGTGAGTCACCTACCTTCCCTGAGCCTCACTTCCTTCAATTTGAAAAAAAAAGTCCTTTCTCTTAGGACCATTAGGAGGATCCAAAGAGACAGAGAACAGTCAGGTCACCCCGAGGGGAGATGCTAAGCTGCTGAGATCACATTTCCAATGTCCTCACACATACCCGCTTGTCCCTCCCCAGAGGCCTGGCCGCCAGGGCCCAGGGGATCGCTGCAGGCACGCAGCAGGGATCCACAGCCCCCCAGGGCCCCCCTTATTTGAAACTGAGGGGCGGCCGGGACCAGAGGAACCTTACACCACCGCTCTGGCCAGCCCCCACCGCTTTTTCCAGATGAGGAAACAGACCCACAGACAGGAAGGCACTTGCCCAAGATCTCACAGTCAGTTGGCGGTGGCCAGGACTAAGTAAGTCCTGTTCCCCAGTTCAGAAAATCCCACAGGGTAAACATGGGGGCTATATTGTGGCTGGAGAGGCGGGGGTTCGAGCCTGGGCGTGGGGCTTCCCTGAGCTGTGGGAAGGCAGAGAACTCACATTTGCTGAACACCCAGGGGTGTCAATGACGGTTCCAGGCCCTTCCTACTTAGACTACCTCAGTGGGCCCAGGGAGCAGTTACCACCCTTGTTCCCATGCTACCCATGAGGGCACAGACTCAGGAATAGGAAGAGACCTGCCCGAGGTGACACAGATGGCGCGTGTGTTCACCCCGAGTCCGTGCGGCCTCCTTCTGCATTCTCAGGCCTGCAGGCCCAGCCCTGACTCTGGAATGGAGTGGAGCAGGGGATTGGGGAGGTGGGAGAAGGGAACTCAGCACACAGCATCACCGGACCCCCAAGCCCACCCCCAGTAAGGAAGAAGGTGTACTCAAGGAACCCGGAGATCAGAGGGCATGCATGGCTCATGACATGGGGACCAGAGAAGAGTGACCAGGTCAGGCGGGGCGTGGACCCCTCTTGGGACTCAAGTCTCAGTCCTCAGGCCAACAGGCCACGGCGGAGAGGCTTGGCCGGGCGGGGCTGCGGGGGTGGGTGATGTGTGATCACATCTGCATTTAGAAAAGGCTCCTCTTGGCGTGCCTGGGTGGCTCAGTTGGTTAAGCGACTGCCTTTGGCTCAGGTCATGATCCCAGAGTCCTGGGATCAAGTCCCACCGCAGGCTCCCAGCTCCATGGGGAGTTTGCTTCTCCTTCTGACCTCCCCTTTCATGATCTTTCACTCTGTCTGTCTCTCTCTCTCAAATAAATAAATAAAATCTAAAATAAAATCTTTAAAAAAAAAAATAAGAGGCTCCTCTTGGCCACTGGGTGTAGAAGCCCGAAAGGAGGGTCAGAGGGGAAGCTGGGGGGCCAGTGGGAGGCTTATAGAACCGGCAGTGAGAGAGGAGAGAGGAGGGTGGCTGGGGCAGGTGGAGGGTGTCCCAGGCGGGGCACAAGGGGCTGCCCGTGGTGGCAGGAGGACGGGCGAGGGGCAGTGAGCGCCCAGCAGAAGACCCTGGGTGTCCACATCCATGGAATTCCAGGCTTGACTTGTCAGGAGGTGAAATGAAGGTGAAAATCAAGTACTGGCCAATGGGACCTAAATTAACTGTGTGGTTTTCCTTCCCACCAGCCGAGCTGTCCGCAGGTGGCTGAGTTCTGGCAGCTTCTCAAAGCAGACCAGAGCTCCCAGTCCCTCCAGAGTGCCAGGGACATGCTCACTCTGTTCTAGAAGCTGGTATGATAGCCGTGAACCGGACGGACCAGGGCCCTGTCCTCCCGGAGCCAGCAGGGGAAGTCGGATCAGGAAGGGCCATAGAGAACATCAAGCATGGGGCGCCTGGGTGGCTCAGTGGGTTAAAGCCTCTGCTTTCAGCTCAGGTCATGATCTCAGGGTCCTGGGATCGAGCCCCACATCAGCTCTCTGCTCTGTGGGGAGCCTGCTTCCTCTTTCTCTCCCTGCCTGCCTCTCTGCCTGCTTGTGATCTCTGTCTGTTAAATAAATAAATAAAAATCTTAAAAAAAAAAAAGAATATCAAGCAGGGGGGCGCAGGGGGGCAGGGGGGGGGGGGCAGAGGGGCGGGAGGGAGGGACCTCTTGAGACAGGGGGTCAGGGAGCTGATCCCTGAGCAGGGAACTGAGTGATGGCAAGGAGGAGGACAGGGGTGTGGGGGAGGCTGATGGGATCCACAAGGAAGCCCAAGGGTCTGGAGTGAGTGGGTAAGGGTGGGGGCCTATGGTAGGAGATGAGGCTAGGGGTGGGGGGCAGGTGCCATTCAGGGACTCACACGGCAGAGGAGACGGTATCAAATGTGAAGGGGGGCCATGGGAGGGGGGGTTTAGGTCTCCGCACAGCTGCATCTAATTTTTGCTTTTGAAAACTCATCTGGGCTTCCTTTTGAGAATGGTTGTAAGGGGGAGACATGGGTCGGGGAGAGCCCCTATGTCACAGGCAGGCAAGCGCAGGGTCCTCCTGCCATGTTCTGGTATCCCCAGTACCCTGCACAAGACCGGCTTCTGTCTCCCCCTCTGTGGCATGAGGGTTTGACCCTGAGCTGTTAACCCCCCACCCCTGGCAAGGAGCTGAGCGCAGCTCACCTGCTTATCTGATTGTGAGCTGGCCTACATGCCTCCCAGGCCCAGCAAACCCTCCTGGGCCCCAGCAAACTCTCCAGCCCCAGAACCAACCCCTGCAGCCCCAGCAAACCCCTCCAGCCCCAGCAAACCTCCCCCAGCCCCAGCAAACCCTCCCCAGAACACCCTCCAGGCCCCGAACCCCAGCAGCTCTCCCCATCTTATCTCTGTGCCAGAGATCCCCTGTTTTCCCCAACTCCGCTCTCGCCAGTGGCCCCCACCTCCCAATGTCAAGAGTTCTGCGTGACTTATCTCCCCTTCCCTGTACCAGGGGTACAGGCACTATAGCGGGAACCCCTTGGAGGGCTCGTCCAGAGCTGAACAACTCTGTCCAGGACCACACAGGAAGGGGACAAGCAGGACTGACACATCTTTGCAGGAGTGGAGGCAAAACGAAAATGCAAGATCCCTTGTGCAAAGGCCAAGAATTTCAAGATGGCCCTAAGTGTCTGACCCAACTCCCCAGAGTCCTGAAAGGCAGACCTTGCCTGGCTCATTCTGTCCGGCCTGCAAGGGTGATGTCCTGAGGCCATCAGGGGCCACCAAGGGCCAGGGCTCTCCAAGATGTTAGGAACAATTGGGTCCAGCCTGGCCTCTGCTCCTCTCCCTGTGTTGCACCAGAGAACACGCCCTTCATCTCCCTGCCCAGGGAAGGCACCCCGGCAGTGAGCCTGGGGTTGCCCAGCCCAGTCTTGCCCCTATAAAAAAAGAAACTGAGCCTCTAAGAGGGGAAGTGACTGGTCTAAGGCCCTTCAGCAAACGGGCCCCCAGCCCAGCTTGGACAGGCAGAGGCAGGACAGCAGGCAGCCAGGGCAGGGTCGATGACGGTGACCTTGTGCAGAAGCTGCTTTTCCTCTGGCCTAGAGCCAGCCTTCTGTCAGCATTAGGAGGCGACTGACCGCCCAGGGGCAAATACGGCAGGCGCGGAGTGGGACAGGTGCCATCACCAGGCCGTCTGGGGACCTGGGGCAGAAATCGGTTTTCCAGGCTCCCTTCGCGGGTGTCTTTGCCCTGTCCTGGCTGCCTGCCTTCCTCTGGCCCAGGCCGGGATGCCGGTCAGGGTCCTGGGGGTCAGGAGGCCCCTTTGCAGTGAGCCTCAGTTTCCCCCATGGGCGGCCTGGGTGGAATGCCACCTCTTACGGGGCTCAAATAAAAGCAGACGCGTGATGTTCCCTGCGGGCGCCAGCACACGACCAGCCCTCAGCGGCTGGAGGCTAGCTCCGATGGACCGTCTCAGGGCCTTTCCATGAATTCGAGTCAACTCAAAACACGTCCAGTGTGTGTAGGACAGCACGTAGATCACGGCGTGCCTGAGACACCGAAACTGAGCTGATGGGGTGACCCAAGGGAACTGGCTGAGCCTTCCTACCCACAGAGACTCCTGGTCACGAGAAAGATCAGATCAAGTCCCTCTGGGGAGTGAGAGGGCTGTGGGGCTGGGTGACAAAGTCTCCCGGGGGAGGGGCCCTGCAGCTGGCCTGGAGGTCGGAGACGCTTTTGAAGGAAAGACACTCCAGGCAGAGCAAACCGCTTGAGCAAAGGCCCTGAGGTGGAAATGCCCAAGGAGTGTTTGGCGGGGACAAGCAGACAGAACATGAGGCAACGTGGGGGCAGCGATGCTGGAAGGGAAGGTTGGGAGAAGCCGGTGTCGCTCTGGGGGTGGGGACGCTGTCCTGTGAGCAAGGGGGCTGCCGAGGGCCGAGGGCCGGTGCTTCCCCACATACTTCCCTCCCGAGGCTGCCACCCACCCACATGGCATCCAATAGCAGCCTTGCCTCCACCCTCGACAAGAGGGCAGGGCCTCCCACTGGCCTCCAGATGGCACTGCCCTCTCCCGTAAGTCCCGCTGCCTGCTCCGTGGCATCAAGGCCAGGGACAGCCTCCTCCTCCTCCACCAGCCCACGCTCCCCTCCACTTCTCAGCCCTGCGTCCCCCGCCTTTGCCCACACCACACCCAGCTGGGAGGCCGCCCATCCCGCCTCACCAGCCCCATCTCTCCCGCTCTGACGGCCTCGGCACTGGTGGCACTGGTCCGCACTGGCCCCCTCAACATTGCACACTGCCTCTGACGGGGTCGTCAGGCAGCTCTGCCCGGTGGGGACACCCCTCCTAGGCCCCACCCAAGGCCCAGCCCGCAGGAAGCGCCTGACAAGGGGGTGGGCTTGGTGATGCGTGTCTCCCTGTCCTCCCGGCTCCCGCCCCCTGCGGACTCACACGGTGGGGATGTACTCTCCGGGGAAAGCGTTCGTGGTGTAGCTGATGAGAAGGCAGGTCTTGCCCACGGCTCTGAAAGACAGGAGGTTCGAGGAGACGGCGGTCATGGCCCCTGCCCAGGACGCTGGGAGGTTTCCAGGTCCCCTAGCCCAACCCTTAGGGAAGACCCAGCCCCACCTCTCCGGGCCTCAGTCTCCCCTCCTGTGAATGCCAAGATCAGCGGTCCCAAGCCTGAGTCACAAGGGTCATCCAGGCTATGTGTTAAAGGGTGGGCTTCAGGGTCCTGTCTCAGAGATTCTGAGCCGTGGTGCGGGACAGGACTGGGAATCTGTGTTTTTAACAAGCTTTTCCAGGTGACGCCGACGTGGGACAGTTAAGAACTGGGGGTACCTGGGAGCCCACTGAACCGGACAATGCCACGGGGCCCCCGGTGCCTGACCAGCCCTCTGCCGTCACACACCTGGGTTCCAGATCCCAGCTCCACCACCTCCCAGGGGCACGGCCTTGGGCAAGGCACTTAATCTCCCTAGGCCTCAGTTTCCCCATCTTGAACATCGGGAGCCGAGGCGTTTCTCCTCCTAGGAGTGTGCTGAATCGTAAATCAGGTGAAGCCCGTGGAAGAAGCCAGCACCATGTCCAGCAGAGCGCAAGAGCCAGTAGACATCAGGGAAAGCCTGTCACTCCGTCCTCTTTCCCTCCCACCTCACCAGAGGGAGCAGCCGTTAAGAGCACGGAGAGACTTGACCTCACATCCCATGAGGTTTTGGGCAAATTACTTAACTTCTCTGAACCTCGGTTTCCCCACCTGGAAAATGGGCCTCCTATTAAGTTGGTGGGAAAACCAGATAGAGAGGGTATGACTGAGTCCAGTACCTGACGCATAGTAAGTGCTAGGGACTGCACGCTGGCTTCCCCGGGGTCTGCAGGTCGCTGGGGCTGGGACGGGGCACGGGGAGTGCAGGGCAAGTCTAGCAACCAAAGGGGCAGCCCTGGGCCTTCCAGCCCTGCTCCTGTGTTGGTCACTTCCTGTTCTGAGGAGGCCGGCCACCTTCTCCCCTCCACTGCCCTGCCCAGAGCTTGCCACCAAGGTGACTTTGAATGACTGGGACGTTGGCTTCAGCCCTCCTCTCCTCGGATCAGATACAAAGAGGAAGTGAACAGAGCCCAGCCTGCGGGCAGATAAGGCCAGGCGGGTGCATCGGAATCAGCTGAGGGCTGATAAGGGACCCGCTCTCCGGAGACCTATCAGAGCCGAAGTTCGTCTGTCCTGTCAGGGACGCTTGACCGGGGCCAGGAAAGATCTGAGTCTCTCCAAGCCTCAGGCTGCCCCTCTGTAGAACGGGAGCGTTGGAATGAAAGTTTGCCAGCTTGAGATGCTGGGGTTTGCTGGATTGGACTCCCAGGAAACCCCAGGAGGCACCTTGTGGGCTGGGGCCTGAGACACTGTGGAAGGCTAGCACCGGAGACCGGCAGATCCGGCCTCTTAGACCTTGTTAGAAAGAGGCCCACGGGGACATGACAACCCAAGGTCACTGTGCTCCCCACAGCCCAGAAGACCCCTCAGCCCAGCCCAGCCTGCACCGACCCTCCCAATCACCCTCCCATCGCTTCTTTCCTCCACTTTCCCTTTATGCCCCTCCCCCTCCTGCTTCTCACCCACATCCCCCACACATCCTCCCCAGCCAGGCAGGGTGCAGGGGGGGGGAGGGGAGAGCCAGGCAGGGAGGAGGAGAGGAGGTTAATAGTTATTGAGCACACTATGCCCAGCACAGGCACTCAAAATAGGTCAGGTGACCCCACATCAATCCCAGGGGCGTGGTCTCTTCCCAGATGGATGAACAGAGGTTCAGAGAGGCTCTGTGGCTTGCCCAAAGACACACAGCTATGCAAGCCAGATACTAGAGCCCAGATCAGCCTGAGGACAAAGGCCAGAATCTTGGCTCTCCACTCCTGCACCTGCATCCGCAGAGTTGAAGACCAGTCCCCTAAGAGACGTGCTCCAGGTCTCGGGGTGCAGAGGAGGGGCCCCAGGCACCTCCACCCTCCGTCCTGTGCCCTCCAGCCACCTCCACCCAAGCAGCTTCCGGAGTGAAGCAGGCAAAGAGGGTGAAGCTGTCCTCTGCCCACCTCAGGGGCTCTCTCTGGATCCCGGGACAAGAAGGGAGCAGCTCCTCCCGGCTGCCTCCCAGGGACTCCTATTTGGGCAGGACAGGCATATCTCAGGGTACCCCCGCCGAGAGCCTCAGCCAGGTGAGGAAGTTCAGTCAGGTACCTACCCATCTCCCACCACCACACACTTGATGGCTTGCATCGTGTCCGGGACCTGGGAGGCAGCGCTGGTGACAGCTCAGGGCACAGAGGGTTTCTGCGGGCTCCAGGGGTTGGGAGAGCCTGGCAAGGCGCCCCGGCAGAGGAGCAGCCACAGCAGGACAGGAGGCAGGAGGAAGCGGAAGTGGAACTTACCCAAGCTGCTGCCCCAACAACCGTTTGCAGAAGGCGGAGCGTGCGGTCTGGCAGAACAGCTCGGGGCCCCTCAGGTGCTGGGCTGGGGCACCCGCGGGAGACCTGGGTACCCTCTGGGCTGGGGTGTCTCTTCTTGCCCCTGGGGCCAGGCCAGAGCTGTTCTCCAAAGACTTCAGGCTTCCAGGAATTCAATGGATCTAAATTCTAAGTGTTAAGCATTTAATGAGTACCTACTGTATGCTGGGCATAGTATCAGGCGCTGGTGAGTTCAGCCTTGCAAAAGGTACAGCTGATCCCTGGGAAGATGCCAGCTGACACATGTGTCAGTAAAACAAGGCAAGAAGCGATGGCATCATGGGGGATCTCCAGGGAGGGGACCTCAGAGCTACACAGAGGGAGAGCTGGGGCCCATGAGCATTTGAGCTAGCACCCAAAAGCTGGTGCTAGAGAGAGGGCACTCCAGGTGAGGGGATTGCATGAGCAAGACACAAGGCTCCCCCCAAGCAGGTGCAAGGATGGGGATCCCAGAGTGTGGAAGGATGGGAGAGGCAAGGAGGTGGGGGGCAGGTGGGGGGCAGGTAGGGGGCAGGGGCCTGCAGAGGGAGAAGGGGAAATAAAAGGGAAGTGATGGGCAGTGCTCCGCATGAGCCATTCTTGTGCTGGAGGCAGCCTGGGGGGACCAGGCACCCCGGGCTGAGGCCCTGCAGCACATCTTAACGATGGACAAATGGAGGGTCCAAGAAGGCAGCGGACTCGCTAGGACCACCGGCCTGAAATCAACCCCAAGCCAGGTGACTCCAAGTTCTTCTGGCACCTCAGCTGCCGAAGGGACAAAGCCTTGGTTCTGTAGCTCATGGGAGGGTGAGTGGCCCCACCTCCGCCCTTAGCCATGAGTCAACTTGGGATCTGAGCAGCAAAGCCTCTCCCCGTGGCCTCTGAGTTCACCTGGTTCCTACCATTCCTTTTGCCACTGCTCCCACACCCAATCCAAGAAAGAAGCAGAGCCAGTGGTCAGCCAGGTTGGACTGTCACTTAGGACGAACCAGGAAACCCCGGGACAGTGGCCAGCTCCAATAGGTGGCCAGTCAGTGATCAAAACCAGCCAACAAACTTGGGTATCTTTCCCCTCTCCTTTGCATAAACTGAGCTGAGATGGGGGGGAAACACTTCACGGTGCTTAGACCGGGTCAGGAAGGGCAGTGGCCCCACCCCCTCCAGGACCCACCCTGGGCTTCCTCCCTCACAAACCCCCTAAGGACTTTCTTCTGGGTGTCCCGCTGTTCCGACCTTCTCTGTCCCATCCACTGCTCCCCTAGAGCAACCCCCGTTGACCTAAACAACGACAGCAAAACCTAAATGCGATGTGATATCCTGGCTTGGATCTTGCAACAGAAAAAGAACGTTAGTGGGAAAAGTGGGAAAATCCAAATAAAGTCCGAAATTGAGTTGACAGTATTGTCCCAATGTTCATTTCTTAGTTTTGACAAAGGTACGGTGGTTACGTAAGTGAGGTTGATGTAAGGGGAAACTGGGTGACGGTTAGAGGTGAATTCTCTTACTATCTTTTTGACTTTTCTGTAAATCTAAAATTGTTCCAGAACAAAATGTTTATTTATTTAAAAAGAACAGAAAAAAAAGAAGAAGAATGCACCTCTTTGGGGAGACATGGTATGACTTGGGAAGGGTAATATGTATGGGTTTTGTCCCCTGTTCTCCCCTCTAGGGCGGGACTTCCTTTTGCAGTGAACAGCCTGCCCGACCACACAGGGCCCTAGTGGTCCTCCAAACTGAGCAAGCCACTTCTCCAGACAACCCACGCAAAATCCTCCCTGACTTAAGGCCATCAGACTCCCTCCTTCATTTTGCATGCCTCCAATGATACACCACTTGAATACCTAGCACTGGGCTTGCTACTTCAGGGAACAAAACCACAGATTAGAAAGCTGGCCCCGAAGAACTCGTGCTTCACTGTGAGTGACCCAGGTACCCTGAAACTGCTCTCTTGGAATGTCCCCATCTGCAGGCGGCCCGCAGGCTGTGTGGACGGGCCAGGGTTGGCAGAGGAACAAGATGGAAAGTGAGCAGCCTGGACGGCAGCATCCGGGTGGCCGTAGGACTGGAAGGACAGGGGCCACAGCTGTGTGCCTCCAGCAGGAGATTCGCAGCTCTAAATACATGACTGGAGGGGGCGCTGTTCCCCCACTTTATAGATAAGGAAACCAAGGCACAGAGAGGCTCCCTGACTTGCCGGAGGACAGACACACTTGTGGCCACTACACTGGGGGTGAATTTAAGTTCTCCTTATATGGGTTCTCCCTCTTTTCACAGATAGGGAAACTGAGACCCAGTCCTTGTGCCCAGGACAATGATGCCGCAGTCCCGGCCTCCGTGCCAATCCTCCCCACTTTATCTTTTTTCTTCTTTTTGAAGGGTCCATCTTGAGATGTAATTTACATTTAATAAACAGATCCATTTAAAGTGTACAGTTCCATTCATTTTGATGGAACTATACACCCATGAACCCTTCGCCATGATCAAGATACAGCCATGATCAAGATACAAAACATCACGGGCACTTCCACCACTGTGAGAAGCTCCTTCCCTCCCCTCACCACACACAGAAGCTCTGATGTGTTTTCTGTCATTCTACATGACTTGGTATTTTCTAGAATTTCACAGAAATGGAATCGCGCAGTACGGACCCTCCGCAGAAGGCTGCTTCCATTCAGCATGTTTTGGAGACGCAGCCGTGTTGCTGCCTGAGCCGGGCCCGACCCCTCTCCCCAGTGGGCTGGCTCCCGAACGGGAATGTGTCACCGTGTGGTTACTCATTCAGTCCTGTCCTCTTTTAACCACACTGAATCACAGAACCGCGGGGCCTCTGGGCATGCGCACAGAGATCACCAAGGCCATGTTTACCCAACCCCGCCCTTGCACCACTGGTATCCAGTGCTTGGTTCCACAGAGCAGCCGTCCTGGCCCTGCTCACATACCTCCAGTGACGGAGAGCTCATTTCCTGAGGAGACAGTCTCTTCCATCCTTGGGCACCTGGGACTGTTACAAAACCCTTGTTCATTTCAGCCTCAATCCACCTCCCTAGACGGTCCTCCCAGAGGTCCCCTAACTCAGGCCACTCAGATCTGGACACTCCCTCCTCCTTATCACAGGCCTGAGGATTTGTGTTGGTAAATGTTTAAACTTCTACTTCTAGTTGGGTTATTTTTGCTGGGATGTAACCTTGCATGGTGTGAATGTATCAGAATGTACTTATCCCATCTCCTGTGGACAGATAGGAGTGAGGTTTGCAAAACTTGCTTTACAAACAGCTCTGCTATGATACATGCAGACCGCTGGGGGTGGTGGGTGAGGTTTCTCTAAAACGGAGCCCCAGAGCTAGAGGCCCTATACATCTTTTCTTTCAATAGAGTGAGGAGTCATGCTTCAGGAGTGCTCGGGGTCCACATTCTCGGCCACACTTGGCCTTGTAGGCTTTACATTTTGGTCAACTTCATGGATGTGAACCACCATCTCATTGTGGGTTTTTTTTTTCGGGGGGGGGATTAGATTTATTTATTTAATTAATTTTTAAATATTTCTTTTATTTATTTATTTGACCCAGAGAGAGAGAGAGCACAAGCAGGGAGAGCAACAGGCAGAGGGAGGAAGAGACGCAGACTCCTTACTGAGCAGGGAGTCCGATGTAGGACCCCATCCCAGGACCCTGGGATCACGACCTGAGCCGAAGGCAGATGCTTAACCAACTGAGCCACTCTCATTGTGGTTTTAATTTATATTCACTTACTTCTGGTCCTATTAGCATTTTTGCAAGTGTTTATTGGCTGTGTGTGTTTCCTGTTACCTAAATTGCCTCTTCATATTTTTTTGGTCCATTCTTTTATATTTATTTGGGGAAGTTCTTTGTATACTCTGATTTCCAAATTTACATTGCTATATGCATTACATGTCTTTTTTCCAGTGTTTGGGGTGTCATCTCATCAGTTGTGGCTTTTAATAGTTTTTATTTGAATGTAGCCTCATATAAACTTCCCTGATGATGTTGTTTTTGGACTGAGTCATAAGAAATCCTACCCTACACCCCCCGTTGCATAAAGATGTTCTCTTATGTTTTCTAAAGCTTTTAAAGTTTGGGGGCACCTGGGTGGCTCAGTCATTAGGCATCTGCCTTTGGCTCAGGTCATGATCTCAGGGTCCTGGGATTGAGCCCCACGCCAAGCTCTCTGCTCAGCAGGGAGCTTCCACTTCCCTCTGCCCCTCTCCTATCATTCTCTCTCTCTCATTCTCAAATTTTAAAAGATTTTATTTATTTGACAGAGAAAGACACAGCAAGAGAGAGAACACAAACAGGGGGACTAGGAAAGGGAAAGCAAGCTTCCCACAGAGCTGGGAGCCTGATGCACGGGGCTCGATGCAGAGCTTGATGCGAGTCTCGATCCCAGGACGCTGGGATCATGACCTGAGCCAAAGGCAGACGCTTAACACCTGAGCCACCCAGGCGCCCCCAAATAAATGAAATCTTGAAAAAATATAAAGCTTTTAAAGTTTTGCTTTTCATGTTAAGGCTTTACACACTCGGGGTGGATTTTAGGATATGGTGAGATACGGAGTTAATTTTGTCTTTTCCATCAACTGCTCTGGCATGATTCACTGAGGCGTCCCGCCTGCCTTTCCCCAGGGAGCCGCAGCCCGCCCACCTGTCCCCTAGCAGGTGTCTTCCCGGGTATGAGTCCACCCCGAGCTCCTCTGCCTGTGAGTCAACTCATCTTCCCTGAAGCCGACACAACATTGCTTTAATTACTGAAATCCTCTGCCAGGTCTCTATATCTGGCAGGGTAAAAATTCTCTTCTCTTGAGCTCCTTCAAAATGGTTATCAGTGACCATGTGCTCTTTCATAGGAATTTGAGAATAAGCTTGTCATGTTCCAAGAAGAACCATGTCAGGATTCTAATTAGAATCTGGTTCAATTTATAGAGGAATTTGGGCAGAATTGACATCTTTGTGATATTCAGGCTTCCTACCCATTAACATGTTATATTTCCTCTTTATATCTTTCAATAAAGTTTTATAACTTCCCCCCAGAAAGGTCATGCACATTTTCCCACCAGATTTATTCCTTGATAACTTATTACTTTCAGTGTCATCATAACGAACACCTTTTGAAATTGCATTTTCTGTTTGTTGCTTCTATGCGGAAAAATGTCAAATTTTGCATATTGGACTTATATTATACTTATATGCCATACGGATGAAATTCTTGTTATAATTTATCTAGAGATTTTGCTACTAACAAGTCTAAGACTGTCTTTGTAGTTAGCCTTCATTGGTGGAAAATGACAGTTTTACTTCTTCCTTCCCAAGTTTTATAATATTAATGTCTTGGGTTGTTTGGAGCCTTTACGATGGTCTTGAACAGAATCCGTGATCCTCTCTGTTTTATTTCTGATTTTTGGAAGAGTGCTTCGAGGGTTCCATCATTAAAGATGATATAGGTTCTTGGCAGGTATTCTTATCCGTTAAAGAAGTTTCCTTGTTATTGTTAGTAATGGCAATTCTGTTCTGTTTTTATCACCAGTGTTTAATTTTACCGAATGCTTTTTTTCTGTGTCTATGGAGATGTGAATAACACTAATCCATTTTGTTGGTGTTCAACTACCCGTGCATTCTTACATAAACCCAACTTAGCCCCTCTGGGGAATGCTGCTGAACGTCCCTCATTAGCCACTGTCTGCTTCTTCTTTTTCTTTTTAGTAACAATCCACGGGTGGACAGAGCAGCCCCTTCTGGTTCCTGCGCAGACATATCCCACCGCTCCACTGCATTTTACCCGCTCCTAGGACGCTGTCCTGGCTTTTCTCTTCACACCCTTGGGGACACTGTCCTGGCTTTTCTCTTCACACCCTCGGGACCATCCCAGCCACTGCAGGGTTCCCACCACCATCCCCAGACCTGCCGGAGATTCCTTCAGCTGACCCCAGACATCCATCGGACCATCCAACTCAATGTCCCCCCTTTCCTCCCCTCCCAGTACAACACAACCATCCCACCCCCCTAACCTGAGACCTAGACAGCAAACTTTTTTTTTTAAGTTTTGTGGTTCTATTTTAATATTTTCACGTTACCCTTGAATGAGTAATACATTCACCTGGTCCCACGCAAAAGAACTTATCATGATAAGTCAGCCTTCTGACCCACCGCCAAGCCACCCAGTCCTTCCTAAGGAGGCCACCTCCATTGCCAGTTTCTTGTATGTCCTTCCAGGGATCTAACAGCAGGAAAAAAAATTAAAAAAGCATTCTTCACTTCCTTTCTCTGACCCCCAAAAGAAGCCCACGCTGCCCAGTGTCCTGCACTTTGCTGCTTTTCCTTTATTGTTTACCTTGAAGTTTGTTCCGTGTTCGTTCAGAATGAGCTTCCTTCTTCATTTTTGCAGCTGAATGCCATTGCTTAGGCGTGCCACAATTACTCTGATTAGCTCCTACAAAAGGGCAGGTAGGTTCCCTCCCAACCCGCCTTGACTTCTTCCACAGTGAGGCCCAAGTACCACAGTGCACCTGCGCAGTTCCACCAGGTGTGAGTATCTGAAGGCCCCGCCCCCTTGGGAGGGCTCCTGGGTGACAGGGGCGTCCTTCCGGCCAAATACCTGGGGGGGGGGGGTAGTACCTATTCATTCTCCCCCCAGCAGTGCCTGAAAGCTCATCTCCCTCGTTCTCACCAATAGTCTTTCCGAAGACTGTCTTATTCCAGACGCTCCTGGAGGCAGTGATAGTCCAATGTCGATTTGCATTCCTTTTAGTACGAGTGAGCGTTTTTCCAGGGGGTTAAAAGCAATTTTCAATTTCCCTTTTCTGTGAGCTGGGTTTTTATACCCTTTGCTCATTTTCTTGCTTGGTGTCCTGGCTTTTCATTGATTTCCACATTAGGGAAATGAGCTGTCCGTCAGTCCCATCAGTGGTGTTTCCCCCGTTCCGTCGCTGGCTTCGCTCATGGCGGTTGGAGCCGTGAAGACATTTTCATATCGATATTGTTCAGTTCATTGGCGATTCTCAGAAAGGCCTCTGCCACTCTGAAATCACATTTAAAAAACGCTCTCCCGCAGCATATCTGCCTGCAGTGTTAAGGTTTAACTTTTTACATTTGGGCTACACCGCACAGAGCAGATGCAATTTGTTTTCCAGGTGGCTGCCCGGCGACCAGCGCCATTTACCTTGACAGTGTATTTTCTCCCGGCTCCCTGAAAAGCTGCCTTTAGCTTCTACACATTCATTCACCCGTTTGACTATTCCTGGGTGGGTCATTGTTCCCTCCACTCAGTCTCCAGCCCCAGGCCCCCCTGGGGGCCCCCATGGTCCCTCCCTCCTACTATTTGTCCACTTAAGCTCCCACTTCCAGCCCACAGCTTTAGCTAAGAAGGCAGGCAGGGGAGTGTTGGTGCTGGGGGCTGTGGGAGGGGGGCTGGGAGCTTTCCCAACTGTCAATGGGATCCTGTTCACCCTCGGTGTGAGGCTCACTCTGGTTCAGGGACAGAGGGTCCCCATCCTGGTCCCCACCCCCACACTTCTGTCTGTCTATCACGCCCTGGGCAGACCCCTGGAAGCTTCAGAGCCACACTCAGCCTGGCCATGCACCTGCCATTCCCTCCGCCCCAAATCCCTGTCCTCCCCATCTGCCTGACTGGATCTTATTTCTCCCCCAAGACTCAGCATTGGGTGTCCCCCCCGGGCCGGGCCCCAGCACCCTCTGCTTACCTCCCCATTCCTTAGCCTTCTTATGGAGGCATAGGAACAGAGACCCCAACCCCAGCGTGTCTGGCAGCCTTCAGGCACGCACACCAATGGCACAGAACAAGCCAAGGTATGGACGCACCGTTGCTCTAGACAGAGCGAGGCAAGGAGTCTTGGGAGCGCTTCTCCACTCCATGCATGGTATCCTCCCCATCTTATCCAATGGGTGGGTCTTGGGTTTTGACTCTCAAAGTCCCCTTCCTCCTCCTTGGACCCAGGCCATTTGACCCCTTCTCTCCTGCCTTTCTGCCAGCTTCACTGCTGGGCGACCCAGGGGACTCTGATGCTGAGTGGGGAGGGGAAGACACTTTCAATCCTGAGGAGGGGGTGCGGAGAGGACGACCTCCTGCCGGCAAGTCCCCTGGGCCGGAATAGGTTGACATGCACAGCGCATCACACCGCACATATGTAACAAGCCAGTCCTGGGTGCGAGGCCCCTGTGGACATGGCACTGGTCAAAGCCAAGTGCCTGCCCCAGGGAGCTCAGGGGCTGCTAGGGACACAGACAATACACAAGTTAATACATATAATGAGAATATAAGTGGCAAAAAGTGCCACGAAAAGCTAACAAGGGAGATGAGGAAGAAGAGAAAGAGAAGGGGAAAAGTCAACGTGATTAGAAGCCAGATTGAGCTCTGCAAAGATGGGGAAAGGGTACAGCGGGCGGAAGGACCCGCTGAGGGGAAAGGCGGGAAGGAGTTCGAAGTGTTTTCAGAGGCGGCAAGAAGGCGGGTGGAGCTCAGTGAAGGGCACACACAGAGGGATGGAAGGGCCTGGAAGCACCAGTGACCACCTCGCCTTCCTTCCACGAGCAGGAAACGGATCCGCATCGCGAAGCGCCCTCTGGCGGCCGAGTGAGGAAGAGCCCCTAGCGGGACAAGGGCAGAAGCCGGCAGTTTGTCCTCACCAAGATGCCCAGGCGAGAGGGCCAAAGGCCGGGACCAGGGAGGTGATGGCGGAGGACAGGAGAAGTGGCAGAACCCAGGATGTATTCTGTGGGGTCTATAGGATTTGCTGATGCAGTCAGCAGGATGGCACCAGTTTCATTGCGAAGATGGACGTGCCCTTCAACCAGAAAGCAGTGATTGGGAGGAGAGGGTTTGCAGGGTCAGCAATCAAGGCTTCTATTCTGGATATTTCGGTTGAGAAGCCTGTCAGACAAAGGCAGGTCGAGTGCGTTGCCTGATGAGTCTGGAGCAAGGGGAAAGATCCAGGGTAGCTATGAGCTTGGAGTTGTCCCAATGTAGAGACACTCAAAGCTGCAGGAGGTCTCCCAGGGGAGAAGTCCCGCTCAAAACAGGCAGGACCACCGGCGTGACCAGAAGCTCCCTTCCATTGCCAGCCTCCCCATACCAGACAGAGGAACTGGGAGGGGGTAGGAGGCAGGAAAATCCCTTCTACCACACATGCCCATCTGGGGCATATCTGTGTCCAGGTTTCCCGTCCCCGCCCTCAGCCCCTCCTCGCCAGCTGCCCTGTCCTCTCTTGGGCCACTTTCCCAGACCCCCATCCCCCTGCACTCCCAGCCAGTAGCCCATTCTTAGATCTCTCGCCCTGCACAAGACCCTTAGCGTCCTTCTTCTTTGTCCTTCCTACCACATACGTGGCTGGTCCCCACCCAGTAGCCTAGACCTCCTGACCCACCCCACCTACCCCTGTGGACACCACTTCAGGCTCAGCAAGATCCCGTGGGCTCAACCATCCTCTTGCTGAGCCCCGAGTGCTTTCCTACACACACACACACACGCCTCCCCTGACCACATTCTGGAACCACCAACCTCTCCTTTGGATGAGCTCAGCTTCCACCCACCAAACCCGTCCTGAGACAGCCCTTGTCCCCCTGCACTTTCCATCTCCCACTGGAGGCACCTGTGTGATCACGGCCGCCTCTGCTACAACCACTCCTCAATGTGCAGCTGCCAAGAGCGGCAGGTAGACAACCCCCCTTCCTGACCTCAGTCCGCAGAGTCAAAGGCACAGCCACAACCACAGCTGGAAGGGACCTGAGAGAAACGGCGTTCTGAGCTTTCTAGGCTCTACGGTTCAAGGTAGCACAGCAGAGGGGGAAGAGCAGAGGGCAAAGTGAGCCGACCCACAGCTTCATCTCAGGCCCCATTCTCCCAGATTCTTGGCATCGCCTGCCTGGGAGCTACGGACCCCCTTTTAAGTACTTTCCAAACGCTCATCTTGCATTGCTTTGGGTCCCTTTGCCAGGCTCTGGGTATCCGCTGACTCTCTCTCATGGCAGAATCCTGGCAACAGAGGCCTGAACACGCACTGGGTTATTGTCTCGTTCAGCAAAATGTCAGGAGCGGGCAGCCCAGGCCTGAAGCCGCAGCCCTGTGAGGCCATCAGGAGCCCAGGCTCATCCTGGTTTTTGGCCCCAGCATTCCTAGCGTTTGTCCTGCCTCTCACGCTTGCTGTCGTCGCTGCAAGATGGCGGCTGCGCCTCCTGGCCTCCCACCACGTGTCAAGTGGCAAGAAAGGGGAGGGGAAGGGGGCCCAAATGGCCTTCTCCTGAGAGAATTCCCTTCTGTTCAGGAAGGGATGCCCTCCCCAGGGACTTCCTCCTTAACCAGAATCACATGGCCACCTTGGCCACAAAGGACACTGGGAAATGATGTGGCTTTCCAGACTCTGTCACAGAGGAAGGAAATTGGGAGACTTGAGGGAGTCAATCTTTAATATTTGTCACAGCCATAAAGGGAATTCATTGGTTTATGTAATCAAGGTGTCCAGGCTTCAGGTTTTGGTGCATCCAGAAGCTCATCCAGACTCCATCTTCTGCTCTCCATCTGCCCACTCACGTCCTGTCAGGATCCCTGTGGTGGCACCAGGAGCCCCAGATTTGCATCATCCTCCCCGCTGGAAGTCGCAACTGAAAAGGAATCTCATTTTACTAGTTGTTCCAGCAAAAACCCCACGGTTGAATCACATTGGCCCTACCTTGGTCACTGGTTCCCTCTTGAACCAATCACCACAGTCAGAAGATGGAATGTTACGAGCTGGACATTCGTCTTGCCTTCCCCATCCAGTTCCTGGATCTAGGGATGGAGTCAACCTCATATATCCTGTGGACTGGAAGCAGAGGGGTGGCGGTCCCAAAATACCTACCTCTGAATAAGGTAGAGCAGATGCTCCCATAAGCATCAATGACCAAGACCTCGAGCTCCCACCCTTGCCTTCCCCGACTAGTCTCCTCCTTTCCTTCTACCTCTCCGACCTCATCTTCAGTTCTGGGTCCTTCTCGCAGCTTGGACCCCACAAGGCTGGTTTCTGTGGGGATCTGAACTTGACCATCCAAAGCTTCCATGAACAGGCACTTGCAGTCCTGTGACCTCACGGTCACCCTCACGTTGATGACCCCCAGATATATTTCCCCAACCTAGATCTTGCCATGGAGCTCCAGATCTGCTGAAGGAGCCAATTTTTACTATTTGCTGCAGCCATAAAATCACATGACATCAAGGTTTCCGTCCTACCCATGTTACATGGACAGTTCTGCGGTATTCGATAGAGTCATAATGTCATACAACCGGCACCGCCCTTCGTCCCCAAAGCCCTCGCCATCTTGTCAGACTTGTCATCTCTGTCATGACACATTAACTTCTCACTCCCTCTTTCCCCAGTCCCTGGCACCCACCCTTCTATTTTCTGCCTCTGTGATTTTGACTAATCTAAATACGTCATGTAAGTAGAATCATACGGTGTTGGTCGGTTTGTGGCTTCCTTCACTGAGCACCAAGAACTCAAGGTCCATCCATGTTGTAGCGTATGGCAGGATCTCCTTCCTTTTTAAGCCTGAATAATATTCTGGCGTGAGGAGGCTGCACATTTGCTTATCCATTCATTCATCTGTCAGGGGCACGGGGGTGGTTGGTGCATTTTAACTACCTTGGATATTGCTGTGGTGAACATGGGTGTACAGATATCTCTCCAAGACCCCGCTTTCCATTCTTGGGGGTGGAGCCCCAGAAATGGAGTTGCCAAACCGTCTGGTGATTCTATTTTCCATTATTGGAGGAGCCGCCATACTGTTTCCCACAGCAGCTCCGCCATTTTACCTTCCTGCCAACAGTGCCCACAGGTTGCAATTTCTCCACATCCTTGCCAGCACTTGTTTTTGGTTTGTTTGTTTAATAAAAGTCATCCTAATGGGTGTGAGGTGATATCTCATTGGAGTTTGGATCGGCCTCTCCCTAATGTGAGCGATGTTGAGCATCTCTGCACGTCCTCGTTGGCTATTTGTAGGTCTTCTCTGGAGAAACCTCTATTCAAGTCCTTTCCATTTTTTAATCAGGCTGGGTTTTTGGTTTTTTTTGTTTTGTTTGAGTAGGCTCTTCGCGGGGAGCCCGACATGGGGAATGAACTCACGACCCTAAGATCAACCTTGAGATCAAGATCTGAACTGAGATCAAGAGTCATACACTTAACCAACTGAGCTACCCAGGTACCCCTGTTGTTGTTGTTTTTTAATTTTAGAAGTTTGGGGGGTTCTCTGTATGTTCTGGGTGTTAATATCTTATCAGATATAGGATTTATAAATATTTTCTCACATGTGGGCTGTCCTTTTACTCTGTTGATGCTGGGGGTTTTTTTTATTTTTAAATTTATTTATTTATTTATTTGACAGACAGAGATCACAAGTAGGCAGAAGGCAGGCAGAGAGAGAGGAAGGGAAGCAGGCTCCCTGCCGAGCAGAGAGCCAATGTGGGGCTGGATCCCAGGGCCCTGGAATCATGACCTGAGCCGAAGGCAGAGGCTTTAACCAGATGAGCTACCCAGGCGCCCCTGGTGCTGGGTTTTGATGCAGAAAATTTTTAATTTTCAGAGCTCCCCCAGGATGGGCAGCCAGGATGCAAACTCAGGCCATGTGAATGCAGAATGCAAGTTCTTAACTACAGACAGATAGACAGATGGACAGGTGACGAAGGGATGGATGGTGGATGATGGAGGGAAGCTGGGAGGGGGAACAAAGGAATAGTCAGGGGGATTCCATGAGAGCCTTCTGGAACTCCAGCTACAACCCAGCCACACCCCACCTGCCCCCTCCCCCCAACACACCTGAGCGAGGGTGAGGTGTGGAACCCCATCACCCCAGGCACAGAATCAAAGGGGAACTCAAAACTTACAGAACAAGTTAAATAATATTTTGTGATATTTTTATTAATCAGTCAAAGCAATAAATCATGGTGGACAAAATACCCACCACTTAAATAAAGATAGGATCTAAACCAGCCTTTGTGTGACCTCACCCACCTCCCCTTGGTCAGGGCCCCACCTACCAACCCTCCCCCGCCCCACTACTTCACCTCCACCGGTGACCTGAGGCCAGCAATGGAGGGTCATGAGGGACAGAGTGGAGAGAGAAAGGGAAGACAGGGTCAGGGTTGCTGAGCTCTGCTCAGCCTCCAGTCCCGGCCACAGTCACTGCCCAAAGACACCCCCCACCACCACCATCCACCCTCCCCACTCCCAACCCCCAAGGCCCAGGCTGTGGCTTCTCTGGATGTAATCCCTGAAACCACCACAGGGAGGAGCCCGCGAGCTGCCTTTGGTCTCTGGGTTTCCGAGGAAGGGGACACATTCCATGGGTGTCCAAAGGGACACCTACCATGCCACCCTAGGCCCCCTACCACACCCCCAGCTGACTTCCAGAAGCTGAGGATCCAAGCCAGGCGCTCCCAGTGCCCCACGGCTGGCCCAATGCCAGCTACCTTTAGTGTATTCCTCCATGAAACCCCTCACACCCATCCCCATAGGAAATGTCATTTTCTCCAGTTTTGTGGAAAAGGAAACCAAAGCCCAGAGAAGGAGAGAACAAGCATTCGGGCATGTCTAAGGGCTAAGGGAGCAAAAGTCCCATCTTCCAGAGTTGGAGATCAAGGCTGAGCATGGCCGAGTGACCCAGTTCCCATCACGTGGCCAGGCGGGACAGAGCCAGTGAGGGAGGGCTGGCTTTGTCTGAGAGCAAGCCCCGTGTTCTTTCTGTGCCCTCATGCCCCCCACTGGGACCCCCACCTGGGAGGCCCCAAGTCTTGGCCTCAAAACTCAGGTCCAAATAGAAGGCTCTAGCAAGTGGGAGTCAGGAGTCCTTTCTCTCCTCTCCCTCCAGGAGCTGACACTGGGTAAGGTGCGTCCCCTGTCTGTGCCAGGCCTGTCTCAGGACCCCCCCTCCGTGGGGCCACACGGAGAAACCAGACATGGCCTCCTCCCCAGCACACGGAGCCTGAGGAGCCGCTGAAGGGATAGAAAAGGCAGTAGGAAAAAAGAATGAAAACGACCCTCAGAGTGCTCGGGCTCCCAACCTCCCGCCCCCCGCCACGATTTTCTCTTCATTGGGGGAGAGACCTCAGACACCCCTGACGACCTTCCAGCAAAATGTTCGAGGACTTGGGGGTCACGAGCTCACAAGCTGGGCTATTTCACCCAACTTCTGGATAACTAACAGTTCTGTTGAACAGAGTCGCCCTGCCCATATGGGGAGGGCCGACCTCAGAGCAAAGGTGAAGGTCCCAGCTCAATGCTGGAAACTGCTGGAAATAGCTGGAAACTGCTGATAGACTTCGCTCTCACTTTTTCCCAGAGCTGCACTGGGAGGGAGCGTTACCACCTGACACAGGTCAGCAGTGGGGAAGACACTCTGACCCCAGCCTGCTGGGCAACTGGCTGCCTTAGTTAGACATCACTTGACTGCCGCTGGCCATTGTCAGTCAGGGATCCACAGGCCCTTAGAGTTGATGTGAGATATCCCTGGCCCCCCAACCCTGCTATTATTCATTCAACAATGGCACCACAGGCCAATCAGACAGACCCAGCCTCATCCTTCAGGGTGTTCATGCTCCAGTGATGAAAACCAATTTTGAGCAAGCAGTTAGGGTGTTGGGTTCTAGGATTCTGGCAGAGTATACAGGAGCCATGTGCATTTGGGTTAGGACACAATGCCCAGAGAAAGCACAGTTTAAGCCAAAACCTAAAGCATAGGTAGGAGTTGGCCAGAGATGGGGAGGAGAAAGAGTAAGTCAGGTGGAAGGAGTAGCATATACAAAGGTCCTGGGGCATGAGAACATAGACTGATCAAGACAAAGGAGGATGGTCCCTAGTGCTGCAGCACAGGGCAGCGGACAGCAATCGGCTTCCAGAAGGTCTTGCTGGTCGTGTTGTGGAGTCTCAATGCCATCCGGAGGGCGGCAGGAAACCCCTGATGGTCTTTAAGCAGAAAAATAATGTGACCAGTTGGCTTTCAAAGCAGGATGTCCCAGGCAGCCCCAGCACTACCCAGAGATGACACCAAAGTGGCAGGAAGTGTCAACAGATCATTTTGTTAAAGTCTATAATCACACTTTCGAGCAAAAAAAAAAAAAATGAGCCTCTGAGGTAGACTGAACCTGCCGTAAGTTTAAATCCTCAAGTATCAGATTCCAATCTTTGAAGGACTGACAAAAACTCTAGAGAAGTGACTTCCTAAATAACTTGAATTGCTGTCCCAGAAATATGACTCAGCCGTAACCATAAGAACACAAGTCAGAACCAAAGCTGGGCCGGTTGGCACAGCTGCGTGTTGGCACAGCCCCTCTGACCTTCTGCATCTAAGTCTGTAAATTAGACACTGGAGGTGCCCTTGGGCCAGGAGAATCTTCTGGCCTTTCCTGTTGGGCTGACCACCTCCCGCCCCAGGCCCTCCGCCCCTCCTGCCAGTGGCCCTTGACTCCAGTAGAGTTGCTCCTTCTTAAAAACACTCTGCCCACCGCCACCCCCGCTCCTGGGCACCCCACCTTTTGATCTGTTCTCAACACCACAGCCATCTGCCTCCACTTCCTCAGCTCCCCCTGCCTCACCACCTCCCACCCCGAGCTGCTAACGCACCCGACGCCCAGAGACCTTCACTTCCCCAACACCCACCGGAGGCACGGCTGACCACTTCTTCAAAGGCCCTCACCTCGGGGTCTCAGACCTGCTTGGTTTCCTCCTGGGCCTCCACCTGCTCCCTCCTCCCCACCCCCACCCCCCACCCTGTCCCTGCAGTAGCATTTCCCTCCAGGGTCCCCGTAGGCTAACACCTTGGTTACCACCAGCCGCCCCCTCCATCCCGCCTCCTTGGCTGGGGAAACCTGCCTCCCACCTGCAGCTTCAAATGCCAGATGCTCCGTTTCCCAGGATCCCTGGCCTCAAGGTGATAGCGGGGACCTGCCTGGGCCAAAGGGGATGAGCAGCAGAGCCCTGGTGGGTGTTGCCATCTGGCAACCGGGAGGGAAGCGGAGACACTGCCCCCTACTTGCCCCAGACCGTGGCCCCATCCCACCCCACAGCACGGACACTGAGGTGCACCGGAGGCTTCTGCTTCTTCCAGGCCCCACTCCAGTGAGCTTTCGAGGAGGTAGAGCCCGGGGCCACCTCCTGTGTGCACGTGACACGCACGTGTACATATGCTTGATGTGCAAATACATATTCCTGTTCCCAGCAGAAACTACAGTCCCAGCCCCAAACCCCTGCCGCCTGTGTTGGGAAGGGGAAGTGGGAGTCAGGGAGCCCCTAAATGGAGGGTAGAGTCGGGGGAGGGGGAGACCTGAGGCAGAACTAGGGCCTGGTATCCGGATTCCTCCCAATCCCACCCTTCTCCCCATCTCAAGCCTCTGAGCCTTTGTTCATGCTGTTCCTTCAACCTGGAACCCTTCCCACCTCCCACCTCCCCTGGAGAACACGCTCTGGCTTGACCTTCCGTAGGATTTTTTCCTTTCTTTAACAGATATCCAAGACTCTGGACAGGCATCCCTGCTCCAGGAGGCCTCACTGAATGGGTCTGAGTGAAGCCCCTGCAGCTCCAGCTTTGCCACTGAGGTTTGGCAGTGGCTGTTGAGTTTTCTGTCCCCAACACCCAGCGCTCAGGGTCACACTCAGGAAATCCTGGCGGCCTACTCAGTGTCAAAGGATGACTCTTACCTAACATCTCCCCTCCCCTCGAAATTCCACGCCGAGATCCCATGCTCAGACTCAAACATTTGGGGAGGGTCCACGTTCTCAGACAGCTGAGCTAGGGGGCACCGGAGAAGTGACTGCTTGATACAGGCTGGTGCTTTATCCCAAATACACCTGTACTCTGAATCCTGCCCCATGACCCTTACACGTTTTGCTTTTGCAATCTCCTCCTCCACCCAGAAGGAGGAGATGTTCTTATCTTCCTTTTGCCTGTAAGGAAGCCGACTCGCAGGTCGGTCAGGTCACGTGCCCCAGGCCACCTTGCTAGAGCTGGGATCTGAGTTCAAGCCTCAGATGAACACAGAAAATTCAAACCACCTTAAAGCCCACAACCCAGAGGCAATCTAACTGTTAATGTTTTGGTGAATATCTCCATCACATGTTGGCAGCTAAGGCATCAAACAGGTAAGCCATGAGTCAGAGACACCCATTGGGTTGGCTTTCACCTTGCTCTCCAGCTCAGCATTTTGTAAATTTTTTTTAAGATTTTTTTTTATTTACTTGACAGACAGAGATCACAAGTAGACAGAAAGGCAGGCAGAGAGAGAGGGAGAAGCAGGCTCCCTGCTGAGCAGAGTCCAATGCGGGGCTCTATCTCAGGACCCTGGGATCATGACCTGAGCAGAAGGCAGAGGCTTTAACCCACTGAGCCACCCAGGTGCCCCTTGTAAATTTTTTTAAAAACTAATTGTTTATTAATATCACACCCAAATTTATAAATCCAGTGATTCTTGAAAAACAGAGATCTGGTCATCCCAGACTCTTATCTTTTCAAGGCAACAGTTGGCTCATCCTAAGGACCAGCTGCCCACTTCATATGGGACAAACCTCTCCATTTTGCCTCAAGCCCCACCATTTCCTGTTGTGCCCTCATTTAGCTTACCATCCTGCCCCATGTCAGGCTGACAACCTCTCTCTAGGCATCTACAACAGCTAACATTTATCAAAAACCTACAACAGGCCAACCCACCCCTCAAACGCACTTGACATGGATTAACTTCTTTCATTCTCAAAGTAATGATATGAAGTAGGCATTATTATTATGCCCATTTTGCAGATGAGGCAACTGGGGATTAATTGCCCAAGACCACAGTGAGAGCCAGGCAGCCTGGCCCCAGAGTCTGCCGCTGACCCCCGTTCTATCTGTAAACACTCCCACACTCAGCCCTAGGTTGTTCCATAGCAATCCGTATAGTCTAGGATCATCTGTATCATAAAAACAAGAGAAACTAAAAAGACAAAACTTACCCCTGAAAATAGCAAGAGTGGACATTTGTTGCCTTTTCTATCCAGTTTTTCTTCCTTCAAGGAACTTCCCTTCTTCTGGCAGTTCTGGTGGGACTATCCCTCCCCCTCTCACCTCCCTCCTTACCGGGAGGCTGGGCATGTGACCCAGTCCTGACCAATCATGGCATTCCTCCTATGATATTACAGGGATTGGTCCAGAGATGGGCACATGACCCAGGTCTAGCCAATCAGAGAATTTCCCTGGGATTTTTTTTTTTTTTTGTAAGATGTCTTTCCAAAGTCAAGGGTGATCTGATGTGAGCCTGGCACTGTTTGTGGCTGGGCTGGCTGTCCTATGGACAAATCCCATCTTAGAAGGAAATAGCTCAGACAGACTGAAAGAATGAGCAAGAGAATGAGAGAGAGAGAGAGACATCTTAAGTCTCTGATGTCTATATCTGCAACGTCATCCACATCCCTGACTCTCCAGGAACTGAGCCAGTAAATTCCAGTTTAAGCTAGACTGAGTTACATTTACTGAAAACCAAAAGATGCTTGAATTCTACATCCTCATTATTCTCTTCAATGACTCACACAGGCCCATCCTCGGGACTCAGCACAATTTATTAACTATTCAGTCCCTGATGAATGTTTGACTCTTCCCAAATTCCCCTGTCACCAATGGGTTGGTGGGAAGAACCTTCATGGGCTCATCCTCTTCCACATGTGTACAATTATCTCGCTAGGGGCAACTTCCAGACATGAACTTGGACATCAAATTGTGTTCTGCTGCCCTTGACCTCCACCCCTGCCTTTGGACCATTGAGCCATGGACCATTCCCCAGATCCAGCTTCCTCCTGTCCCTCTGTGCTACAGGCTCCCAGTAAGTCTTGTAGCCAAACCTGGACAAGAAATGACAGGTCAGGGGGATATCAAGCATGTTTGGAAAGCTCCCTCCAAAGCCCCACATGCAGCTGAGGTCTCACAGCCCAGATCCTCAATAGTCCCAAGATTCAGGGGTGCTCCATCTGCCAGGCAGAGGCTCCTTCTAGTTCCAAGTCACGAGAAAGAATGAGAAATCAGAGAAAATTAAGAAAGGGAGGGACTTGAGAGATGATTCATCCCAGACACACACCCTACCCTCTACCTGCAACATCCCACCCAGCCCAGATAACTCAATCATGTGCCCCATGTGGGCCAAGATTTTTGTCTGTCTTGTGCCAATGCCAAGAACAGCATGTGGCACATAGTGGATGTATATACATCTACTGAATGGATGGATGGATGATGGGATCGATGGAAGGTTTACTCCAACTGTGCAGCCAGTTGTGGTTCAAGAGCAGGTTCTGCCCCTTACTCACTCCGTTAAGACCCTCTCTCTGCAGATCTCTTAACCCACATGTAAAGGAGGTCATTGGTTTAGACCATCCCTAAGCTCTTTCCAGCTCTCTTGTCCTCAAGTCACCTATGTCCAACAGGTGAGGAATTCTGAGCTTTGGGGCCATAGAAAGCAACACCTACATGGTTTTACTACAGTTGGATCCAAGTCCTGGACCTTTCCTACTTTTTGTCCGAAGGGTGGTCAGGTCATTAAATTTCTTTCCAAATGTTTGAAATGATGCTTGCCTAAGTGTAGAGTGAGAATGAAGTCAGACAATGCATAATCTGAGCTTGCCTCTTCCTGGCTGTGTGATCTTGAGCAAGTAACTTAACCCCTCTGAACTCAGCTTCCACATCTGTAAAACAGGGATAGTAATACACTTCGTGGGGCTATGGGAAAGGTTCAATGAAAGGATGTGAAAGCACTTAGCACAGTGCCTGGCATGTAGTGAGCACTCCATAAATGCTGGTAGTGGAGGTTGTCTAAAGACCTCCCAGACCCCATGTCTGGAGACTGCTGTGTGTTGTCCCATAACCATCTATGGACTCCACATAGTTCACATGGAAGAAGCAGAGATCCGTTTCAGGGAAAAGGACTGACCTCAGGCCAGAAAGAGCCTCAAAGAGAAGGCTTTTAAAGAAGCTCTTCCCATCTTCATCCTTCTTCCTACCCGAAATTCTGGCACAATGGCTGTAGATCAGGCAGCCACTTTGGGCCATGGGGAGACCTTGAGGATAGAAGAAAAAAGTTAGAGGGAGCCTGGATCCCTGATTCCCAGGCTTCTATGAAAACAGTCCTATATTACCTACCCCAGGTTTCTTTCTCATAAGAGATAAATATACCTCTAATTTCTTTAAACCACTGTTTGGGTTTTCTCTTTCATATAAAGAAATACAATTTTATCTGTCCCCATTTTGCAGATGACCAAAAAAAAAAAAAAAAAAAAAAAAAAAAAAAAACCACCAGGCTCAGATGGGAGAAATTCACAGAGTTAGCCAGGGCTGACTTGGGATTTGAATCCAGGGCCTCATGGTTCCTGTCCTATTAAATCTACCAAACCTATTGCCACCCACAATGAAAGGGTCCTTCCTTCCCAGACTACTTATATACAAGCTATTAGACTTGAACAGAGCTGGAGGGGCAGAGGATGGAGAGATACAATCACAGAAGACTTCACAGAGAAAGTAGTGTTTGAGTTAGGTCTTAGAGAATGAGTTAGTCATAATAACTGAACCATTCAGCCAGCCCTTCAGACAGAACGGGAAGCCCCAGATGCCAGCCTGTGTCCCAAGGCAAGGTACACCCACTGGGGCTGGTGCAGCATTAGGACACATTTCAGGGGTCCCCAATACTACCCTCAGTTTCAGTGATTCACCTGGAGGACTCACAGAACTCCGCACAAAGTCTTACCTACAACTATGATCTATGACACCAAAAGGGTAGAAAGCAAACCCAGCAAAAGTGCCTGGGGTGAGGTCCGCAGGAAGCTGGCATGAAGGTCCAAGAAACCTCTCCCAATGGAGTCACACAGGAGACACTAAATCTCCAGTAGCAAACCATGCAAATGCATGGGGGGTGCCGTCAACTGGGGAGGCTCAGAAGAAACTCAGCCTCCCAGGTGCTTACTGGGGGCTGGTCATGTAGGCACCCTCTGCCCAACATACACCCAACTTGCAGACTCCCAGAAGGAAAGCAGGTGTTCGCTATAACCCACGGTGTTTGCACAGTTTAGGTTCAGCGAGCCTCTCTCCTCAGGGAACAGCAGGAACCCTCCAGAAACCCAAGTTCCCAGACAGCAGCCAAAGGCCAAACTTGCAAGTGGGCCTTGTAATGGATCACAGTCCTGGTTCTGCTGTGTTAACTCTTCTACATGGGGAATGACACCTTCGTTCCCATTTCTGTTTTTGAAGTGACCCAGGAAATGGGTTTTTATGTCTCAGACCCAGACGTGGAAAGAAAAATCTAGTTTCCTATGGAGACCGTTTCAACAAGTTTCTTTGAGAATGACCTTGAGTTGGGCATGAGCCCAAGGGCAGTAGGGGGATTGGTTCCAAGAGTCCTGAGAGCACAGGACTGGCGGGTCTGGTCCTGAGCAGGCCACTAATTCAAGTTCCAACTTGGTCAAGCATATCCAAAAATGAGCCTCGGTTTCCACCTCGATGAAATGAAGGCGTTGGATCTCACGTGTATCAGTGAGCTTTTGCTGTGTAACAAACCACCCCAAGAGTTGGCAGCTCAGAACAGCAAACAATTGTTATTTCTCACAGTGCTACAGGACAACCCTGAGGGCTGGGCTCCACTTAGCAGTCCTTCTCCCAGTGTTGGCCAGGCTCACTCATGAGGCTGCAGTCAGGACAGCTGAGCCATTCTCTGCCTGGCCTCCCATCCTCCAGGAGCTAGCCCAGGCTGGTCCCCATGGCAGCCAGGCAGGCAGGTGGCCAGAGAGAGACCCAGCCCAGATTCAAGGGAAAGAGAAACGGACCCCACCCCATGACGGGAGGAGTGTCACCTGCGAAGTAGCCATGCAGAGGTGGGTGCACACAGGGAAGGGTAGAAAGGGTAGCCAACTTTGGCATCAACCACACTGTCTCCCCTATGTTCTTTTCATTCATTCATTCATCTGTTCATTCATTGTTCTTACCAGACACAGAGACATGGAGGTGACCTTGTCCTCATGGGGCCTCCAGCCTCATAGGGAAACAGATGAATGAATCTATGGGTGCCACAAAGTTACACCATGTGAGCATTTATTTTACAGAAAATTTCTCCACACAAACTTTGTTCCATCAAGAAATTGGATCAACCTGCCAGAAAAGGCACAAGAAATACAGTTGGGAATTTTAACCAGAAAGGAAAAAGGAAACCAAAAGGGAAAGGAGGCCACGCTCATGGAGTACCCACTTGGTCCCAAGTGTCTTATGCACAGTCTCTCCCACCATCTTTTCTATAACCCCGAGGTGAGGATTTTTATTCCCCCTTTACAGGGAAGTAAACTGAGGCTCATGACAGATAAGTAACCTTGCCCAAGTCCTCACCGGTCCCAAGTGGCCAAGCTGAGAGTCACACAGCTGAGTCTGGCCCCAAAGTCCATATGCTACAGTCGAACAGCTGTAAAGGAGCCTCAGATTTGACTTTGAGTTTCCTATCAGCCTGAGGGAAGAGGGAAAGTAAACCTACGGCCAGCTGGTCACTAGACAGGAAAAAGCCAGACGTGTCCTTGAAGGGAAGCAAAGCCTTTCCTAGCTCTGAATCCATTTTCCTTTTCCCAAGGGAGAGGAGACAAAAGAGAGTTTGTAGAATAGAATTTGGGGGGCCCAGCTGTCCAAAGGTGATCCTTCAGCTTCTATCTGAGGAGGTTGCTAAGTAAACGGCCCACTGTTCCCCTGGAGAAGACTGTGTCCCCCAACAGTCAGCAGCCACGATGTGCGCATGTGTGCGCACGCGCGTATGTGTGTGTGTGTGTGTGTGGTCTGTCTTTCTCACTTTCTCTTTTTATCCCCCAACCCCTCCCTTTGTTTGTCTCTGCTGTCTCTAAATCTCCCTTGCCCACACCCAAAAATGCAAAGAGTCCCAGCAACACGAAACTCAGCTGGTTTTAGGAAGTGCTGCTGCGTCAAGAGCCTACAGACCAGATCCTAGCAGACAGGACAGACTTCCTCCCCACGCGGCGCTGGGCGGGGCCTCCCGGAAGGGGCCTGCTGGTAGCCGAGGTGACACATCTCTGCCCGGCCAGCTCCAACGGCAACTGGGTCAGCAGGCAGCGGCAGCACGGGCCACCCCTCCCCAGGGCCTCAGAATGGACCTGTGCCACCCAGGTAAGCACCTGGGGCCAACCTCTCTGGGCCTCAGTTTCCTCCTCTGTAAGATGGGGACAATCATGCCTGCTTTCACAGGATCCTGGAAGGAATCGATATAGAAATAGATCTAAGACAGGTGGGAAATTCAGAAGCAAGCCACAAATGTTTATGAGCTCAGGCTGGCTGCCTAGCTGTGCTCCAGGAGCTGGGGATCGGGTGAACAAAGCGAGCCAGGTCCCTGCCCCCCTGAGCTCACGCTGTAGGGGGCAGACTGACAGTAAAGGTATTTATGGAATATGTCAGGAGGTGACAAGCAAGAGAAGGAAGAGCCAGGTAGGGGAAGGACGATGGGAGAAGGTGGTCAAGAAGGACAGGAGGACATAGCATTTGGGCAGAGACATGGAGGAAGGAAGGAGTGACCCATATGGGTTTCTGGGGAAGGAATATTCCAGGGGGAAGGAACTGTCAGTGCAAGAAAGATTGCTCAAGTTGCAGATGATGGCGTTGGTGACAATGGCTTTCTGGGCAGCACAAGGGCCTTGAAGCTCCTGTTTGGCCTTTAGGGGTTGGGGGTAAGGACAGCCTTTGGGGAGGCTGAGACCACCGTGTAGAGCGCCGCTGAAGGGGGCCTGGGGAGGAGCCGCAGAGAACCCTGGCTGAGACCCTCCCCAGTGAGCAGGACCGTGCGTCGGGGGGGAAGAGGAGAGGCAGAGTCTGCACAGTCAGTGGGGGAGACGACAAGTGTGCTGGGTTTCAGCAAGGCAGGGGAAGGAATGGGACAAAGCGTCCGTGCCCGGTACCCCAGCACCGCCTGGAAGTCCGGAGGACGAGGCTGCCAGGAGCTGCCCTGTCCTCGGGTTCAGAGGACATCTACCCTGTGAGCAATAGAACCATTTTTCTTGAAACAAAACCTAACAGAGCGGGGCCTGACCCCGCCCACTGGGCCTCCCGCGGGCTCTGGGGAACACAGTGAGAGAACCACACATCCCTTTCAGCAGTCCTTGGGCTTTGGGTGGCATGTGGCTCACAGACTGGACAGGCTCCTGGGCATACGTCTTAGGTTGCGCCTAGAAGATAAGCGGGGACACAGGGAGGAAGCGTGGGGCTCCAGGTCACTCAGCAGATAGGAGCCATCAGAGGCAGGGAGGTCACCCCCGCACACACGGCCCATCTTCCCGCCATTAGTACTTTGTCCTTTGGGGGCTTCACAGACTGAGATCCTTCAGAACGGGGACGGCTGTCTCTCTAAGGGGAAACGGAGGCTCCCGGACATGAACTGGAGGGGAGGGCTGACTTGCTCGAAGTCAGGGCGGCCAGAGTGGGGACAGGACTCTGAGAGGAGACAGAGCCACCATTCAGCCTGGGCTGTGAGAGGCGGGAGGCCAGAAGCTGCTCTCTTGACGCTGGCCCTGGGTGGGGAGGGGATTGAGTCAAGTCAGTGCAGGTGGCGGGCTGACGGGTGTGAGATCTCCGTGGACTGTTCGTTCATTCACTCATTCACACCATCAGCTGTCCTCCCGGGTGCAGGGCCTGTGCTGGGCAGTGCTAGGGACAGTGACCGGCCGTGGGGAAGCTGCTGATCCAGGATATGGGGGGGGGTAGAGGGGGACAGATCCTGCAGTTCAATGACCCAGGGCAGATGAGGAAGCGACTCCTTCCACCTGGGAGGGGGTAGATCTGGGAAAACTTCCTGGAAGAGTCAGAGGGAGGGAAGGAAGGTCATCCTCCCTTACCCAGAGTGGGCCTTAATCAATGCCCCTCCACAGCCGGATGACTTCCCCTCTCCGAGCTCAGATTCATCATCTGTCAGTGGACACCGTCCCCACCCCGGCCTGAGCTGGGAAAGTGAATAAGTAGGGATTGAGGGGTCAGCCCCACCCAGCTTGGGTCCCAGCTCTGCACCCACTTGCCGGCGGTTGTGATGGCCTTTTCCTTCTGTGGGCTCCAGTTCCCTGTCTGCACCACTGACAGGATGGTGGCCAAGGTCCCCCAGGACAGCTTCCCCCGCTGCCCTGTGTTCTGCCCAGAAGCAGATCAGTCCCCCTCCGGCAGGACCTGCTGGGAAGGCAAGAGGTCCAGGCAGCCAAAACCTCTACGTGACCAAAGACAGCATCTTTGGGCCAGTGCAAGGAGGCCGGGTGCAATTAAAAATAGACTCAGCTTGGCTCGGGGGGGTGGGGAGGAAACCACATGACACCCACAAAGCCTCGGGGGCTGGGCCGGGGAGCAGCGCCACCGGACACCCCCTTCTGCCCCAGTGCCCCTCACACTGAGATTCTGAGAAGCCTCTGCCCTCGGGGGCCCCAGGATCGCACCCTCCTCTTGCCCTGGAAAGGGGAAGCAAGGCCAGCTGTCCTGGAAGCGGGTCTGCAAGCAGAACGATTTCTAAAAATATGATGGGAAAGAGGAAGGACAAAGGGGAAGTCGGGAGGAGCTGGGGAGCGGGTCGGGGTGGGCACCGGGGCATCCCCAGCTGGCCTAGGTGCGGGCGCAGAGGGTGGCCCCAGCCTGCAGCATGGGTGGAGCCCATCATCCACAGGCAGCCCTTGGGAGCTATGAAACTCAGAGCCAAGGGAGGAGCCAACAGAGGTCAGGTGATGGCTATGGTCCTCCTTTTATTATCTGTTTGTTTTATTACTACTGTTAGCAAATTGCACCTCCCGTGAGCTGCTCCAGTGTTTGAAATTCTAGGGCTCTCGCTCTGTGTCCTTGTCACCCTCCCTGAAATATCTGTGCCCTCAGCTCTGACATGCAGAGAAGTCCCCGCTTTGAAACACAGAGCTGAAGGGTTGGAAGGTCGGGTGCTTCCCGTGGCTGTTGGGACAGCACAGGCATCAGAATCCTGTTGGGGTCAGAAGCCTGCCAGGAGGGGACAGGGGACAGAGAGAATCCAGGAGTTTGCCTGTCAAACCACAGAAGAGGCTCTGTGAGGCAAAAATGCAAAACACCCCTCCTCCCCCGCCTCAGGCCATCCCACCATCCCGAGAACTTTCCACCCACACCTGTGCCTCAGTTTCCCCAGCTCCAGGAAGTTGGCTGGTCTTCTGTCTCAGCCCTCGCAGAAGGGGAAAGAGGAACAAAGTGTGGGCATCTCTGAGCATCTGGCCTTCATTCTCGAACAAGTCGTCATGGTCAGCATTTGGGTTTTGATGATTTGCATGAAAATATCTGGCGTCAGAGGACCCAAATCAAGGCGTTGGCCTCCGAGTCCCAGCCAGGCCTGGGTGTGACCATCTTCCAGCTGTGTCTCCTGGAGCGGGTCACTGGAGCTCTCTGAGCCCCAGGCGCCTCATCTATAGAGTGAGAGCAGACAGACCTTCCTCCAGAGCTGTCATAGGGACCCAGTGGGATAGAGGATGGTGAGAGCCCAGAGCCCACAGGACCTGGCACGTAGTAGGTGTAGTAGGTGCCCCCGCAGCGTGCCGCCCCCCAACAGACGGCTCCGCTTGTTTACTGAGCAAGACCTCAGAGCGGTCCACACAGATCCCGGAACTGCTGTGGGGACAGGAGGAACAGACACCACACAGGAGGGCACCTGAGAGGGGAGAGGATGAGTGGGAGCTGCCAGGCAGAGGGGAGAAGGAAAGGCATTGCTGGTGTGGGGAAAAGCCAGCACACAGGTTCGTGGGGAAGGCGCACATGGAAGCAAGCCAAGGACATCCAGGTCAGGGACAGCGCAGTGTGAGCCGGGGATGGGGGCATGTGTGCGGGACTGGTGGGCCGGGGCCAGATTCCGGGTCTTCTCTCCAGGACACGGGGATGCTGTAGGAAACTGGATTGGAGGCGCAGAGCGGAGGCAGGGTAACCCAGGGAGGTCCTGCCGTTATCCAGGGCGGAGCCTATGGTCTGTGTGGGGTGGGGCCGTGGGAACAAAGGAGATGCACAGGGCGTGGGGGTGGGGAGACTTGAGGGCCAGAGAAGGAGCTGTGTGTCAACGTGCCTCCTGGGGTCCTGGCCTCTTCCAGGGGCTCTAAGGATTTAAAGGCATAATTTATACAGAGCTGCTGGCCTACAGTAGGTGTTTTGAACTGAAGGTTAATGGGACGCTTGCTTTGTCCCCCGGTTTAAGGGCCACCTCCCCACTCCTCTCTGGAAACTGGGGTCTCTAGGCCTGTGGAGCTCAGAGTTGCAAGGATGGAAAGGAAGACTCCCCGTGGGGGTCACCAAGAGGAGGGTACATGGAGTCACTCCTCCTCCTTGGGCCTGGATCCATGTCAGTGACCTGTTGGGGACAGAGCACCCTCTAATGGTGCATCCAGGGGGAAAGTGCCCATCGGAGCAGGATGTCGGCTCCGAGCTGACACCTCAGCTGCACCTTCGAGAAGCCGCGCCACTGCTCCATCAGGCTGGCAGCTGCTGGTGGCGAAGTGTGGAGAGGACCAGCGGGCCCCAGGCAGTACGCACCTCCCACACCTGCTTCACTGTAAAGAGCGTCCCTTGGTCCAGTGTGATGTTGGGCGGTACTGGGAGTGAGTAGGCTGATTAAGCAGTCTGGAAGCCTCCAGAAAGGGGCCCGGACAGAGCATCCGTGAGAAGGAAGGGCCACTGCGTGACCAGGGCACGTGTGGCTTTCGGTCAAGACAGATCGCTGGCCTTTGAGAGTAGAAGGGATCTGACATTATCAACTTGTTGCCAAGTTGCTGGTTGGCCTTCCCGGGAAACCATCAGGACATGCAGCGGTGGCAGGAGCTAGGGAAGCCTGGGTCCGTGGCTCTAGATGCAGCCTCTGCCCGGGCCCCATGGCAGCGTCACCCATGGACTGTTGTACCAGCGTGGGGTTGGCCTGTCAGAGACGAGCTGACGTCACTGGCCGATCATGCTGTCTGCTTGGTGGTGCAGGCTTTCTCCTGTGCTGGATGGTTGCCAGGTCACAAAAGTCCTCACCCTCAGGGAGCCTGGGTGGCTCAGTCCGGTGGCTCAGGTCATGATCTCAGGGTTGCGGGATCAAGCCCCACATTAGGCTCATACTCTGTGGGGAGTCTACTTGATGTTCTGTCTCCCTCTCTCTGCCCTTCCATCCCCTACTTGCACTCTTTCTCTCTCTCTCTCTCTCTCAAATAAATAAATAAAATCTTTAAAAAAAAATCCTCACCCTCTGTGTCCACTCCTAGGGGACCATCCAGTTCTCTTCCTCAGACCTCTCTGTTCCCAATCTTCCAATCTTCCCTCTTTCCAGCCTCAGACCGAGCCATCCTCTCCTGGTCATTGTTAACCTTAAAAAATAAAACTGCCAGTTACTTAACCAGCAAAGATGGGTTTATTCCAGAATAATATAGAACTACAATCCAGGACAAGCGAGCTAGGGCCAAACCCTGGGTGAGTCTGCAGAACAAAGGACAGGAGGCTCTTTTATAGAGGAGAGGGGAGTTGGGAAATTAATCTCTAGTTACCTGGGAGCTCAAGAGAAGGTGGCTTTTCATCACTGAGTTGTAACTTTCTCATCCACTGGGCTGTTGCTAAGGGAAAAGAAAAGCCTCCTTCCTCCTGCTGGGAGAGTAAAGGAGGAGCTAAAATCTTTCCCACTTGCAAGGTGTGTCTCCTCCAGTGGGGTCTGCAATTGAGGAGGGAGTGAGAGCTCCCCCTCTGGCCTCCTGACTCTAGTCTAGATTTCCTCTTGGGAATTTGCACACCCTATATGCATGTGTATTCCTGCTTCGTGCCCCTGCTCTTTGCCCATGAAACCGATGACCAGGAGCCCTTCCGCAGTTCTGCCCACTGGGAGGACTTCTCACACTGTCTCTCCGGGACACCTTTGAGCAGGGCTATATAGTTCAAGAGCTATCTAGTTTTTGCGGGTTCCCAAACACTAAGCCACCCATTCTGGAACCAAGTTCAGGTGTTTTGCTCCATTGCCAGAAAGATCACAAGGGACCCACCCAAGCAGACATAGTGTGAGCTGAGGGACCTGGTGCAACCACAGTGGGTGACACGGGGACCTGGGTGACCTGTCCATGGAGCTTACTGGACCCATTTGTTCACTGAAGAAACCACTTATGAAGGGCAGTCATTATCAATGTATTATTATCATATGTAATGACCCAGCATTGTAGTACCCTTCCTTCTGGGAACCTTCTCCTCAGTCAGCAGAGTCTAAGTCTGAATACTGGTTCAGGTCCAGAAACTAGGCAAAAGGTCTTGGCTTTTTATGCAGTGACTGTCCCTTGGGAGGGGCAGCTCCATTTGGCTGAGTTGGGCTCCTAGGGAGGAACTCAGCTGGGACAGCAACAGGATATGCCCCCACCCCACCCCCGGCCATGGAGAAAATGGGTGCCTTAGTCCTGCAGAGGGGAGCAGATTGGCACAATGTAGCACCCATTATACATGTGTTGGACACTTGCCCTATATTGACTACTTGCTTGGTGCCTCCCCATCCCAGTACCCAGTTGCCATCTCAAAGTTCAAGTTGGCTGCTCAGTCAATGGGAGGGAGAGATAAGGAAAGGGAGCCCTTAATATTCTCTCTGCTTGCCAAACTATGGCAAGCTCCCTAGTTACCTGGGAACTCAAGAGAAGGTGGCTTTTCATCACTGAGTTGTAACTTTCTCATCCACTGGGCTGTTGCTAAGGGAAAAGAAAAGATGAATGGATAAAGATGTGGGATATATATACAATGGAATATTACTCAGCCATTAAAAAAATGAAATCTTGCCATTTGCAATGATGTGGACAGAACTAGAGGGTGTTATGCTAGGCAAAATAAGTCCATCAGAAAAAGACGATTCTCATATGATTTCACTCGTATGTGGAATTTAAGAAACAAAACAGAGGAGCACAGAGGAAAGGAGGGAAAAATAGAACAAGGTGAAACTAGAAAGGGAGATAAACCATAAGAAACTCTGGACCACAGGAAATAGACTGAAGGTTGCTGGAGGGGAGGGGGTTGGGAGATGGGGTAACTGGGTGATGGGCATTAAGAAGGGCACGTGATGTAATGAGTGCTGGGTGTTCTACGCAACTGATGAATCACTGAGCTCTACCTCTGAAACCACTCATACACAATATGTTCATTGAATTTTTAAAAATTTTTAAAATATTCTTTCTGCTTTCATTTGGGAGTTATAATGACTATCCTTGCAAAACCTTAAAGAAAGGTGACCCCCCCCTCAAAAAAAAGAAAGAAAGAAAAGAAAAAAAGTGACCAGGTTCCCTAAAAGAGTCCGGGAGCGTATGGGCAGGAGGACAGGAAATAGCAACTCAGGGTGGAGGAGCTTCATGGGCAAAAGTGGGGAAGTAAGACTGAGAGACAGGTTGGGGACAGTGAGGAGCCGGCAGACAGAACTGCCAGACTCTTACTGAGAATAGTGGAGAATAAGGCTGGCGGGAGAGGCCAGGACCAGGATGAGAACTTTCCTCTCTGAGTAATGAGGATCCTGTGGAGATTTTGACAAGTCAAGTGCTGTGGATGGAACAGGACACACAACGTGTTGGTGGGGGGCGCCGCTGACGCCGCTGTGGCACCTGGCACAGAATACCAGCACACACACGTCTCCCTTCATTCATTTCCAGGTGAGGGGGAAGGAACCCAGCCTTTGTAGCCAGCCCAATCCAAGTCCCACTCTGGCTCAGCGGCTTGTCCCCATGGAATTGTGGCCAGGTCACCTCATCTCTCTGAACCTCGGTGTCTAGAGCAAGGACTGTGAATTGTCCCCCAAAACCCAGTCACCCCATCTTACATAGCAAGGGCATCAGGACCGCCACACTAAAGACTCATTTCCCAGCTTCCCTTGTGGCTAGGTGTGGTCATGTGACTGCTTCTGGCCAATAGGATACACCACTTTCTGGTTGCACAAATAGGTAAGGGGTTGAGTGATAAACCCAGGATACGGGAAAGGAGTAAGTGAAAGTTCCGAGGAAGGACAAAGGTATTCGGCAAGTGTTCTGAGTACCTGCTATGTGTCAAGCTCCTTCTAGGGGCTGAGGATGCAACAGCGAGCAAAATTCTTGACGTGTCTGCTCTCCCGGTGCTGGGAGTATGAGCAGAACAGAAAACATGCAAATCAACAAAATGACTTCAGGGAGTCTGTACCAAGAGGTACAAAGCTGGGTCGGAAGGGAAGGTGGAGTGTGTAGTCACTGCTTTAGAGTGTGTAGTCAGGGAAGGCCTCCTGGAGGAGGTGACATCAGGGCTAAAGCCCTGAGTGACAAGGGCAAGCAAGCCAAGGGTTTCTGGAAGAAAGAGGGCCCTGGGGAAGCAAGAGTTAGCCTGTGTGGCTGAGCAGAGTGATGGAGGGGATGGTGGTGAATGGGCCAGTGACCACTGGTTCTTCTCTGTTCAGACCCAGCAGAGCTGAGCAGCGGGGAGACCCAGGAGCTGCAGCAGATCAAGTGGCACCGAAAGCAGCTTCTGGAAGACATCCAGGTGTGTGCACACTCACACTCACACACATGCATGCACACGTCCACACACATGCTCGTGCTGACACACCCTCCAAGCCCACTCGCCCACAAACAAACCCTCGCACACACTCACACACCTCCCCACTCACTCCTGACCTCAGCCTGATCAGACGGTGGGGCTGGACTCCAGCCCACGCGTGGCCTCCGCCCCGGCCCCCAGGAGTGGGGCGACCAGAATCCCAGAGGGACTCCCACTGCCAGTCCCCAGATGCCTGTACCCAGAGGGAGCCAGGAGCGTAGGAGAGGGAAGAGAAGACAATCAGCTAAGCACTTACTGTGTGCCGTGCCCCGGCCGGTGCTCTCCTACACTTCATGGGACCATATGCTCTACTCCCATCCATGTGGCACCCATCAGGTCTCATCTCCATGCTGAGCCTCAATTTCAGCCCCTCTAAAACTTAAACCATTTCATCAAGGTAACACCAGTGTGTGCCCGGCACTCACCAATGAAACAGTTGCTCAGCCGTTCACTTGTCTGATTTTAGGCTACATCTGAGGCAGGCCCTGGTTCTGCTCCTGGAATGTACCAGGCTCCGTCCCGCCCCTGGGCCTTTGCACTCACAGCCTGGGACTCTCCCAAGCTCTCCTCGTGGCACCTCCTTCTCATTACATTAATTAGGAGGGGTCCTCTACCCCCGGGTTCCTCCTGCAGGATCAAGATGAAAAAGGCCAGAGGGGAGTGGGGAAAGCACAGACTTGGAATCAGGACTTAGACATGTCATATCACCTCTCTGCACCTCAGTGTCCTCTTCTGTAAATTCCACTAGGATTACTAGGTCCTTGAGAAGAGGGCCTACACTTTCTGGTACCCTTGTGTACCCATAATTCCTGGCCCATAGTAGGCACAGAGTCAAGGGCGAATGACAAAGTCAACGGACGGGTGATGGAAGCCAGAGAGGACTCGGGGCCTGGTCCTAGGGTGGGAATTCATGCTTCGTGGCTGGGAGGCAGTAGGGAGCCACAAAAGGTGTTGGGGAAAGGTAGGTGCCAAGTTTTCCTTCAGGAAGCTGGCAGCGGGGTGGAGGAGGGCTTGTTGGGTAGGCTTCGCTAAAAGGCAGGAGAGGCCACAGCTGCAGAGGGGAGATGGGAAGGCTGGAAATAGAACAGGGTGAAGGGTGGGAACTTGGGGACTGCCTCCCCCAAGACAGGAGTCCTTGGGGAATTGGGCATCAACAGGCAATAGGCGGCTTGGGATTGTGAGGATAAGAAGCATCTGGGAAAGGGATCTGGTCAAGGGTAGGGACCCTCAGTGGTGGCTCAGGGGAGTTGGGGGTCACACCCAGGGGCGAAAGTGGTTGTGGGAGGAGGGGGTTCAGGAATCTTTTTCCATCCCAGCCTCCGTCCTTGACTTTGCACCCTGTCACACCCCTGTCACACACAGAAGCTGAAAGATGAGATCGCAGATGTGTTTGCCCAGATTGACTGCTTCGAGAACGCGGAGGAGAGGTGAGCGGCTGGGCCAGGGGACACCGAGAAGCTGCCGGGGTGGCTTCCCAAGGATGTCACACCCCAGGAATGAGCATGAGGGAGCAGAGTCCATGCCTGGGTCTGGGGTCCTTGTGAAATCAGGGCGTCTGCATGGAGGAAGAGACAGTGGAGGTGAGATAGGAACAGGGAGGACCCTAGACTCCACCGAGTGCCGTGGTCTGGTCCTAACTTCTAACAGACTTCTCTTGAGAGACACCCCTACCCTCAACCCCTCCACCCAAAGTCTCCCCAACCTACCCTGACCCAGCCCCTGATCTGTTGCTGGCCAGGAGCGTCATGGGATGGGCCGGGAGAAGGAGAGTTCAGCCCCAAGGAGGAGGACCAGGAACCAAGGACCTCACAAGTACCAGAGCCTGGCCAGGGCAAGGCCAAGGCTGGCCCACCGCACCCCTCCCGCAGGGTGTCATCCACCTGTATCTCCTATGAGAAGACCGCCCCCCACCCCGGCTCTGTGACCTGGGGCTGGTCCCTGCCCCTCCCTGGGCCTCAGTTTCGCCACTTGTGGCAAATAAGAATCTTGGTTCCAGGGCACCTGGGTGGCTCAGTCTGTTAAGCGTCTGCCTTCAGCTCAGGACATGATCCCAGAATCCAGGGATCGAGCCCCAGTTTGGGGCTCCCTGCTCAGTGGGGAGTTTGCATCTCCCTCTCCCTCTCCCTCTGCCCATTCTGCCCCCACCCCCACTGTTCATGCTCTCTCTCTCTCTCAAAGAGAGAGAGAGAGATTGAGAGTGTTGGTCCTATATAATCCCCTAAGGCCTCAGGCAGGGACTCGGACATCTGCGTCCCAGGAAATCCCCACCCTGCCCCTGCCACCCCTTGGTCTCTGATGCCTCTAGTCACCATTCTAGACCCACACACAAGTCACACGGACAAGCATGGGCACACACGCGGCTGTCCTGGGTCTCCAGGCGCACTGTTCCAGCTCCAACAATAGCATCCCATTCATAGAGCACCTGCCACTGAGCTATTTTGAACATTCCCCCTCTCCACAGTGCTGGGAGGCAGGTGATGGTGTCATCCCCATTTTACAGATGAGAAAACTGAGTCCCAGAGAGATAAAGTGATTCAGCTTCTGCGGCTCAGCCAACAAAACAGTGGTGGGATTTGCACCAGGAGTCTGGCTCCAGCCTATGCCCTCACCTCCAGCCTCCCTGCTGTCCTGCCCCCCCTCTGAGCACAGCCCCCCCCACACACACACCCCTGCCAAAGCTCTCCCTGGAGCAACTCTGGGCTCCCAAGGCCATGGCTCCAGAGCTGGTTAAAATGCTGATGCTGGGTCCATCGGAAGAATCTCCTTTAGCAGCTCTGGAAGGGGCCCAGACCCTGCGTTTCTCTTGCTCTCCCTGGTGACTCCAGGCAGGGTGTGAGAACCCCACTGGAGGCTCTAGGGGAATATTGGCTCTAGTGGGCAAAGCATCCTTGGGGCTTGGAAGGGCGGCCCTGGGGGCCCGGGGTGGTCCCGACTGACATCGTGTCTACTGACATTGTGTCTACAGCCGGTTGGCCCAGAAAGAGAAGGAGCTATGCATCGGGCGTAAGAAGTTCAACATGGACCCGGTGAAGGTAGGCATTTGTGGGGGGTTCAGGTGGTCACGGGGCTGGGGGAGCTGTACGCCAGACACCTTCGCAACATCCTCTTATTCCCCTCAACTGACAATTACCCACCGTACAGAGGAGGAAACTGAGGCCCAGCAGAGCTCAGCACCTTGCCCAGCATCCCACGGCCCATCAAGGCTGAAGGCGTCTGTCACCCTACAGCATAGCATGAGGGGGGAGCCATGGCGGAGGATGTGGGGACCTTGTGTGAGGTCCACGGACCTGGACTCTGCTGCTTCCTCCTTTGTGAGACGGACTTTGGACAGTGGGGCCCTTAGAACTCAGGGCTCAGTTTCTAGAAGTGTCTTCTAGCCTCTCAGTCTGGGGGCACTGGCACGGAGAAACCCAGGCCTCAGGAACCAGCCACGTCTCTCCCCTTCCCCCTCCGCCCATTCCCCGCTCCGCTGCCCAACCTCCAAGCAACCCCAGCCCCACCTCTCACCCAGCTAGGTGGCAGAGGGTTCCCTTCCTGCGTGAACAAAGGCGGGAGGAAACCACAGGCTGACAGGCAGAGGTGGGGTCAGGGCAGCCCAGGCGTCCCTGGAAATTTCCTGCTCGCCCTGAGGAGGCTGCCTCTTCCCCATCACAGGCACACAGGCTCACAGTGTCACATACCCGTGTGCCTTCTGCTGCCACAGGAATCGGACCCCAGCCCCGTCCGCACGGAACACACACTCACACACACACACGTGTACACGCACACACACGTGTACACAGAGAAGGGCCCCCGAGGGAGTCCCATGACCCTCTGCCAGTCAGTGAGAGCCTCCTCCCAACCTGCCCCCCCATCTTCCAGCAAACTCTTCCCCAACAGGAACAGGGACACGGAGGAAAACCAAAGACGGACCCTTCAAACTCCCCAAATTAGAAGGACAGATTCTGAGTGCTGGGGGGTGGGGAAAGAGGTGCGTGTGACATCATCAGATCAGAAAAAGCATTTCGTGTAGAAAGGGAAGGAAAGGCACCACAATGGACAGTGTCTCCCTCTGAGTGGTGGGACTTGGCAATTTCCTCTTCTTTTGATTTAGCTGGTTTTTTCTAATTTTTATACAATGAACATAAATTACTTGTGAGAAAAAAATGAAACACTATTTTTAAATAAATGGGTTTTAAGGGGACAAAAGGAAAGTCTGAATCATGGAATCTTAAAGTTATAAATTCATAGAATCATTGAAGACTATAATCCAAGAGTTCAGACTGAAGGAAACCTGAGGAGCCCATGGCATGAACCTGGTTCATTGCAGGAATGCTCTCTCTCTTTGTATGCCTCCAGTGACAGCGGACTCACCACCTGATAAAGGCCCCTTCTCTTAAGGAGGGACAGAACTTCACAGGACAGTCTGTATCAGAATGCCAGGCCTCCATGCCTCACCATCTATTTTGCAGTCTGGCCACAGGCCGCCCCCTTCTCTTCCTCCTCTCCCACTGGCGACTGTGTCGGGGCTGATCTTGGGTTCTGTGTACCCCCTACAGGGCATCCAGTATCTCACTGAGCACAAATTGCTGACCCCCAATGTCCAGGACATCGCCCAGTTCCTATACAAAGGCGAGGGCCTCAACAAGACGGCCATTGGCACCTACCTGGGGGAGAGGTAAGGTGGGGTGTGGACTTAGGGAGATAGGGAATGTGGGTGTGCAGGTGTGCATAGGTGTGTGCGTATGTGGGCAGGTAAATGAGCGAGTGAATTATGTTAGGGAAGTCATAACTCTTGGGCTTGAAAGGGCTAACTGAGCACTTCTCTCCAACTTCTGAACGCAAGCCTGACTTCCTTCCTTCCTTCATTCACTCATTTGTTCAATAATTAATATTTTTTAGTATTTACCGTGTGCCAGGCAGTGTCAAATTGCTGGATTTAGCCTAGTGAACAAGACAAACAAAAATCCTGTCCTTAGGGAGATACATTCTGGCACAAAAGACAGATCGACAGATCCCAAAATACATAAAATATGTTAGAAAATTGTAAGTTCTTTGGAATGCAAATAAAGTAGGGAAGGGAGATGAGAACCACTGAGAACCACGGGTCAAGGGCTGTGATGTCAGATACTGTGGACATCTTGCCGTCAGATATGGCAAGAGTCTTGTGAAGGAAGTGTCTCATGGAGAAATTAATGCTTGACACTTAAAGGGGGTGAGCAGTGAAGACCTCTGGGGGAGGAGCATTCCAGACAAAGGGAAGAGCATGTGCCAAGGTCCTGGGGCAGAAGCATGTTCAAGGAACAGCAGGCTGGTGACATTAGAAGAGACCAAGGGAGGAAAGAAGTAGGAGGTGACAAGGCGGAGCTCTGTGGGAGGGTTCAGGGCAGAGGAGTGGTGAGAAAGGACCCCTCTGGCTGTTGGGAGTGGCAGGTGGGCTATAAGTGATAAGGGGGGAGCTAGACCAGCAACGCTTCTTCCAGGTTCCCCAGTGAACACGTTCCTTCTCCTAAGAGAGCAGAGGATGCAGATGGCAAAAAGGGCAGAGCTTTCAGTTTTGAGCTGGGAAGAGGGAAGAAATAGGAGTAGGCATGGTTCTCTCTATTTTACAGATGGGGACATTGGGTCTTGGGAAGCCCAATGGCTTAAGTAGGGTCATCCAGGCAGGAAGTGGCAGAGGAAGCACTTGACCCAGAGCAGGCTGTTCTGAAGCCAGAGCTCTCCTCCCAGGTGAACACCCCGTGAGGGTGTGGGGGGGATGACCTGGGCTTAGACAGAGGTGAGCAGAGCAGAAGGCGGCTGGATCCGGAAGGAGGACGCGGCTCCCCTCCTCTCCCTCCCCCACCTCAACCCCCTCCGGGAGGTGGGTGCCCACAAGTTCCCAAGTGCGTGTGCCCTCCTTCCTGCCCTCTCCAGGGATCCCTTCAACCTGCAGGTCCTCCAGGCCTTTGTGGACTGCCATGAGTTTGCCAACCTCAACCTCGTGCAGGCCCTCAGGTGAGTGGTCTGGGGAGTGGGGCTCAGCCCCCGGGGGCAGCCCAGCCTGGGGGGCAGGGAGGGGGTCCAGGAGCCACACTAATGGGACAAACACAGCCTCACCCTTGGTCCCTGATGCCTCTGATCACCTTCCTGTGCCTCCACGACTCCTCATGCTCGCACATTACATTTTTACAGCCGTATTTCAGTATCATGATGACTGTTTCCGTTACTTCTGCCATCCCCGCTACCTTTGAGATTAGTATTTCATTTGTTTTATTAATACAGCATAGTAGGTATTCCTTCTTTCATATATATGAAACTCTGGAGCCAGACTGCCCGGTTCATATCCCAGCTCTGTCACTCACCCCCAGGGCAAGTCTCTGTGCCTCAGTTTCTTTGTCTACAAAATGGGAATAATAATAGTACCCATTAGGGGTGCCTGGGTGGCGCTGTTGGTTGGGCATCCAACTCTTGGTGTCAACTCAGGTCATGATCTCGGGGTCCTGGGATGGAGCCCCACATCAGGTTCGGGGCTCAGCAGGAAACTGGCTTAAGATTTTTTCCCTCCCTTTCTCTGTTCCACCACCCACTTGCTCCCTCTGTCAAATAAACAAATAAATCTTTAGAAAAATGATAATAATAGGGGCATCTAGGTGGCTCAGTCCGTTAAGGGTCTGTCTTCAGCTAAGGTCATGATCCCAGCGTCCTGGAATCAGGACCTGTGTCTGGCTCCCAGCGCAGCAGGGAGTCTGCTTCTCCCTCTGCCTCTGCCCACCCCCTCCTGCTTGTGCTCTCTCTCGCTCTCTTTCTTGCTCTCTCTCATATTAATTCATTATTAATTAATTATTTAAAAATAAATAAATATAAGGGTGGCTGAGTGGGTTAAGGCCTCTGTCTTCAGCTCAGGTCATGATCCCAGGGTCCTGGGATAGAGCCCCATATCGGGCTCTTTGCTTAGCAGGGAGCCTGCTTCTCCCTCTCTCTGCCACTCTGCCTATTTGTGATCTCTCTCTCTCTGTCAAATAAATAAATAAAATCTTTAAAATAAATAAATAGGGTGCCTGGGTGTCTCAGTGGTTTAAGCCGCTGCCTTCGGCTCAGGTCGTGATCCCAGGGTCCTGGGATCGAGCCCCGCATTGGACTCTCTGCTCAGCAGGGAGCCTGCTTCCCTTCCTCTCTCTCTCTCTGCCTGCCTCTCTGCCTACTTGTGATCTCTCTCTGTCAAATAAATAAATAAATAGAGCTTTAAAAATAAATAAATAAATAAATAATACCAAATTCATAGGGCTGTAACAACTAAACAGAAAGTACTTAGAATTGGCTTAGTAAGCCTTGCTGCTATAGGTAATGCTGGGAAAATCAGCTCCTGAATGGGGGCATTTGATCTGGGCTTTGAAGGATGATGAGGAGTTTGCGAGGCAGAAAAGGAAGAAGCCACTAACATCCAAGCAATGTGGCCTTCCCTTCGATTCCCATGCTCTTTTAAGGGGGAGGGGTAGGTGGTTGGGAGTCTCAATATTCATTCCTTCCTTCTTTTACTCATTACTGAGCAGTCCCTGGGCAGTCAGGCCAAGGTGAGGCCCAGGGGCAGGTGTGAGAGGAACTGCACAGACAACCCTTGACCTTGGGGAACTAACTTTGAAGCTCTGGAAGGACTTACGTTGAAAGAACAGGAAAGCCCAGCCAAGAGAATGCACCTGCCCAGGGGTCCCCCGTCCGATCCCAGGGCAGACAGAGCCCCCCACCCTGAGCTGAGGCGCAGGAGGCCACAAAGGGTTCTGAGACCAGAAGGGCAGAGGGGAGCACAAATTCTGCTCCTGTACTTTGAGAGAAAAGCCGCCTTCCCCTGAGCCTAAAGGACGGGGGCAGACAGTCCCATGTACAGGATAAAGACTTGGGCGAGACAGGCAGAGCAGCCTCTCCGGGGTCCTACCCACCCACCCACAGCCTCATTCCTCCCCAGACAGTTCCTGTGGAGCTTCCGGCTGCCAGGCGAGGCCCAGAAGATCGACAGGATGATGGAGACGTTTGCCACCCGATACTGTCTCTGCAACCCAGGTGTCTTCCAGTCCACAGGTGCCCGCGTGGGAGGCGACCTGGGGCTGTGGGAACGCTCCATGACTGCAGGCGCATGGCCGCCCCACCCCTGGGCTCTCCCCACCCCCAGAGCATCGGGGCCCTGGGAGCCCAGACTTCCTCGCTGAGTGCCAACTCTGGGCCAGGCCCTCTGCTGGGCGCTTGTCAGCCGGAGCTGCCTCGGGGCCCAGTCCTTGGGAGAGGATGCAGGAAATAATGCACAGTTGCCCTGGCTGAGGGCAGCGATGGCAGAGTCAGCCTCTCCAGGACGGCTTCCCAGAAGCAGTGAGGTCTGAAAAGGGTTTTAAAGGATGAGTAAGGGGTTTCCAGGAGGTCAAGGTGGAGAAAGGAATTTTCAGGCAGTTTTCATCAGAGCAAAGGCCGGTGGCAAGAAACACGCTGGACAGGAGGACAGGGGCGCAGGGGTCTAGAAAGATCTCAGCGAAGATCAGTACTGCAGCTGACCATCCTGCCCCTAGCAGGGCAGACAAGAAGTCTCCGCAGCAGGCTTGTCCTGGCTTCTTCTCTGTACCTGAAGTTGCCCCAACAACAACAACGAGTTCCATTTTTTAAGCCTTATCTGGGCAACATCAGGTGATCCTGGCGTCTGCTCTCTGAGGTCAGCAGTGTTCTCCTCTCTACATCAAATACAGATACAGTCTGTCCTCTGTCGCCTCCACCAGCCTAAATATCCCACGAGGCGGGGGTCATGTCAGATTTATTCACCAGCGAATCCCCGGTCCACAGCACTGGTGGGTGCACACTACATACTTGCAGAAAGGATGGAATTTTAAAGCCCCAGACTTGAATCTAACAGTCTAACCGCTTCATTTTGTGACGGTGCATGTAACTGGCCCTCCCTTGTGCCTCAGTTTCCTGCTCTGTGCAGTGGGGTTTGTAAGGGTACATGCCTCACAGGGCTGTCATGGGGACGGGCAGCCACTAGGTGGTTCTGCTGGGTGCGGCTGTTTTCAGAGGTGAAATCCTCAGTGGTCCAGAGCATGAAGACTCTTCGGTTTAAACCTCCCGATGTCACAGATGGAGAAGCGGAGGAGGTCAGGCATATCCCTAAGGTCCACCAGGATGCTGGGGATGCAGCTGGACTACCCTGGCTCAGGACCTGGGGCTTCAAAACGCCCCAGAGGAGCAAACACCTCCCTCCCAAATGCTTCGTCCCTGAAAGTCTAAAGAATGGAGCAGCAGCTAGGGCCTCAGGAGCCCCGCCGTGCTGTCAAGCCGGCCAAACAGCACATGACTAAGCTTTGAACAGTGTAGACAACAATAAGTGTTCTCCGAGTTCTGAGGAGGCAGAGAACAGAGTGGGCAGGGGGCTGGAAGGGCTCGGGGAGAGGTTGGAGCTGGAGCTGAAAGGGGAGGGTTGGAATGGGTAGCAAAGGGAAGGGGAGGGCATGCCCGGCAGGGCCCCCACCCCCTCACCCTGCAGGAGCCCAGGTGCAGGGGTGGGAAGGGGTGGGAGGGACTCAGCCGCTGAAGTTTGTTAGGAGCCGGGAGGCCCACAGGAGTGGGAAGGAGACCGGGCCTCGAATGTCAAGCTGGGACAGCGTGGGCCTTGGGGCGTTGAGGCAGGTGATGCTTGGCCCCTCGAAGTGGTCAGGGCAGAGGAGGGGAGAGTGATCGGGGTCAGGACTGTGACCACTGTCCCATCTCGCAGATACCTGCTATGTCCTGTCCTTCTCCATCATCATGCTCAACACCAGCCTCCACAACCCCAACGTCCGGGACAGGCCACCCTTCGAGCGCTTTGTGTCCATGAACCGCGGCATCAACGACGGCGGTGACTTGCCTGAGGAGCAGCTGCGGGTAAGAGGGGCGTGGCCCACCTCACCTGGTCCCCAGGGACCCCAGAAGGGCCCACCCTTGGATGGATAGCCCAAGAGGGGGCTCCTCTGAGATGGACCCCCCAGCTTGGTGTCCGTCTTGAGGTGGGCCACCACGAAAGGGGTCAGTCCTGAGATGGGCACGTCCAAGGGGGCCCCCATCTTAAGGAGGATGTCTGCTATAGACCACCTAGGAGGTCCTCCCAGACTCCATCCTTTGGGGGACCCTGGGCACCCATCATTCATTCACACCTTCTAGAAAGGGTGCTTCACACAACGCAGCTATAGTGCTTGGAATCCCAGATTCTTGGACTCTCAGCATGTCAGAGCTGAAAACTCTCAGTCTCTGCTCAAAGCCTTTCCTCCTCCAGAGAGGGGGAAACTGAGGTCTTCCATAAGGCAGCTTGCAAGCCAAGCAGAATGCGGGCCTCCTGTCTCTTCCTCAAACAGACCCCACCCCAGCCACACTGCACCAGGCCTTGTGCCCAGCATGGGGCACCCAGGGATGAATCAGCCACAGACCAAGCCTAGGCTAAGTTCAGGGTCTGGTGGGAAGATGATGCATATATGAATTATAGCCCTGTGAATTATTATTCATGCTGTACTAACTACAGGAACATAGCTACAGAGACACAGAGGACACTACTGTCCCTCTCCTGGGGGCAGAGGAAGGGGGTCATCCTGGAAGACTTCACAGAGGAGGTGACTTTTGAAGTGGGCCTTGAAGGTTGAATGGGAGTTTTCACAGAGGGAAACAGAGAAAGAACAGTCCAGAAAGGGGAATCTGCCAGAACCCAGGCCTCACCTGGCTAGGAACGGGAGAAGGGTCCAGAGGGGCTGGCTGGGGTTGTGGGTGTGAATGCACAGGGACAGGTGGCAAGGTGGGGCCGGAGCCCCTCGGAAGGAGGCTTTAAATGACAGCCTCAGGGGTTTGCCAGGGAACTATGGGCAACATGGTGCTGGGAACAACCATGCCATAAACACAGAAGTGAACTTCAGAGCCTGCTGCAGCAAAAATGAACAGACAGCTAATTTCCAGGACCAAGGATGCCCCAGAGCTCAATAAAGTTCCCGTCGCCTCCTGGTGACAGCCTAGCAGGAGGGGAGGAGAAGGTGCGAATCCCCTCTCCCAGCTTGGCACCCTGCCAAGTCTGGGGCGAAGCCTGGGTTTGGAAGGACTTGGGTGCCCCTCCCTGTTTAAGAACTACCATGCCCTTAGCCCACCACCCTCCTCGGTCCTCAAAGGGGAAAGTTTATCATGAGGGCAGGGGTGGGTGGGGACCCTAACCAGGATGAGGCCTTGAGAGCTGGTTTGAGCTCAAGTCAAATCCCGTCTCCCCTGTTTGCCCCTCCATGACCTTGGGGAATGACTCACCACCGCCCCCCTCCAAGCCACCATTCTTTCAACCAGGATAATGATGCCTGCGTCACCCAGCTACTGGGAGTAGCAATTTGTAAAGATGTAAAGGCCAGAGCCCCTGCCAGGTACAGAGCATAGGTTCTAAATGGTGGCTTAGGTCACGATGAAGAAGAATTAATAATAACTTTAAAACCCCAGCGCTTAGTAAAATGCCCGAAATCTCAAAGGCATTTGGGAATCGGTAAGTCATCTCATTGTGGTACCAGTGGCAGGAGGTTGGGTGCACCTGGTCTGGCAGATAATGAGTTAATGACATGCCAGCATTATTGCCTCAGCCCCCCAACCGCCCCCCTAGAGCCTTCTTGAGCACCTCCTTCGGCATTTTTCCCAATTCAAGCCTTTTGTTAATAACAATGCGCTACATCTGTACAGAGCTTGTAACTTTCTCCTCCTAGGGCTTAAGGGTCTAGTACCTCAATTTAGCTTCACACTCTGCCTGGGAGGTCTGGAAGGGTTTATTATCCTCCTCGGCAGCCAAGAGAAGCAAGCACAGAGGGGAGGGGGGAGGAAGAGAAAGAGAGCAGCATTGGAGTCACAGCCTCATCCAGGTCCCTGCTCCCCCCGCTCTCTGGTTGTGTGACATTTGGTAAGTGGCTTGACCTCTCTGAGCTCCCAGCTCGTGGGATTTGTGTAGAAATGTAAGGTATTTAGCCCAAGTGCTTGAGTCGTTCCAGTCGTTAATGAATCCAGAGGCTTCCCGGGATTAAAAAAAGGAAACCACACAAGGGAATCCACACAAAGGGAGCCAAGCAAAGGGAACCACAAAAGCCTGGTCCTCGCTGTTCAAGGGTTTTTACTGCAAAATTCCAGGTTGGGGGGCATGGGAAGCCCGGGTGCTGTGCGGTTTGGGGGCATCTGCCTGCCTTCTCTATAAAAGCAAGAACTCACCTTTTAATCACCGTCAAATAGTCAAAGTCTGCCACTTTGTGGAAGGAGTACCCCATCATGGTCCAGGAGCTTGGGCCCTGCTGAAGACACAGAATGCTTTTAAGCTGGGCAAGGCTTCAGAGGGGTGCACTATGGGAGGCGGGGGACAGGTGACAGTAGCACGTCTTGCCCTGGCTATCCTGATAGGTTGAAGCAGAATGCCCAAGAGACTCAGGGTGTGGACTCAGAGGACAGGAGATCCAATGCCAGCTCTGCCCTTTATGGCGATGTGACCTTGAGTGTAAGCCTCAGTTTCTTCATCCGCAAAGTGGGCAGATGGTGGTGCCCTCAGGTGGCTCTCCTGAGAAGCAGGGTTAATACACTTCAAGTTCCTGGCCCACAGCAGGTACCCAAGAAATGCCAAGAAGGGGGCCACTCCCCTGAGAGAGCTGCCCAGAGAGGGAGCTTAGGTGGGAGAGGGGGAGAAGGGGAGAGGCCAAGAAGGAGGGCTCTCCAGCCTCTGGTGTTATAGGTGGAGAATCTCCCAGTTCAGGGCATCTTCTGCTGTGGGCAGCCCTGGACCTCCTGGGTCCTTGTCCAAACATCTCCATCCCCATTAGAACTGACCATATACCAGGCCTAGTTCTGGTCCATCTATGTTCTCATTAACTTCTCCTGACACCCTTATGCAGTGGGCACCCTTCCCAGTTTACAACAAAGAAAACCGACCTCCAAGAGTGGTAGCTGGCCAGGGCTCTCATCGTTTGTGAGGACACCAGATTCGAACCCATGTCTGTCTGACTCCAGGGCCCTTCCTTCTGCAGAGACCAGAAGGCAGGATTTGGGCATGAAGGACTTGGCTGTGCTACCCAGCTACCAGTTGCTTCCTGTCTAAAGGAATCTCAGTTCATGTAATGGAAAAGATCGGGGATTGATTTGGCTTCAGATCTGTCAGCTTCAGGCTCAGCTAGATCCAGGTGCTCAGTGAGGTCAGGACTCAATCTGGTCTCCCCATCTCTCGGCAGCCTTCTCCTCTATGCTAGATTCCCTCCTAAACAGCCTCTCTTCAAGTTGCGGCAGAGTTGGCAGAGAGGGCCCAGGCAGCTTCAGTGTTCGTTCTGGCTTAGCAGTTAAAACTAAAGTCCCAGAATTAAGGGTTATTGGCTGGCTTGGGTCACATGTCCTCCCTAAAAACCAGTCAGCGTGGCCAGATCGGAGTCAGTCCCTCCTTCCTGGAGCCTGGGGTGGGAGAAGGGTATCAACCCCGCTCAGCAACCTGGACAGAGTGGTTCTGGGCAGGGGAGGCTCCAGAGGAAAGCCAGGGGCAGAGAGAGAAGAGACAAGACCAGCAGAGCCTCTGGAAGGTGGCAGTAATTCAGGTCTATCCAGCCAGGTCTGGTGGCCGCCCCCGCCGCGCAGGGGTGTTTACGTATGGGGGAGGGCTGGTGTTTACAAGGTGCTGGAACAGTAGATAAACCAAGCCGTTTCCTCTGCGGAGGCAGAATGTGCAAGCTGACAGGCCACCCGCAGAAGCTGCCAGGGGCCCCTTGTGGGTATCACACAGGAGGATGAGGCCCCTCTGTCTGGCCCCCTGCTTGGTCCTGGGCCTCCCAAATGTTTGTGCTGACAGCTTTGCTGAAAAGGCCTTTTCTGCCACTGGTCTTTGTTCGATCAGCCTGCACCTCTCAAATTCCCAGGGCTGGGCCTGGGCAGGAGGGGCGACAGGGCTGCCCAGCTGCTCTAGGGGTGCGGAGGTTTCAAAAAAGGGCAGATGGTCCCTGCTCCTCCCTACACCCACTGGCACAGCCAGGCTGAGCCAAGGACTCTGGGGACAGTCCAGAGCCACCTCCATCAAGCCTAGGAAAAGCTGTTTCTGGCAGGATTATAACCCCAGAACTATCGGGTCAGCAAAGACGTTTTAAAAACCAGAAAACACCATTTCTAAAACTTTAGGGGAATCAGACAGAACTTATGAAATTTTTCATTTAAAATCTCAAGGAAACCATCAGAACAGCAGCATACACAAGGCAACAGAAGGAAGTGATTTAATTATCTTCGAGATGGAGATCCAGCACTGTGTCTGGTTTTAATAAACAGAAATAGTCGAGAATGTTTTTCCAAACATTTGGAAATAGGGCAGGTTGATCATAGAACACAAGTTCAAAACACACTGAGAAGATCCACTGCAGACATCCACAACTCCCCCATGGGGAGGTCTCAGCCCTGGCTTGCATACCTCTAGTGATGAGGAACTCATTATCATACCAGGTTGCTCCATCCATATTCCAGCACCTCTAGCTGCTAGAAGATCCTGCATGGAGAACTGAAATCTGTTTTCGGGGAACTCCCACCAGGTCCCTGCCCTTGAGAGCCAAGTTGGACATCCCACCTTAAGTGTGTCCTTGGGCCGAGCCTCCCGACGGGGGCAGTCAAACTCCAACCCTTTGGTTGCTCCTCTGTGTCCCTCTAACCAAGGTACACCTGGAAGTCTCCGCTATAGCAGCTAAGAAAAAAGGGGGCCTCTGCCCTCATGGATGTTACCTAAGGAGACCCTGGGTGGGGATGCTGGGGGAGAGGGGGGAGGGGACCATTAACCGCCTGGTTGGTAAAGAGTGGCCAGTTGGCTTGAGGCCAGGCTCTGGGGAAGTCCTGGGGGTTGTGACACCCAGGTGTGCCCTGCGGGAGCAGCCCACCCAGTGGGGGAGACCCAGCCCGGCAAGCAGACAGGCATGGGCAAGGCAGCTGGGCCCGATCTCTCTAAGGAGCAGCCTCCATGCGTGCTGCTCTGGCCCCAGAGCCCCGGGTGGGGAGACCTGGCAGGCAGTGGCGTTTGGGGGCCCCCGCCACCTGGGGGAAGCGGGGAGAATTTCCAGGCCACAGGGGCCCGGCAGGGTCCAGGCTCCGGACTGGGATGGACATCACAGCCTGCTCTTTGCCCCCCTTCTCTGCGGACAGAACCTCTTCGACAGCATCAAGAGCGAACCCTTCTCCATCCCTGAGGACGACGGCAATGACCTCACTCATACCTTCTTCAACCCCGACCGCGAGGGCTGGCTGCTCAAACTGGGTGAGGCGCACTCTCGGGCACACTAGGGCACACTCTCGGGCACACTAGGGCACACCCAGGGACGTGGCAGGCACGCTCAGGCATACACCAGACGCATGCACACATTGACATGAAGCCTCTGGGGTGTAGTCAGGGAACCCAGCCCCCCAGCCATCCACCTGCCCCCTCCCTCCATCTGTCTGTCCTGGGACAGTGGGGGGTGGGGGAGGACGAGCAGGAAGAGGAGGTGAGAGGCCAGCAGACCCCTAGACACTTCAACTACACGCCGGTCTCTCTTCCTGGAGGGCTTCCGAGGAAGCCACGTCCAGAGAGGTTAGGGGACCTGTCTGAGGCCACACAGCCAACAAGTGAGTGCGCAGAGGGTTGGGTGTCCCTGAAGGATGGGGGAGGAAGTGGGACAGGATGTGGCTCAGGGGAGCTTCCCTTCAGCATGAGGAGGAGGCTGGAAGGACCTCCAGCCCGCAGAAAGGAGCCGCAGGTGAGGGTTGGGGGGACGGCTGCTGCAGCCCAGACAGGCTGCCGAACCTGGTAGGGCCCAGCCCCTGGCCCCAGGCACACTCCCGGTTGTGTCCCCAGCAGAGACAGCCCAGCCAGGGACAGTGGGGTTTGGAGGCAGGTAAGGACAGACCCCTCGTGTTGGAGCAGAGACCCGGGCTGGGAGGTGCCTGCCCAAGCCTTCCATGTCCCCATACTCGGATTCCAGACCTTCTGCAGACCACAGGGAATCTTTTCTTGCCCCACGGACCCCTCCCAGCCCTAGGGAGACTCTGAGTCACAGATCCCAGCTCCTCCACGCATGTGCCAGTGGTCAGGTTCCTCAGCCTCGGTTTCCACCACTGTGAAATGGGGATCACAGTCACCAAGAGGGTTCAATGTGTGGCAAAATGGCCAAGCACTTGGACTCTGGAGCTAGGACACAGGGCTTGAATCTGAGATCTGCTGCAGGACTTTGAGCCCACGACTGAGCCTCCCTGTGCCTTGGCCTCTTCATCTGTAAAATGGGCTTAATTACAGGTCCTCCTGATAGGTGGTTCTAGGGATTAATAAGCAAATATTTCTTTCTTTTTTTTTTTTAAAGATTTTATTTATTTATTTATTTGACAGAGAGAAATCACAAGTAGACAGAGAGGCAGGCAGAGAGAGAGAGAGGGAAGCAGGCTCCCCGCTGAGCAGAGAGCCTGATGCGGGACTCAATCCCAGGACTCTGAGATCATGACCTGAGCTGAAGGCAGCGGCTTAACCCACTGAGCCACCCAGGCGCCCGATAAGCAAATATTTCTAAAAACATCTAGGACATTGTCTGGCAAGCGAAAGATGAAATGCTTAGCCCAGTGCCAGTCAGGGAGTAGGCCCAAGGGATGAACTGAGGGGGAAGGGCGGCCACTGGTCCTGGGGCCTGATCATGGAGGAGCCTTGAATGCCAAGTCAAGTGGCCAGGGCTAGCCTGGAATGATGAGAGCCACTGGGGTATTTGAGAAACAAAGCGATGGGTCTAGGGAAAAGTGTGGTGAGCTGGAGTTTGAGAGGTTTGAGGAGAGGGGACAGAGGAAAGCTCTCCAGGCCCCACTCCCATGGAAGGATGTGTCCGTGAAAGAGAACAGGGAGAGGAAGTCCGGCTGACTGCGCCATTGGCTTCTTGCAGGAGGCCGCGTGAAGACGTGGAAACGGCGCTGGTTCATCCTGACGGACAACTGTCTCTACTACTTCGAGTTCACCACGGTGAGCGGGGGTCTCCTGAGCCTGCCCCTCCCCCTCCTCCCAAACTCCCACTAAGGGGTCCACTCACAGAGCATGGGGCCCCTTTGAGATCATTCACCCCTCTCTGCACCCATTTCACAGAGGGGGAAACTGAGCCAAGGCCAGACCAAGCTTACAGTCCAGCCTCCTAACTCCCAGCCCAGGCTCTCCATGCGTTGCTCCCCCCACCCCCATCCCAGGGCTGGACAAATCTGGGAAGATGCGTGTGCTCCTCTATGAGTTTGGGGAGCCCCACAAGTTCACTCCCTGCCCTGAGTGTCAAGGCTGCATTTGCTGATCGTGGCCTTCCCCCGCCCCTCCTGCAGGACAAGGAGCCCCGGGGAATCATACCTCTTGAGAACCTCTCCGTGCAGAAGGTGGACGACCCCAAGAAGCCAGTAGGTGGCGCAGCGGGGTCCTGAGAGCCCCAGCCGCTGGGGGAATTTCTGAACCCTGGGTGGGAGGGGAGGGCAGCTGGCCTGAGCCCTCCAGGAGGCCCCCGGTGGGGTTTGGGGTTGCCTCAGGTTCTCCCCTGAGGCCATGGATCCTGGGGGCAGGTCTATGGCATCAAAAAGGGATGGTTTCATTGTCTCTCGGAGCCTGCTCTGACAGTAGCTGATGACCTCGAGTAAGTCTCTGCTCCTTCCTGAGCCTCAGTTTCCCGGGCACTGACCTGGGGGGTTTAGGGGAAATGGTGGACTTAGGTCGAGCCTGGCACATAGTAAGTTCTCAACGTGAGAAGGAGCAGCTCTGGCCCCCTGGCCTGGCACGGGAAGCCAGCCCCGGGTGGGGTGTATCCCACTGTCTGTCCAAGCCCCAAGTGGATGGTCCTCGCTGAACGCCCGGGAAAGCCTGGTCCAACCACCCCCTCCTCCCAGCCCTGCCTGGCCCTCACCCAGCCACCTCCCCGCAGTTCTGCCTGGAGCTCTACAACCCCAGCTGCCGGGGCCAGAAGATCAAGGCGTGTAAGACGGACGGCGAGGGCAAGGTGGTAGAGGGCAAGCACGAGTCGTATCGAATCTCGGCCTCCAGCGCAGAGGAGCGTGACCAGTGGATCGAGGCCATCCGGTAAGGGCTGTCGGGCCTCCTGTCCCTTCCGGAGGCCCCTGCTTCTCTCTGGGCTTTGTCTGCTTGTCTGTAAAAGGGCCTAATCTGGAATCTCCCTCTTGTCTCTGGCATACAAGATCCGCCCAGATTCTGCAGCCAGGCCCCGGGGACACAGGGGAGGGAGGTCATGGAATAGGGGGACGATCCCGCAAGATGTTGCACGAAAATCTCTTTGCTGGGTGCCTGGCACATGGTCAGTGCTCTCGAATGGTGCTCTCATTAGCACCAGGATCCGGAGGGAGCCTGGAAAGACCTGGTGGAGACGGAGGGAAAGGCTCTGTAGGGGAAAGGACCAGTGCTGGTGAAGACAGGGGGGCAGGTCAATGGGTGGCCTCCTGGACAGCAGCCCGGAATCCTGGGGGTGCTGGTGCTGGGCAGTATGGGGGATAGGGCACATGGCTCTGCGGGGACCGGGCAGTGGGAGGCCAGGCTGCATGGAATAGCAAGTCCTTGGCTGCCATGGCAACTCGTGTGGGTTTCTCCTGGGGGCACCGGACACAGAGAAGGGGTGTGGCCTGGTGAAGAAGGCATGGTGTAGGGGCTGATTTCAAGGTTCCAAGATGGACAGTGGAGGGACAGGTGGAAGGGAGGCAGGTGAGAGGTAGGAGCCAATGGGGAGACATGGGAGACGGTGGGTCCCATCGACCAGAGGAAGACACCAGAGTGGTCGCTGGGCCAGGGGCTGTGTCCCGGGGACTTGTGGGGTCTATGCCCTCGAGCCATGCTGTGGTCCTGTGAAACAGCCCAGCAGGACCCACTTGGACCTCCATTTCACAGATGAGGCCCTGACCACCTCCCCCAGCCCCCTCAGGGGAGGGACCTGCTCTGCCACACAGCCAGTGGGTGGGCAACAGGTCTGCTGGTCCCACTTGGGCTCCTTCCACCTCCTCTGGGAGTCTGAAAAGGGGTCCAAAGAACTTGGGGGCCACTCTCAGCTTGACCCTCTCCCGCCTTGCCCGTGGGACTCCGGGCATGGCTGACTCACTAGGGGCTGGTCCTTGGTGGGGCCATCGGGCCTTTCTCCCGCAGCAGGGCAGGCCATCCTGTCCCCGGGAGACCCACCCCCTTCTACCAGCCTGGGGCGCTGAGAGCCCTCCGGCAGCCAGCTCAGCCCTGCCATTCCCTCACCTGCTCTCATTTCAGAGCCAGCATCACCCGAGTGCCCTTCTATGACCTGGTGTCTGCTCGGAAGAAGAAGATTGCCAGCAAGCACTGAGCGACCTAGGAGGTGGTGCAGGGGAGCAGGCGTCGCGGGAACCCCGTGACCTGTGGTTCCTGGAGACATACGTCCCTCCACAGGGCACCCTTTCCTGGCCCACAGACTTCACCCCCGCCCCCATGACTTTGAGCTACCAGGAACAGGGTAGGGGGCAAGGCTCAGGCGGATGGGTGGGAAGCCCCGGAAGGCCCCCACCCCCTGCCCCACGTCACTGCAACAAGGAGCAAGGACAGCAGCTAACAAGGCACCTGCCCCAGAACCCACCACCCTGTCCTCCCTTTGGGCCTCAATTTCCTCTTCTGTGAAACATCTTCTGTACTCTGAAATGCTGTCGGCCCTCGAGGGAGGAGGAGCCGTGGGGATCCTGAGGGCTTCCTGCCCTTGGCCATGGCAATGCCTTCTTCTTCTGCTCAAGGGGGTTCTCAGCCAGCCCCTCTCCTGGCTTCAGCTGGGCCTTGGCCATCCCTGCCTGAGGGACACACACAGAGCTCAGACCCATAGACAGACAGGACCGCCGGGAGTTGCCAGGAGCACTGGACCAGGAGCATTGGACCCAGCACCCGCGGTCTCCGTCCCAGCAACATCTCCTGCTTGCCGTGTGTCCTCTGCCAAGTCACAGTCCTCTGGTTCTCAAGACACTGGGGGTTTGGATAGAAACTTCTCAGCCCCTTCTGTGTCTGTACTCCACCCCCACCCCAGTGATGGTAACAGCCGTGGGGCAGGTCCCGGCAGTGCCCCAGCTGCCACCTTCCTCTTCGGGGACCACTTCCTTCAGGTAGAAGGACAAGATTATAGTGGATCCGCCCAAGGATCTGGCTGGAGATGGCTGTTCTTGTCGTCGGAGCTGGAGGGACTCTGACCGAAGGCTGCTGGGAAGCCAAGAGCAGAGGGGGCTCCAATCACAAAGATGTCCATTTTGGAGGAGGGAAAAGTGGGACTCCTCAAGAAAATGGCAGAGAGCATCCCAGACAGATGTCTTCAAACAGGGCTGGTGGTACAGCCAAGAAGCTGAGAAGAGAGAGCCTTGTGAACTGTAGTTACCAGGAGGGCTGCCTGAAGGCAGCGCCCACGCCGCTGAGGGACATAGAAGCTTGGGGCAGGGTCCCAGCCCTGAGCAGGGATCCTGTGAGGGGCTGCCCCAGCGGGGTCCTGGCATCTGAGACCCACCGTAGTGCCGCCAAGAGTGGAGCTGACTTCCCCGCACTTAGGCAGGCAGCTCCGCCTCCACGGAGGCCCAGTCTGGAGGAGGATTCCATGAACAGGCTCCTTCTCAGAAGCTCTTTTCACCCCCTTGCAAGGGTCCCAGGGGAGTCTCTGGAGGGAAGTTCCCTGGCAGGAAAGCAGGAGATGCCATTGCCTCTGCCCCACCGCCAGCCTGAGCAAGGCGCATTCCCCAGGGGAGGGAAGACAGTCTCTCTTCCCCTCCGCCCCCACTGACACGCACACACCTTTCATGGAGTCAGGAGGAGCTGTCTTTTGAGTAGTGAGATCCCCATCTCTGGAGGTGTGCGAGTGCCTGGTAACGATATGGTGCTGAAGAGGGTCTGAGTTGGGCATCTGTAGAGGGCCTTGGCGGACATCTGAGGACTTCCACAGACCCCATGGCAGCCTGGGAACTGGATGGCAAAGCTGCCACCTCCTTTGACCCCTGAAAGGGCAGTGAGAGGTCAGGGAAGGAGGACTGGGCTGTGAGGAGCATGGGCTCCGAGGTCCTCACCCGCCACTGGCACACGCTGGCTGTGTGGCCTCTGCCACAACCCCCTTCCCTCTCTGGTCTTCACCTGCCTGTGTCATCATTGAGAGGGCGGAAGCCGTGATTTCCCAGGCATGAGTGGCTGTCCTGGGACTCATTCCGAAGACAGAATAAAGCTCATGATCCATCTGGGGAGGGGGTCCATCCTCTCTGTGACCACACCTGCCGTCCTTGATGCCCTTCGTTCCTTTCCCAGCTGAAGGCAGGAGGGCCAGACAGGGAAAAGTCAGCCCTCAGAGGGCCCTAGACCCTCGTCCTCAGGGCAGCATGGCTGCCACCCACACAGATGTCCCCAGAGGCTGGATTTGTGACAGAGGTCCCCTCAGAGCAGAGCAGGGGTGCAGTGGCCCTGCCAAGGCTAGGAAAAGGCAAAAGAACTTCCAAGGCCAGGAAAAGGCAAAAGAACTTCCCAACAGGCAGTGCTGGCCAAAGAGAGAGTGAGCGATGGCATCGGGAAGCAGATGTCCAGCCTGCCTCAGCACAGGGAGACACCAGCAGTCACTGCAGAGGGAGGGGGGTTCCTGAGCTGGAATTCAGTAACCTTCACTTATCGGTACTTTCCACAATGTTTAAGTAGCATCAGTGTTCCAGGCACGGGGGGTGGGGGGGGCAAGCCCACACGGGGTTTACAATCGGGTGATCCTGAATTCCGGGGTTCTAGGCAGCCCCTCTGGATGTGTTGGGCACTGAAGTGGCTCCCATGCTCTTCCCACCCGCCCTCTGCCTGAGATTCCACCATGGAGTTGCTCCTTGAAGAGGGAAGGTGCTGGACTGATCAATTTCTCCCTACGTTCTTTGCTCCGCCCCCAGCACCTACCATGTACCAGGGTCCATGCCTGCAACCGGGCATCCAAAGATGATGGAGATAAGGCCATGGCCCTCAAAAGAAGCTGGGTGCTGCTGGGGGGGACCCAGTGTGGAGGGGCAGGGACAACCTAGACCAACCCGTGCTGCTATGGCCGGGGACACAGGGGCCAGTGGAGGGCTGGGCTAGGCAGAGAGGCTTCTCAGAGGAGCTGTGCATGAGTGTTCGTTGCCAGCTGGGTCGGGGGAAAGACACACATCTGACCTTGCAGTAAGCTCACCTCGTGTCTGCTGCACCCCCTCCCCACACACACACACCCCGACTGTGAACTCCTCCCAGGCCAGACTGTCCCTGCTCGGTGCCAGGCACACAGCAGGTGCACAATAATTTCTGCTTAGAATGAAACAGTCTCCAAAGGCCCTCTGAGCCTCAGCCTTGACAAGTGCAGGTGTGTAGAGACAGGGAACTAGGAGGAAGCTGGCGCTGCTGTGGGTGGGGGGTTTGTCCAGAGAGGTGGACAGGCAGGGGAGGGCCACATCACAATCAGGAAGGACCAGTAGGCTGGGACTTGCTGACCCAGGCCCCTCGAGCTTCCCCCGGGTGGTCTCTGCTCACCCTCTGCCGGCCCGCCACTTCTCGATGTGGGCAGCAGGGGGCTCCCGCCACACAGGAATGAGAGGTTTTGCTGTGCAGCCTCGGGGCAATGGGAGACCAGAGCTGCCCTTTGCCGGAGGGGAAGCTGCCCTGAGTAGAACTTGGGTCTGGGCATCCCGAAAGGGGAAGCAGGTGGATCTGCAGGCTCGAGCAGCCCTCAGAGGCACCAATGAGCACGGGCCTGCACTCTCCCCTGCTGGGGGACCCAGGGGCTCCTGCTGAGCCCAGGAGTCAGACTCCTTGGCTCTCTCCCTCTCTGGCTCTGGGACCCTACACCACTGGCCTTGCCCATCTAGATGCCATCTTCCTCCTTGAGCACGTGAGTTCCATGACACAGACCTTTAATAAGGACGTCCCTACACAAGGGGGTCTCAGACATAGGCACGACGCAGCCCCGGTCCTTGGGGTAAATTGGGACAGTTTGGGAGGAGTGCAGGGGGCGGGGAGTGGATGAGAAGGTGCCCGGAAAAGCCACTCACTGTGAAGAGCCACAGGGGGGCAGTAGTGAGAGCCACCCAGAGGGCCCAGGTTCAAGGCTTCACTCTACCCAGTGCCTTAAGCAAGTTCCTAAGCGATCAGAGTCTCGGTTTCCCATCTATAAAATGGGAATAATTCAATATGTTCAAAACACTTAGAAGAGTGTTGGGTACCTACTCGGAGTTAAGTGCTATCCTTATTACAAAGCAAACCATGCACATGCTTTTTTTTTTAAGTTTTTATTTTAATTCCCATTAATTAATATACAGTGTTATATTAGTTTCAGGTGTACAATACAGTGGTTCCACATTTCCATACAACACTTACCATGCACGTGCTTTCATGGTACAAAACAGGCTGGGGCCATTGGAACAGGAAAGATTCATGGGGGCAAGAGAGTTGAAGAGCTGGGAAGCCTTCTTGGAAGAGGCGCCCAAGAAAGATAAGCTAAGTGGAGGCCAGGAGGAGCTAGGACAAGGAGCTGTGACAAGGCCAGGTACTTCTGGGATTCCCTTGGGCCCCAAACACAAGCCCCGGCGGGCCAAGAAGGTACAAGTCTGAGGGAGGCTGGGCCCTAGCAGGGGCCGAGGAGCAGACACAAGACTCCCTCGAGTCTCTGAGACCATAGAGCCTCTCGTCATGAAGCTCTGACTGGGGATCCGGAGACTTGGCTGCAGAACAGAGGCCATCCCTGAGCAAGGGAGGACAGGCTTGGCACAGGACGCCCTGGGATGGAGTGGGAAAGAGCAAGGGGGCTCTGGGAAGCAAGCAGGGGTGGGGGGGTCTGCCCTGTGCCGGGGGAGTGGGAGCCCTTCTGGCCTGGTAGCCCGGAACTGGCCCTGGGGGCCTAGGCCCGGATGCCAGCAGTCAGGAGATGGTGGGGTGGGTAGCCAGGACTGCAGCGGCAGGTGTGAGAGCTGGAGAAATTGATTTATTAGGGACAACCAGAGAAGCTAAATATGTTTGCTGGCTCAGCGATGACTCAGGCATTCCCCAGGGGTCCGCAAAGTGTGAGCATCAAAGAATCACAGAGAGGTCTCCTCCCACCCTGGCTGCCAGCTTCGAGCCCCTGCTTCCCCTCCACCAAAGGTCCACCCCCCACCCCAGTGCCCCGAGGGCCTGGCCTCCGAGGGGCAGCAGACACCTCACCATTCCACCCAGCCTGCATGCTCCCCCGACCCTGTCAGACCTCCCCAGGATGGCTGAAGAAGTAAGACACATCTAGGTCAAAGTCCCGGCCTTGCCCCAAATTTCTGCGTGATCTTGGACAAGAGGCTGACCCTCTCTGGGACACACAGTCACCGGAGAAGACCAATCCCCAGCAACAGCCCTTCCCCCTCACCCCGTCTGGCACTGTCAGTACCGCCCCATCCAGCTTCTTCTAGGCAGCTGTGCGCACGGCCTCCTCTTCCTAAAATCCAACTTCCCTCCAAGAGAAGAGCCAGATTCCACAGAGGCTCCTTGGGGGAGAACATGCTCTTCCGGTACCTCGTTCCAGGCCAGCCCTGGGCTCTGGGAGAAACATGAATGCGTCAGAGGCTGAGGCCAGAGGCCAGGAAGAGAGAGGAGGGACAAATGACCTCCCTGAGGGGCAAAGCACTGGGAGCTGCAGGGAGGAACAGGGGAGAAGGGCCCATAGGTGTTCCTCCCTACACCTGCTAGACAGGTGGGGAGGGGGCAGACCTGATGAGTTTCCCCAAGTCCGGCCCCAGTGGTAGTGTGCGGGCTGATCACAAGGACAGTGAGCCCGTCAACATGTCCCCTCCACAGACGTTAGCTGCCACTCTTAGATTCTTGGTGGGGGCTTCCTTACAAGGCCGAGAGCAAGGGTACCCTTACAGGTGCCAGGAGCTGCCCATGCCCTCCTTGCAAGACCAGCTAAAGCCCTCCTCCTACAGGAAGTCCTCCCTGACCACCCCCAGCCCCTTTAAGACTCCAGAGATGTCAGAAAACAGGTGTGCTAGCCCCAAGCCTCCTAAGGAGACCCAGAACCTGCTTTTGTCCTGATCTTAAGTGCTCACAGTTTTGGCTTTTGGCATGCAGGTCTTGTGGTTTGGGGCTGCATATCTCAAGGTTGGGGGGGAGGGTATCAGCTCAGTTCTGCTGCTGGACTCCAAGGTCCCCAAGCCCTCTCCTCCTCCCCATCTTCAGCTTCTGCCCAGTGACTTCCACCCTTGTCACCCTTTCTCCTTCCTCGTGGGGAAACTGAGACTCATGGAGCTTAAGGGACATGGCCAAGGGGTGCCCAACGTGGAGGCTGCACGAGGAAGACAGAGGCAGAAGGTACCAACACGAACTGAGCAGGCCTCCTCTCACTTGCTTCTCTCGGTAACCCACAAGGTAGGCAAGGTCATTCCCATCCAACAGATGAGAATGTGGAGGTTCAGCGAGGTTGTGACTAGCCCAGAGTCATATGGCCCAATAGTAGCATCTGCTCCACTTGCTCCCACTGAGCTATTGAGGCTAGGAGGACCAGTGATCCAGCAGGGAGTTTGTGGCTGCCCAAGAGGATTAACTCCTTGACCTTAACACTCCCTTTGATCCTCTGAAACGAAAGCTTAATTCCCTTCTCTTCCTCCTCCGGATTTTCATTTAATGAATAAGAGCCCAGAGAGGACCCCGCTTTGACCCCAAGGAAGTATTTTTTAATAAAATGTACCCTACTTTAAAAATACTAAAACAAACTCATTATAGAAAAGTTGGATAATGCAATGATCAGGAAGAAAATAACTTAGCTCAATAATTCCTCCCCGTGATCAGTCTAAACACTTCCGATTATTGCCAGCACACCTGCAAGGTTTGTGTGTTACATCTGTGCAATGCCGCGGCAATTACTAGTCTGTAACATGTGTCTTCCTAACATCACGGGCTTCACATTCCCCCACGTGTAGCAGTCAGGGCAGGCTAGGTTATGCCATGTAACAGATAACCCCAAAATGTCAGTGGGTTCGCACGCAAGAGTTTATGCCTTGCTTGCACGGTCTGCCCATTGCGGGGAGGGGGGTGGCCGGGGACCTCTGCTTCTCAGTCACACAGGAACCAGGCTGAAGTAGTCCCATCCCCACCCGGGCTTCCAGGAGCATCACCTGGTTATGACACATCAATTTGGCTCACATTTCATGGGCCAAAGCAAGTCATATAACCACCTAACTTCAAAGGGGATGAGAAGGACCATCCTCCTACCTACCCTTTGAGAAGAGAGAACAGAAATTCTTTGACTGCCGAACAAGTCCCAACTACAACTAGGATGGCCAACCGTCCTAAGTCCTTGGGGCCAGTGGGTTTTCTAGAATACAGGGCTGTCAGCTAAAACTGAGGGTGTCCTGGGAAACCAGAACACGCCGTTTACCTTCACTGTTCCACGCCTTCCAGGCTTCACAAACTCGCTTCTCAATGACCATAGACCATCTAGTACTGGAGTCCAAGTTTTTCTCCCCTAATCCCCTACTGTTGGAGACTTACATTGTTTCCAGCTGTGCACAAGGTTTCGTTGTCTAAAAAGCATCAGGAATAAAACCTTGTCCAATTACTGGCCATTTACAGGCTCGAAACACCTGCTGTCCATGGGTATTTCAAAAGGGTGGGGTCAGTCTAACTTGTCTTCTGTAACAGGAGCTAGTGCCCCCTTCTGGCGGCTCACCTGGAGCCAGGAGCCCAGAACACTAATTCTTTTTTTTTTTTTTTTAAGATTTTTATTATTTATTTGACAGACAGAGATCACAAGTAGGCAGAAAGGCACGCAGAGAGAGAGAGAAGGGGAAGCAGGCTCCCCACTGAACAGAGAGCCCAATGCAGGGCTTGATCCCAGGACCCTGAGATCCGGACCTAAGCTGAAGGCAGAGGCTTAACCCACTGAGCCACCCAGGTGCCCCAGAACACGAATTCTTGAATCACCACATCACAATCACCTTGAGGGCTTGTTAAAATGCGAAGAGTTGGGCCCCGCCCCCAGAGTCTGAGTCAATAGCTCTGACATGAGGCCTGAAGCCCAGCATTTGTATGAAGTCCCCCAGGTAACACCAATGCCTCTGACCTGGGACCGCACTCTGAGAACCCCTGGCCTGGGGGTTAAATGTCCCAGCTTGGCAGTGGGACAGGGGATTCTGCTCAACTACTCTGCAGCTGTGTAACCAGGGCAGATTACCTAATGGACGGCTCTCAGCCTCAGTTTCCTCCTCTGTGAACGGGGGCCATGGCGGGGCCTGAGTTCAGCTCACGTCCGCAGAGCTCTGAAAGGCGCGACACTAGAGTTCGGTAGAAGAGAGTTTGATTCGCTGGGGGATTCAATAACCTCATGTTTCAAAATATTGGTGAATTTGAATGGAATTGCACTTATTAAAGTTTGCATGCCTCGCATGTCTCTGAGTGGGAATGGATTTCTTTCCATGCGATGGTTAAGCACCTGTGTTTCTTTCGGGTGTGAATTGTCTGCTCCTGCCCTTTGCCTGTGTACCTGTGGGGTTCTCCGCCTCATTACAGAGCGAGACAGCAGACGCCATAGCTGTTCTTCTTTGCTACAATGATTTTTCCAAGGCTGCTGCCTGCCTTTCTACAGGGGTCATTTTTCTGGCTAACGGAGTGGACAAATCCATCTGACTTTCCTAGTTTTATTTCTCTGTCAATTTTAAGCCGAGATGGTCTCCCTTCTCCAGAATGTGAAACATATAAAGGAATTGGATTTTGAGCGATGGGAGGAGGATGTCCTCCAGCTCGCCTTAAACCCTCTGCTCACCGCACAGGGCATAGGCAGGAACTGGGGGTCTCAGCACTACCTATCCGCCCCCCAGCCTCAGCCCTGCCCCATAGACACATAGGCAGAGTGTCTGTCTCCCCATCCGCAGAGGCCCCCACTGGAGAGGAGTGGGGAGTTCAAGATGGGAAGGGGTCCCTGGAAGTCCAAGTGGCCTACCCCACCCCGCCCCCCACCCCAGCCGGAGACAGGAGAAGGAAGGGCGTGAGAACCGGCCCCAGGCGTTAGTAGCCTCAGGTTCAGATTTCTCAGGTGTTTGCCCTGTGGGCTTTGCCTTTGCGGGTCTCTATCTTCTCATCCATAAAATGGGAGTGATGAGGGCCACATCAATGGAAAATTTTAAATAGATCAAGAACCTCAGTGCGCTGAGCAGAGTGCTGGATGCCAGATGCACACTGCATAAAAGAACGTGAGGTTATGCCCCGTCCTACTCCCATAGGCAGGGCGTGAGCCCCCAACCTTTTCCTCTCTTCGGACTGAAAATAACCCACACCGCGGCCCCCAGTCCCCAGCACCTCAAAGCGCAGACCCTCCAGCTGCAGCTCCGCTGGGCAGCCCAGGCTCCCTGAAACCTCTCCCCCTCCCCGCCCGCCCCGCGGACTAGGGCACGCTTACGTTTGGGGCAGCAGTGCGGGAGGGACTGGACACCCCAGCCTACCTCCTCCACACGGGGCCCCAGAGCCCAGCCAGCAGCAGGCGCTCACCCCGGGCTCCCGGCTCCCGCGCCACCACCACCGGGGCTCCCGGCTCCCGCGCCACACGGCCTGCCGCTGGGGCCTGATTTCCATAATAATCAGCCACAGATCTTCCCTGCCAAAGGCCTGGAGGCCCCCTGCTGTCGCCACCCCCCAATCAGGGAAGCTCCCCCGGGCGGCGCCCACGCTCCCGACCACCCCCGCCGCCCCGGAGGGAGCCTCATTTTTAAAAGCTTTCCAGAAACCAAGAAACCGAGAAACCGTTGGCGCTGGTGGCAGCTGGGAGGCACCCGCGTGAAGGAGGGGGGCTGAGGATACGGGAGGCACAGAGGCAGAGGCGCGGAGCAGTGGAGACCAGGCTCGGAGAACCCCGGCGGAGAAGGGAAACTGAGGCCGCCAAGGGAGGAGGCGCCTTTCCAGGCCTGCCCTCAGGGTAGCCTCACTGTGACCCTAACAATGGAATATTTTCTCTACAGATGGGGAAACTGAGGCCCGGAGAGGTTTAAGGTCTTCCCACCTGGTGAGGGGCAGGGACACCCTTCCAGAATGGCAGATCTAGAGTTCATGGCTTACCCGCCCTGCCTCCTCCCCCAAGACTAGGCGCCTGGGAGCGGAGTGCATCCTGGAGGACTGGACCATGGGACAGACTGAGCAGAGCCCGAGGGAGAGAGGCGGAGGTGGGGGCACAGCACATGGAGCTGGAGGTCCCCAGATTTGCAGATCCAGATTGAAAACCGGGCTCTACCACCTCCCAACCACAGGGGCCTAAGCCCCCAAGCCAACAACTGTTTTGGGACCACCTGGAACAGAGCATGGTTTTTACATTTTTGAATATTAAACAAATTGCTTACTAAAATCGTCTCCAAGATGAATATTAAATAAATATATGTATATATCAATATATATTTATAATATTTATAATAAATAAATATTCAAAAATATTCCAGATTAATGTTCAAAATAAATATTCATCATTTGAATATTTAAAAAATCAAAAGAAGAAGAATATTTCCTGACACATGAAAGTTATATGAAATTCAAATCCCAACGCTCATACAGCTTTATTAGAACACAGCCGTACTCATTCATTTTTGCTCCTGAATTCAGCTGCCTTTTCTACCACAAGGGCAGGCTTGAGTCTGGTTGACAGAGAGGTATGGCCCCCAAAGCTGGAAAAAATTTCCTACTTAGCACCTTCCAGAAAATGTTCGCCCACCCCTACACTTAGGGGACAAGTGATAAAGTCTCTGAGGTTCCTTTTCCTCATCCGAAAAAGTGGGAACGATATTAAATGAAAATTAAATGAGAAAACCAGCAAAGCACCATGCATGCCATTAGTCCTTTCTACTCCCCCATTGGAAATACCTTTTATTTTCTCCTAGCCCTGCTCCTTACTGCCTCCCCCATCCCCAGTCACAGTGCCCTGGATTGATGCTCCTTGAGCTCGGAGTGTCCCTCCCCAGCCCCTAATTCTACGCTTGCTTCACTCCATGCTCACCAAGCTGAGCCCCCAGCTGCCTAGCCAGTCAGTGAGCGAGCCTGCTGGTTCCATGTCTGGTGCCCAGCCCAGTCCCCGGCACACAGCAGGTGCTCAGCAAACACTTTCTAGACGGATGGATGGGTGGGTATCTCGAAGTCTTCTCCTTTCTCCCATCATCTCTGCTCTGACCTTCACCATCACCTGCCGGGTATCTCTGTCCCCCTGGAGTTCTCTCCATTTTAACTCCTACCCTGCAGACAGGGTGACCTGCCTCTGTCATGCCTCTCCACCCCCCCTGCTCCTTGCTCCTCTCACAACCCTCTCCATTCAGGCCATGCTCCTCCCTGCAGTCTTACCGGAAACCCAAACCACTAGCAATCGCCTGAATCCAAGATCAAGCCTCCCTCCAGGCGGGGGCTCATGCTGTTCCCTCTTGCCTGGAATTTTCTTTTTTATCTCCAGTCCAGGGGGCCTCTGGCATCCTCTACTGGACCCTCCCAAGACCCGTTCAGACCCTGACTCTATAAAACGTTTCCAGATCTCTCACCCACCTCTACTGCCCCCAGTATACCAAAGCTCTCCTCGAACCAGTGGGCCTTCAGGGCGATGCATTACGAATATGCATGAGCATGAATCCATGAATATGCATTCTCCTGGTGAGCCCTGGAGCCTCCAGAGAACGGAGAGTGTGACTGGTATTTCTGTATCACCAGTCCCAGCAAAGGCACAGCCAAAGAAGGCACTAAGGACGTGTTTTATAAATGAACCAAGGAAGGAAGGCATCGGTACAGACGGCATCCAGCCCGTTGTCCCTTGCTCAACAACCAGTGGCTCTCCAGTTCTCTATAAGGCCCGGCCTCCATGCCAGGTCTCCAAGTCCCCAAGACCTATATAAAGTGCCTCTGATCCATCGCCCAGCCTTGTCCCAAGCTGCATCCCCCAGGCCTATCCTCCCTAAAGTGTCCCAGTCTCCAAGCACTTGCGCATGCGTTTCCTTCCCCTTTCCCTCCCCCTCTTCATTCACCCCCTTTTATGCCTATGGGAACCCTGACCATCCTTGGAGATCTCACAGAGCTCAGGGACCAGGAGCGTCTGAAGTAGGGGGCCAATGACTCTCATGTTCCCCAACCCCACAGCAAAAGACAGTGCACAGGGGCTCTGGCAGGAGGACTTGGGTCCAAGGTGAATGAAGGCCATCAGTGTATGCCACAGACACACCAGTTCACCTCTTCAAGTGAAATGGAGAATAACACCCGCCCCAGCGGGCCACCGGGGAGGTTAGAGATGCTGCTGTCTAAGGTTTCCAGCCCCCAGTAGGTGTTTGATTAAAAAAAAAAAAAAAAAAAAAAAGCAGCTATGTCCAGTCCTGCTTGGAGCCCTGCTGCCCAGAGAGGAGGTGCAGGGAGCAGACCTAGACCTCCCCCCAACCTGCAGCCCCGACCTCTGTCTTTCTCGTTCTCTCCCTCACCCCGACAGCGCCTGCAGCCAGCGACGGGTGCGGCTGTGGACAGAATGCCAATGAGGCCCTAAGCAAGCCCATCGGAGAAGCCAAGGCTGGGACAAGGCTCCCAATGAAGGCAGGGCTGGACAGGGACAGGGGCAGGCAGGATGGAGGCAGAGACGGGAGAGGGGCAGTGGCTGGGTAAGAGTCCTGGGGGAAGATGAGGCGGCGAGATAGGAGAGGCGCTGGGGTTGTGCAGGGTGTGGGGTAGGCACTGGGGAGGAGCCAGGCTGGGGCAGGAATCTTTGACTAGAGCAGGAGGGCTGGGTTTGGGATGGAGATAGAGCTGTGGCAGGGATCAGGACAAAATCACCTCCAATCACCTCTGGGGGCAGGAGAGGACTCTGTGCGAGAGTGAAGGGTCCTCCCAGGCCAGGGGACAGAAGGAGGCGGTTTAAGGAGGAGTTGGGGAGGAAGAAGGAGTACAAGAGGGGAGCCACTGACCTCGGGTCATGGGGACAGCCCCGCCTGTGCCAACCTCCTCCTTTTGGCAGGTGGCACCAGTGTGGCACAGGGTGGGGGTTGTGCAGACCAAGGAAGCATCCAGACCCCAGCAAAGGGAGCAGTCAGAGTCCAACCAGCCTATCTCCTAACCCACAGAGGACAGGACGCAGGAGAGAGGGGAGTGGGAAGGGGTAAGATGGGGGACAGGGTTTGGGGGCTGACAAACCAGACAGCCCACTGCCACGGAAGGAGAATCGGACCCCAGTCACATACCCTGCTCGTTCCACACCCTCCTTTTGTGAAGGCCAAATCCTCCCCTCCCCGGGATGCTCTTATTTCCCCATTCTGAGCCCGAGGTCTCTCAGCCCCAACCCATCCTGCATGTCCATGTTCAAGGACTCTCACAGCCCTCAAACACTCCAGCCCTGACTTCCCCCAGCAGCAACCAGTCTCTCCCTTGCCCTCGGGGCTCAACACGGCCAGTTCCCTTCTGGTGGTCCAAGGTCCAAGGGTGCATGCTGGGGTGCCTACCCCCTTCCATGAGCTGAGTCCTCACCAACACCCCCGGGAACCGTCATAGCCTGGTGGTTAAGCTCATGAGCTTGGGACTCTACTGGACCAGGTTTGAGTCCCAGGAGCTTCCTTTTCATAGGGTAGGTGCTTCCTAGCCCCGCCCCCAGCCCCCGCCCCTTCCCATTGCATTGTAGCTCAAGACACACACAGAGCAGGGACCCAACTATGGCCCCCCGGGGCTGAGCTGAGGGGCCCTACTGTTCCCTGCGGGGCCCCTCAGGTCTGAGAGGAGTCTTAGGTATCTACCCTGCCTGGGCTTCCCAACCCAAACCCGGAGCTGTCCAGCTTGGAAGAAAGGCCCATTGCTCATTCCCCTTGAGTCTCTGCGAGTCGGGCAATCAATCCGTCACCATGGAAACCAGCCCTCCAATCAGAGGCAGGCGCTTCCAGAACGCGCCAGCGCCACCCACCCACCCATTCAGGCCAAGCTGTGCCGGTCTCTCACCTAGGACCGCTCTGGGGGGGATAAGGGGAGACCTGGCATAATCTGCCGGCACCTGCCTGCATCCCGACCATTCTGGGGTCCCAAAGAAAGAACATTTTCTTGGAGGTGGGGAGATGGACCACTCTAGCTGACCTCCTGATTTTTACAAGCTTCACTCCCATACCTGACTCCCCTCAAGGCTCAGAACAGACCTGTTCTGAGCAGGGGATCATTAGCCAGATCTGGCGGGGATCATTAGCCCACTAGGCAGAAGGGGAAGCTGAGGGAAGCCCTGAAGGGCAGCTGGGCATACACCTCCTCCCCGAGCCCCGCATCTCCACCACCCCTTCCTTCCAGGCCAGAGGAGTGGGAGCAGGAGAGGAGTGGGCAGAACTCTTCGCCCCATTATGGCCAGAGCTGGCTTTCCCACCAGATCCCACCAGATCCCACCAGATCCGCGTCTGCCACACACAGTGTCCATTAGTGCCAGGCCCACCTGGAACCATTAGCCAGGATCTATGGGCCTGCCCACCCACGCCCGGCCGCAGCCTCCAGCCCCAGGACCTCCTCCTGCGGTGTCTGCCAGCTTGGACAGAGCCCAGACTCTGAGTCAGAGAGCCCCAAGGCCAACAACTGGGCCGTTGCTAGCGCACCTGAGCATTCCAGGTCAGCTCTCTGAGCCTCACTTTCTGTTTGGAGAATGGGAATGATTACCCCTGTCTTATAGGGGAGCGGTAGGGTCAAACCAAGGACATAGAAACCTTAGCACAAGGCATGGTGTGTGACTCATACTCAGTAAATGGAGAGAGGCCCCTGTCTCTACCCCTGTTGTCCCCTCTCGGTGCCCCAAACCATCCCTTGACGCTGAGCTAAGGCTTCCCAGGGGCCCCCTTGCTAAGAAGAGGAAGGAGGCAAATATTACAATCATTAATAACCAGCCCAGGCAAATGGAAGTTACAGGTGAGATTTGCAGAAGGCAAACACGTGTCCCCCAGATACAGCGAGGAAGAGGCAGGATTTGAACCTGGGTCTGGCTGACTCAGACCTGAGTCCTGCCTGTGGTCACACACACCCTCCTGGCCAGGCCAGCCGCAACCAGAGCCCGTCACCCTGTGCCACTGTTGCCCAGCTTCCCACCATGCTCACCGGGGCTTAAAAGCGGGCTGCATTCCTGGCACCCGAGGCACCTGCCCCCACATCCGCCCGCGAGGGGTGCTCGCAGAGCTACAAGGGGCAACAAGGAGATGTTGAGATGCAAGGGGGCACCTGAGCTGGTAGCACCATGGGGAGGGTTCTGGAGGGAAGGAAGAGGTTGTTTTCCTTCTTCAGGCTGAGGTCCTGACCCCACACGGTCACTCCTGCTGCCCACTGTTCGGGGTTTTCTCCTTTTGCCAGAAATGCCACTTTACTGTGCCCTGTCTGCTAACGTCCAAGGATGCTGTGCTGAGAGCCCTCTGGCCCAGCGTCCCAGGCTTGGGTCTGCGAGGCCACTGTTTCAGTTTCATTCATTTCCTCCTTCCCAAACCCATTGTTCTCTCTCCTGTCACTTTCACTGAACACCTACTATGTGCCAGACATGGTAGGACACACATCTACTAATGGCCCAACCCCCTCGCTGGATTGTGTCTCTCTTAGAGACCAGGAAGGAGATAGAGGCACAGAGAGGTTAAGCAGATTTCTCAAGGTCACCCACCTGATAAATGTTAGAATCAGGATTTGAACTCAGATCTTCAAGTCTTCAAAGGTCACGATGTCAGCGTGCTCCCTGAAGGAAGGACGTGGGACCTCCTTGTTGGCATCTGTCTCTTTTCCCTGCACGCCTTCCTAATGATTCCTGTAGGACAGGATGGAGCAACTTGATTCCGGCTATTATCATATTTCTGCTTCCCTTTTCCCTCTTCCCTCCTCCAGAAAACAAATTGATTCATCAAATTATACCTTTAATCTGTCCTGGGGAAGGGGCAGGACGAGCCTCAGTCCCCCCAAGGAGGAAGCAGGGCTGATAATCAGCCCACCCAGCCATGCACTGGGAACGTTTCCCTATGCGCTACCCTCCCATGATTAAACACTAATTGCCGCCATGCTCTCAAATTGAGGACTTTAATTTCCCGAAACGAAAAGTACATTTCAATCAGTTCCTCTCCGAAACCGTCCCTCCTAAGAGGAGCCAGGACCAGAACACAAGCTGTTAGAGAAGGAAGACAGAGGAGCCTACCTCCTCCATGCCTGCCGCCACCCACCGGCACCTCCACAGTCTATCCTTCCCAGGTGCCTCTGAAGGAGGGGGGGATCCTGGGCTGGGGGGCCTGAAGTGTTCAAGGAACACCCAAGAGATTCTTAGAATTGTGGGCTCAGAAAAATGAGGCAGGGCCCCTGGCCCCGGGGTCAGAACAAGGATGGCCCAAGAGGGCACAAGGATGGTCGGCCACAGGCAGGGTGGCAGCTGCCCTCCTCCCCTCCGTCCCCCCTAGGTCAGTCTGGCCCTGGATGCTTCATTTCAGCTCAAGAGAGTGTGTGGAGGCTGGGTAGGAGCTCAGTAGGAGGAGAGACTGAGAGGTGAGACAGATGGCCTCCCCTTTCTGGGTCTCTGTGTCCTTATCCGTCCCAGAGGGAGCTGCAGAAGGGCTCAGAGTCAGGAGCTCAAAGACCCTTTGGTCTGTGCCTCCCAGGACCAGGACTAGGCCAGGTGCAGATTCCCCAGTTCAGACCCTGGAGGAGCTGGCTTACCCGGTCTGCAAAGGGGTTCTAGCTGCTGACAGTTTATTAAGGGCTCTCTGAATGACTCTAGTGCAGGACTGTGGGTTGGGAACTGCTTGCTAGCCCAACCCCCTCAGGTATCAGGTATGAAAGTGGGCCCAGAGAAGGTTGACTATCTAGCTCAAGGTCAAAGAGTGAGCCAGAGGGCTAGGCCAGGTGACCCAGCTACCCTTCCAGTTAAACTATTTCAAGGAAGGAAGTAAAGAGTCCACCGTCCGAAGAGGAAGTGTGACTGGGCAGTGGGAGGCCAAGAACCCTCAAATTTCCTTTTGGGAACCACATTCCCTCAGCAGTGTTGCTTTTAGACTTAAGCAAGTTACTCCTTTATTCCTGAATGTAGAGGGGCTGGGGATTTGCACACGGTCTCTCTATGGTCCATTCTGGCTCCAGAATCCTCCAGCCAGGCCATGGGGACTCGCCATCACCATCACCATCATCATCCTGACACACGTTTATTGGGCATTCACTAAGTCAGGCGCTGAGCAAAGCAATCGCCATGGGCTTGCTCTTTTCTACTCTCTCAAACATCCTAAGATCTTATCCTCCTTCCCCACCGCACCCCCAGCGCTTCCAGAGGAGCCAAGTGAGGCTCAGGGATAATCAAGCAGAGATAGGGCGTTGGGGACTCGAACTCCACTGTGTGGCACTGGAGGCAAGGCTCCAGGACCCTGCGGTGCACGGGAGACCCGGGGGGAGGGGCGCACCCCCGGCTCAGCAGGCAGCAGCCGGCGCCGCGGGGGGCCTTCACAAAAGCACTGCGAGGTGGAGGCTGTCCACGGCCACCAGCCTGGACACTCCCCCACCGACCTGCAGCGTCAGGCATAGATCCACTGGGAAGCAGGGGGAGGGCTGCAGGGTCCCCAGCGTTCATGGACCACCTCTCCTCCGAGCTTGGGGAATGGGGGGAAGGCGCGCGAGTGCACTGGGACTGACGGCCGGGGACACCAAGTAGGAGACAGGCGGGGCCCCTAAGGAGAGTAGCTCCAGAACATCCAAGGGGGAAAGGCTAGTTCGTCACCTGGTCCACTTCCTGTCTTCCCTTGCTTGCGTCCCTGGATACACGCACCACCACCACCACCACCACCACCACCCCCACCCCGCCACATCATGTCGCAGGCGGCTGGTCCTAGGTCGGACAGCCGGAACAGGACCAGAACCAGGTTGCTCTCCACCGGGTTCCCAGCACTAATCCGGAGGCTGGGAAGGGGTGGGGAACAGGGGAGGGCGGGGACCTGACGGCCCCTAGCGCAGGATTTGGAAGGGGGCAGAGGAGGACATCCAGGACGGCGCGCCCACCCGCTCCCCCCGCCCCCGCTCTCCCGGCTCCCCCCCCAGCTCCACCCGCTCCACCCGCAGCGGAGGCGGCAGGAGACGGAACCTCGCCCGCTCCAGCGCCTCCTCCGCCTCCCGCGCCCGCCCCGGCTGGCGCCTCCGTGCTCCGCTGTCCCCCCTCGCTCCCGTCGCGTCTCCGCTGGCTGCCCCCTCCGGGACAGCTCCCCCCTCCCCCACCCCACCCCAAAACGATCCTCTCCCCTTTCCCACTAGTTTTTGGCGGTCGCTGCCCACCTCTCCAACCCTGCTGTGCGACCCTAGACGACTGCCTTAACCTCCCTGAGCCTTAGTACTGGCCTCATATATAAAATAGATGGAAGTGGGGGGAAAGATCGGAAGAGCCTGGTGATGGAATGGGTTAAAATGTGTGTGTGGGGGGGTGTCTCTGCACATATTTGCTTTCCGATGCATGTGTTTGCATGTCTCTGCACAGATCCCCTCGCGGAGAAGCGAAGTCGCTAGCAAAGCTGTCTGCCTCCCCGGAAGGGAGCCTGTTCCCTGGAGGAAGAGACCAGGAGATGGAGACCTGGTATTGCACGATTGTCTTTTAAATATTGAAATATATGAATGCATTAGCAATTCCAGTGACTAGATTAAATAAAACGCAAACATTTACAAAACTAAACTTTGGGAATACCCGTATCTGGAGGTGTTGGGATTAAATGAGATAATGTGTGTGAAGCAGACAGACACGCAGGACTCAGGCAACCGCCCCTATTTTGTCACTGCTGGTTTGCTAGCTCTCTCTTGCTGGCTCTCCATCTCTGTCCCCCCTCCTTGCCTCCCCCACCTTCTCCCAGCCTCTTCTCTGCTCCCTGCCTCTTCGGTCTCCCTCCCCTCTCTTCTGCTCCCCGCAGCCCCTCCGGGAGCTGGAGACAAGCACCTTGCCGCCCACCTCCAGCCCATCTCCAGGGAGGGAGGTGAGGAAGTGTGATGGTGGAGCTGGGCTGTGGTGTAGCCCCGGGAAGGAAGAGGGGCCGCTGGGCTGCCGGTCTGGCCACAGGATTCCCCTTGGCTAGGGATGCCCAGCCCGACTTCAGGGATAGCCCCCTCTTGGAGCTTGGAGTAGTGGCGGGGTCCCTATTTAACCTTGATGGTTCATGAAAGAGTGGGAGGGGGAAAGTCAAAACAGCAGGCATAGCCCCCAGGGGACTGCTAGAGCCCCCCGTGCACTCCCTTCCAAGACACAAAGCCCCAGCTACGCACACAGCCTGTCACAACATTGGGAGGACCCCATCACACCGCACACCGCAGAGCGCCACCCCCCACCACTGCCCTCCCTCTTCTCACTGACAGGCTCCTCCCTGGTTTCTTCCAGCTCTCCCCTTCCTGATCTAGGCAAGGATGAACCAAGCTGGCAAAAAGTAATCCATCCTGGAGCCCAGTCTCGGATGGGGCATTTTGGCCTCAATGCCGGGTACGGGGTGGGGCTGGCTTTCCAGAATCCAGGCAACAGCATCTCCCAGGGCTCTGGGGCACAGGAGAGGGATCACCCTGGCATCCCCAGAAAACCAGGGCAATGGGATGGGGTTGGCCTGGAACCCAGGGCCTCGATCTTGGGACCCCCTAGAAAGACCCTCCTCACTCCCTCCAGGCCACCACCCACAGTGCAGGTCTCAAGGGACCTGATGCTGGGCTAAATCTTCTTTCCCAGTAGAGAGCTCCCCAGCCTGTCTCTGTCTGTCTCTGTCTCTGTCTCTTTCTCATTGTTGGTGACTCCCACAGCCTTGAGGATCAAATTAAACGATTCCACTTAGGGTTCAAGGCCCATCAGACCCAGCACCATGGGGCTCCCTTGCATCATCAGCGGTACTGTCTATCCGGTCCCTATGCAACCAGCTTATTCCTGCTTTCTGGAAAGTACTATGCGCTTTCTCTGCCTGAGATGTGCCCCTGGCCTTCAAGGCACAGCCTCCTACCTTGGGGAGGTCTTCCAGAAGGTGCAACCCCACCATCGCACCCCCATTTGGAAAGCTGATGGTGCTCAACTTCACCTGTGGGAGGAATCCCGTACAGTCTGCAACCATGGGTCTGTCCTGAGCTGGGGGCGTGGAGGCCGGGGTCTGACCCAGCTCGGAGGTTCCAGGAGCACAGGCACACGGTGACCACAGTTGGATTCGAGGAATGACGGGCAACTGGGTCTGCCCAAACTTTGGCCAAGCAGGGTCCCGGCCGTACTCGGTGCCATCAGTGCCCAACTGAGAAACAGCCCCCCTTGCCTTTACCTCCAGCCTTTACCAGAGACTGGCAAGGCCCATGGGATGGGTCCCTTTAACAGGTGAAAGAACTGAGGCTCAGAGAGGTAAAGAGACTTGTCCAAGACCACACAGGCCACCATTCCTGAGCTTCCAGATCACCTGCCTTGTGGCTGCAGTCAGCTCCCAAGCCGGTTCCATGGTCCTTGGACCCTGATAACAGCCCTGCCCTGAATCAGTCCCCCTGGCTCAGGGGATCTCTCCTCCCTGTCTCCTACGGATTCTTCTGATCACCCTGTGTATGCAATCCAGGCCCCGGCCCCACAGCCCCTACCCTCCTCTCACTAACAAGCCTGCTGTTCTCGCCTCCTTGATGTTCCCCAAGCTCACCCCTGAGCCATTTCATGTGCTGGTCCCTCTGCCTGGGACACCCTTCCTAAAGCTCTTTGCCTGGCTGGTCCATCAGTCCCTCTGCCCCACAGCCTCTTAGGGAAGCCTTCCTTGAGCTCCCATTCTGAGTCCAGCTTGCTCGCAGGTCCCTCACGAGGCCCTGGCGCTCCCTGCGCACAATCATCTGATTGTTTATTTCATGTCAGGCGTTGCTGTTGGATCACAAGCTCAGGAATGCCAGGCAAACAGCACATGTTTGTCTCTGGCACAGCTGTGGCTGTGGAACCCCAGCATCGGACACCGTGCCTGGGTATAGCCATCCTCAGTCAAAATTTGCTGAATGAGTGAACAAATCTATGGAATTTGCAGATGGACATGTGGGTTGGGCCGGATCACATAAGGCTTTAAATGTTGGACTAAGAAGGTGAGAAGGGCATGGGGGGTCTCTTTCTACCTTCCTTTCCCTCACCAGACACCTGACTTGCTTATGTCCACCCCCCATACACACACACACTGGGAGCAGAATCAACAATGTTTCTCAGTAACTGTAAGGTTCCCAGCCATTCTGGCCTTCCCCAAACACACACAGATGCACACTGAACCTGGAGGGCCTAGGAGGAGGACATGGGGACTGTGTCAGGAAGTGTGGGTCACCACAAAGCCAGAGCCCCGGATCAGGCTCTTTTTTGCCTCAGGCAGCCCTTCGGGCCATGTTGCTAGCTGCTAGCCTGTCCCCTCCCTTACCCACAGAGCCTTGGGGAGGGCTGATGTCAGCACAGCCAGAGACGATCTGCAAGGTCTGTCTGGTCACCAGGTCAGCATCAGAAGAGAAACACAGGGACCTCCAAGGGGCCTGGCATTCTCTGGCACATTCCCAACAAGCCTGGGACAGCCAGGCCTCCCCCAGGCAGAGCTGAATGGCCCCCTAAAGGTGTGGGCTCCTCATTTAGAGTTTTCAGCCCAGGACCTCTTAGCTCTTCCCTCTCTTCCTCCAGGGGAATGGGGGTCTGGAGGTGTGACTGGCGAACTGGGACACTCACAGATATGTGGAAACAGAAGAGATAAGACAGAGGGATGGAGGGCTGGGGGCTGCAGCTTGGGCAAGCCCCATAGTCTCTCTGGGCCTCAGTGTACTCATATGTTGAAAGAGGTGATCCAAATACAAAACGATGAATCTTTAATTCCACTTTTGTGAGATGCCCAGCATTGGCAAATTCAGGGAGACAGAAAGTAGAAGGGAGTTCCTGGGGCTGACTTGGGGTGGAGGGAGAAGGGAATGGGGAGTTGCTGTCTAGTGGGCAGAGTTTCTCTTTGGAAGATGAGAAAGTTCTGGAGCTGGCCGGTGGTGATGGTTGTTCAACAGTGTGAATGCGCTTAGAGCTTAAAACCGGTCAAAGATGGTGCATTTCATGTTATGTTACTGCAGTTAAAAACTACACACACCCCCCAAGTGGCCAGGCTCTACCCAGCAAGGCTAGCTGGGGCTCATACCAGAGAAGGTGGGGAGCAGGAGGAGCCCCAGACCCCAGAGATGAGCCAGGGGGACCCTGGGGGCTCTCCGGCCAACCTCATCGCCCAGCCTGTCACCTGGCCTGCCCCTCTATCTGCAGTTCGCGAAAGCTCTTCCTTTCCTTAGGATGCCCCAGCATAGACCACCAGATCCATTCCGGGCCCCAGTAGGCTCAGACACCCCTACAGTCCAATAACCTGGGCTAGGGAAGGGAAAACCGCCCCGATCCTCTCCTGCCCACACTTAAACCCAGCCCGGCACCTGGGGACTGTTCTGGAAACAGGCACTGCCTGGAGCTGAATCCTGTCCAGACAGGGCCCCCTCTGTAGGCAAACGCCTCCCCTCCTTCCCTTCTCCACTGAGACCAACCCGAGAATATCCTCCCAGCGAAGAAAGAGGCAGAGGACACTCGGGGAAAAAGCCAACTATCCCCGTGAGAAGCTGCTATTAACCTCCTGGGAGGCTGGAGAGGAGAAATAGCAGGGAGTGGGGCGCTTTCCCGGCCTCCCCCGCCGTGATGGAGAGCCGGAAGGCGGCTGTCAGGTGGCAAGTGGGCGGTGAGGCGCTTGGAGTCCAATGATTTCTGCCACAAATCCCCATCACCGTCTGGCGGCTGCCACAGAGGGAGCACCTGCTAGGTGCTCGGGGACCTCTGTGGACACGGCAACCCTCGAGAGGTCGGGGCCATGGGCACTAGCCCCATTGTACAGATGAGAAAGGTGAGGCCCCGGGCAAACGGAGGCAGATCCACAAAGGTCCCACAGCTCACCAGCGGCCACAGGGCAATGATGGTAACGGGAGTTTGGGGCTGAGTGGGTCCAAAGGGAGGCAGAGATGGAGGGCGGGAGTGAGCCTGCCTCTCAGGGTTCTGGCTGCCACGGGGAGGGGGGCCCTAGCAGCTGGAGGAGGCTCAGCCTCTTCCCCCCTCACTACATGGCACTGTGGCCAGTGGCTGTGGCTCTCGCCCTCTCTCCCTGCCCATCCCGGGCCCAGCTTCAGAGCCAGGGAGCGCTGGCCACAGTTGGGCAGCTCCCACACTTCCTGCCCAGCTCAGGGCTGAGTCCACAGTGCCCACCAGCTGGGCCTAGGGTTGGGGAGCAAGTCTGAGGGACCTGGGTCTTGGTCCTGGCTCTGTCACGGTGTGGCCTCAGGCGAATCACTTTCCCTCTCTGGGCTACGTTTCCAAGATGGTTGAACATTTCCCAGATGGTTCTATTTCTGGGGTTGTCATGCTCTCTGACAATAGCACTGGCTCAGAGAAAGCTCTTTGGAACCATCTGGAGAGCACTGATTCTGGAGTCCAAAGAGCTGGAGGGGTCAAATCCTGGCTCCCAGCCATTCATTAAGCATCTTCTGGACCCACACACGGTTCCGGAAGCCAGAAATATGGGCTTGTTTGATGGCCGGTAACCCCTGACAATTCTGAAACCCTCGGTTTTCTGATCTGTAAAATGGGTCCCTGAGGACAGCGCCCCCTCAAGGGGGAGGAAGAAGAGGCACAAATGAGACCATTTAGGAGAACTCGCCCCACAGACAGATCACTGACAGGGTCCCCTTCTTGCGGGGGCTCTGTGGTCAAAACCACTTACAGCTTGCGTTGCCTTCATGGGAGCTCTGAGATAATCGGTCACAAAGATGGTGCTCCGTCTGTGTTAGGTGGATCCTCCCCCAGCCTCCTGTCCTCAGCCCTACCACCCCGTGCAAGATGTGGGCTTGGGTCCTTGGAGGCTGACAGGTGGCACAGAGCACATCAGGTGATGCAGTTCCATCTCCTGCTCCCAAACCTTCCATGGCTCCCGATGTCCTCCAAGGGAACTCAACTTCTCCTAGGCTTTCGGGCCCTTGGGATCAGACCCCCTCCCTCTGTCCATCTTCCTCTCCCATCTTCCTGGGTCCTCCCCTCAAGCAGGGCCTGCCTCCCCACCCCCACGCCCCCTCCACTCCCCACCCCACCCCACCTCACCCCTCCCGCCCTGCACTTCCTCAGAGCAAGCCAGCCATAACCCCCTGGCTTACTCAGGCTGTTTCTCCTGCCCAAAAGCCTGGCCCACCTCCTTGTGGGAGCTGGGGAGAGGAAGGGTTGCCCTGAGCAGAGGTTCCAAATGCGATGAGAAAGGCAACCCCTCCCTTCGTGGTGCCAGCGCAGCCCAGTCCTGGCAGCACACCGTGGAGTGTGGCTGTCCCTCCCTGTCCCCCCTCCCCGGCCCCCAGATCCCACAGCTGCCCCTGGGTTTTTTCCACCCTGCTCCTCCGGAAATCCACTCAAATTTCTCCGGGGCCCAGGGAGCCGCTGGGCTTCACTGTTGATTTTTCACAAGTGATTATTGGCGGCAGAATTTGTCACCTGCACAATGAAAGGAAAATGAACCTTTCATCAGAGCCGGCCTGCGGAGGCTTCAAGAGCTGGGGAAGCTAGGTGTGGGGAGGGGAGGAGGGGGGGGGGCATTCATCCGGCAGCTCTGCGCCAGGCCTGGGCAGACAGATCCATTTCAAGCCCCTCCATCCCGTTAGAGTAGGGAGAAACTGAGGCACAGACAGCTGGAGAGAGGGCTCCCACAGCAGCTAAGGGACAGTCCTGGGCAAAGAACTCAGCCCGGTCCATCAGCTCCCTGTAAATGCCAGTAAGGTGGGTCCCCTGGAGTTAGAGTCACAGAAGCTGAAAGAAATACAGCAGATAATCCACTTCACAGACAGAGAGACCGAGGCCCACCACGGGGCAGTGACTGGCCAAGGACACACAGCAAGGTGTCACAAGGTGAGACTAGATCTCAGGGCTCCCGCCCTCAGGCCAGCCCCCTCCCTCTGTCCAGGAATCCTCAGGCATGAGGCATGCCCAGCCCAAAGGTCTAGACCACACATTCCCCTCCCTACCTCCCCCTCCCCTTTTCTCCCCACAAAACCTGGGGCTCTGGGATCCCACCCCCTGGATACTTGTGGGACCACTTGAGCCTCAGTTTTCCTCAGGGGAACGGGATTCCCACCTGCCCGCCTTTCGGTCTGCTGTGACAACTCGCTGTCCAGGGCCTGGCACAGAGGACGTGAGCCTCCAAGCCCCGCCAGGCTGCCTCCAGCCTGCGGTTTCTGTCCATCTCTCAGCCCCCATGGCTCTGGGCCCATGATTTTTCCTCCTCTTCTCCTTCCCCCACGTTGGCCAACGTCCCCCTGCTGCTAATCCACCCTGCCCCCTCCCCAGTGCTCCTGCTAACTCCAGCTGCCAGCCAGGGAGGGAGGGAGCTTCTCTTCCAGAGAACCCCAATCTGCCCCGCTCCCCCAATCCTCCAAGCCCCACCCTCTGCTGCCCCCCCCAGATCTCCTCAACCCCCTCCCCCAGCTCTTCCAGGCCTTAGCCTCCTCCCTCAAGCCAGTTAACCAGAGGGTGGGCAGAGCTGTGCAGGGGAAGGGGCCAGGACCAGGAGCACCGGCCAGGGTCTGAGAACCACACTGAGCTCCCACCCCCACTGCATGGCCGCCCAGCCACCAGGCCCCGTGGCTGTCTCCTAGACTGAGTGACCTTCCTGCACTGGGCCGGCTGCAGCCGCCACCGCCACCACCACCACAAGACACACGCGCACAAACCCAGCACACACCTCACACACTCATGCCAATCTACACACCCTCGCACGCACACGTCCATCGCTCCCCCTGGAGCGCTACAGCTGCCACAGAAGCCCCTGGCACTGTTGGCTTTCCGGGACCCAGGAGGGACAGTGTCAGGAGCAGACAGAGAGACAGACTGGCTCAGGGTGCCTTCTGTCACAGCCCAGTAAACTCTGTCTCCGCCTTTCCCCAGCGGGGGCTGCCTTTCTCTCCTGCTCCTCAAGCTGGTGCCTGGCGGGGATGGGGGGGGGGGGGGGGGGGGGTCGGGGGTGGGGGGGTGCAGGGGTGCAGGGGAGCGTAGCAGGGGAGGAGGGCAGGGAGACCCTGGTCACATCACCACCCCCACCGCGCCCCTGGAAAACTCCCCAGGCCCTCGCATTCAGGGGAGGCCCCAACTCCTTATCATGGTCTTCGAGGGGCCTCCTGAGCCAAACCCTGCTGCCCACCTCCTGGGACCTCACCCAGCCCAGCCGCTCCAAGAGCAGGCCCCCCACAACTCCCTCCTGCTCCCCTCTTCTCCCCAGCGGAGCAGCAGGGGTTTAGGGGTGAGCCTGAGTGGGAGTCCCAGCGCTACTGCTCCTGAGCTCTGACTCAACCTCTCGGATCTCTGTGTTCCCATCTATTAGGTGAGACCATCATGATACCTGCTTCCCTGGGCTGTGGGATTTGTTCATGTGAGACCCTTAGACCCTTAGGCACCTAGCACCTAGTAAGCACTCGGTGTGGGCCACCATCACCTCCCCTAGCACCCCCACCCCGTACCCTCTGCCAGGAGCCCCTCTCCCTGCCCCCTTATGGGGGTTGAACTGGCCTGTTACCCATCCACACCGCCTCCCAGCTCCACCAGGCTGTGAAGCGCAGCCTAGCCATCCCCGCTCTTTGCACCCTCTTTGCCTGTCACTGTGCAGTTTTCCCTGCCAGGAAACCCGCTCTGCTCTTCCCTCTCCATCACCATCACTAGCCACCTTCTCCGGGAAGCCCTCCCGAGATGCTCTTTGTGGTGGCCCTGGGTGGTGCACAGGCTGGGGACCCAGGATGATCTGGGTTTGCTCCCTGACTGTGTGAACTTGGACAAGTTGCTCCTCCTCCCTGAGCTCAGTTCCTCATGTGGAAAATGGATCAATAAATGCCAAAGTCCCCGCACACAGCAGGTATGTAGACAAGCCCTGAGGCACACACCTCTTCCCCCACGAAGGGCCCCCCAGTCCCTCCTTGACTCCTGGACTTGGCTGTGGCTCGCCTGTGGCATGGAGCTGCCCACCTGCCCCCTTGACCCTGCACTGCCCCTGGTGCAACGCTGAGCATTTCACATCTAGAACCCTCTACAGGCAAACACGACAGCCAATCCTTCCTGGGGTTACTGTGGGACCCTGTTTCTATTCAGGAAAGGTCTCAGGCCTGTGCGTGAGGTGGGCACTTGCCAGGGCTCCCATGCCAGGCGGCTGGGCCCCCCATGCAGGGTCAGGACCGAGGGCTGGCAGGGGTGGGAGTGGGGAGACTGTCCAGGCTGCGTCTGGGGGCAGGGGCAGAGGGGCACCAGCCTGGCCAGGGCACCCCCTCAGGCCCACAGAGACCCTGGCAGCTGCTCTGTCCCTGCCCCTCTCCACCTCCCACCTTCCTCCTCTTATTTCTCTCTGGAATCGCTTCTCCAAAAGTTCATTTTGAAAGAAATCGATTTCCAAGCTGCTTGGAGATGCAATTTGATTTTTCATCTGGAAGAAATGATGGTTAAGGAAAAGTTTGGAGACTTAATCACTGTGGAAGGCCATGGAAATAAAGAATTCCTCTGCCCTTGGCCAGAGACCACGGGGCCCATGGATAGCTCTCCCTGCGACAGTGGAAAACAGGTGTGTCCAGGAAGGCGTGGGCACGGCCCCACGTGTGCACACGGCATGCGCACACGCTAGGCATGCGCACACGTGTGTGCACACTGACCACATACACACAGCTCCCACTCAGTGAACAGCCCGCACTCACCCCTCAGGGGGCCTTGGCCACCTCTCTGCAGCCCCCTCAGCTGTGCGGGCCAGCGGTGGGTACAGTCAAACTCCCTCTATACCCCCGGGTCTCTCTGCCTCTACCCACCCCAGACCCTCCGGCATGCTGCTCTGGGACCAATCTCACCTTCATTGTTTCTGGAAGGGGCTGACTTCCATGCTTATTGCAAAGGTGCAGACGTTCACCGTCAGAGAGCTCGGCATCATTCCGCAGCCTTCACGGCCTTCCGATCGCCTGGCTGGACGAAGATCACAACCCAAACCATGGACACAACAACCTCACTTCTGGCCGCTGGAGCCCAGCTGTGCTTGGTATCCATCTGCCCCCATGGCCCCTGACAGACCGGGCAGCTCCTGGGCCTGAGCCTGGGCCGGTACCCTCCATGTCATCAGGGAACACACAGAGTCCAGAGAGGCTGAGGGACTCACCCAGTGCTGCACAGCTGCTGGTAGGTGGCCATAGATAGGCACGTACACATGCACATATGCAGGTACGCATGCTAGTCACCAGGCCTCCGACCTACCAACATCCATTCTTTTGCATCTGGAAGATTCCTCTTCGAAGATAACAGATTTCCTCGGAAAAGGCATGATGTCTGATACTCTCAGGCAGAGAACCTCCACATTCCTTGAATCTGGGGCCAGAAAAAGCTCTAAACCAACGTCTCTACTATTCGAAGTCCCTTTATGACATTCTTACCTGGGGTTATTGGGCCTAGAGAGCTTACCTGCTGTCTCCCATCTCCTCTGAAGGTCACAGCAGTGTGACGGCCTAGAAAAGGCTAAGCCCTACCATCGCGGAGGCCAGGGTCCAGATCCCAGCCCCATGTAGCTGTCCTGGGGTTGGCCATGGGCTAATATACTTCCTGGGGACTTGGATCCTTAGGGTAGAACCAAGGCCAGCGAAGGGCTACACCCTCGTGCGGGCGGGGGACCAGCCCGCGGGAGGACGGACGGCCCTGCCCCGGACTGCCCAGCAGGGGAGAGCAGCAGAGAGGTGCCCATGCACGAGGCACAGCCCTGGGAACCAACCAGGCCCTCGGCCCAGATTCCCGGCTCCTGCCCCAGTTTGGCAGACCGGCCTACTTCTGCTCAAGGATACCGGGAGGTTCTGGAGAAGCTCCCTAGGGACCCTGCCCATCTCCACCTCCGGCCTCAACCCGCTCCTAGACCCACACGCCTGACTCCCCGCTTTGCACAGGGTAAGCCCGGTCAGGGGAGACCCCTTCACGGACCTTCCTCCCTCCCAGGTACATCGGATCCCCTGGTCCCCTCCCCCTCTCCCTCATCCACCAGAGAATTACCTGGCATTTGTGCCCGGGGGTGGGGGGGGTAGGGTTGTCACCGACGCTTGTGAGGCTCTGCATGGGAACACGCGTGCGAACCCATGCTGGGCTTACATCCCCCTCTCACCACTACCGACTTTTGCTAGCGGCTTTCTCCAGCCCGGAACATTCCAGACTCACCACCTTCAGGGTGTGATTATGCCCACAGAAGTTAAGGCTCAGCTTTTGAGTTTCTAAATAAAAGTCTGAAGCGTGTGTCTGCGCGCAGCCCAGGGAGGAAGGAGATGCTCGCCCAGTCGGTGGGCACAGAGGAAGCCCGCGCTTCCTGAGACACCAGATCGGGTGGGGGAGGACAGGCAGTTGAGAGTTAAGTAGCCATGGGCTCCTGCCCCTGAGGGACACCCCTGCGGGTTCTGGGACCCTGGGGGTTCCCCTAGCTCTGCCCCCAGGGGCAGCAGCCAGCAGTCAAAAACACCCCTGGTGGAAGGACACAGCACCCAGAGGGCATGGCAGCGCACACCCGCCACATCCCTGCCAGGGGGCTGCTGTCCCACAGTCCCCGCCAGAGCCCCGCGGCCCAGACACACCCCAGGAGAGCAGGCGAAACCCGCACAATCCCTTGTCTAGAAGGGACCAAGCAGCAGAAGCGTAGAAAAAGCGGGAACGGAGTGAAGGCAAGAAATAAGAAGACGTTTAGTTCCTGTAAACGTCATGTGAAGTCATGGACTGAAGAAGTTTGCTGCCAGGAAGGTGACCTCAGCGGGGGGTGAGGGGAGCGTGGACACCCTGGGCCCAGCAGCTGAGTGAGTGAATGCCCACAACCCACCCAGCGTGGGCTGGGGAGCATCCTGAGGCCAGCTCAGGTCACGCAAGGGGCTGCAGGGGCTGGGCGGTCCCTCCCCTCCCCCGCTCTCCTCTCCCTTCTCACCACCTGCCAGCCCCTCTGGGGATGGCATGCCCCAAGGACTGAAGGGGTGCGATAACCAAGCCCTTAATCCTGTCATTAGTGATAATTACTCCAGTCGGCACCAGGGGAGCCGGAGGGGACGGCCTTGGCACCCACCCCGGGCATCTACCCATCTGCCCACTGTGTCAGAATGCCAGGGATCCCTGTTAGGCCCTCCTGCCATCGCCAGGCACAAGGCCCATGGGAGGTGGGGCGGGAGGCAGGCAGCTGCTGCCCAAGCACTTCCCCAGGGCCACCCCCTCACCCCGTCTCCTGGGAATTCATCCCTTCCACCTGCCCCGGAAGCCTCTCCCTCTCATCTCAGGGTTCTCCTGTGGCCCGGAGTCTGGAAACCTGCCTCTGTCCCTTGCTGTACTGCTTCTGCCTCCTGTTGGCTGTGTGACGCCAGGGAAGTTGCTTCCTCTTTCTGGGTGTTTCCTCCTCCCTTAAACCAGGGGCTGGATTTGATCGCCTTCCAGCTGCTTCATCCTGCAAACCCTCTTCCCACAGGGCTTGTGTCCACCTGCAGCCCCAAGGGTCCTATTGCTTCCTTCCCTTCTCCCTTCACCGCCCCCCCTCCACCACTCCCCTCCTTTCCCCCTCAGTCCCCCTCCTCCCCTGCCCTCCCTTCCCCTTTCCTTTCCCAGCCTTGCTCCCACCTGCCAGCAGTCTCCTCTCTCCCTGTCAATTAGACCGGCTCTGGCAGGGTGCTCAGAGAACAGGCTAGGGCACCCAGCTGGAAAATTGGGTGTCGGGCGGCTGCCTGGAATCCTAATGCCCCTGGCCCTGCCCTCCTCCCCTCTCCCCTCTCCCTGAGCTGCTGGCTGGAGATCCGCTCCCCTGCTGCTCCCCCTCCCCCCAATACCTGTGGGCACCTTTCACCTCCCTGAATGGGAGCCAATGCCCCACTCCACTCCCCTGCACCCCACCAAGCTCCTCTGTCCCCTCCCTTGAGTTCTGGCTATCTGGCTATGGGCAGAATCCAAAGCTTGGAGGAGAGAGCACTGGGCTGGTAGTCCCGAGAGTGGCCTCCCTGCCCATCCCACTCTGGGCCTCACTTTGCCCATCTGTAAAATGAGATTCCTCTTCAAAGCGCCACTGTGTGGCCTCCACACCTTTCAGATTTTGGCCAAAGCAAGAGGCTGTTGAGAGTACACTCTGATCCTGCTCTGGTGGCTGGCCTCATCATTTATTGTGTTTTGTTTTTACTAAGAATGGGTTTCCACAGACCTTCCCTCTGTCCTGGGGACCACCTCCTGCCTGGCCCCCAAGCAGACAGTGTTTGCGCGCCTCCTGGGGCCCCCTAGGCTCCCTGACTCTGAGCGGGCAGTCCTCCAGGGTGGGGTGGGGGCACACAGGTGACCCCAGCCCTCCTTCCGCCCTCCCAGGCAGCCCAGGAGGGTACCTCTGGCTGGAACTGGAAGATGCGGTCTCCCCTCCCCCCAACCTGCTCCCATCTGAAGCCAACACCACCACCCCCAACCCTGTCTCAAAGGCCCAACCCTGTGTGGGCTCCTCAGACCCAGGTATGTCAGACCCTGGCAAGGGGGGAGGACACTGATGGTTCATCCAGCTCAGTGGGTTTCTTTAGTAATTAATGTTGCTTTTCATAATGATTGTTTAATTACCCAGGTAATAAGTAACCCCAGCGAGTCGCCTCTTAGTGTCCTCCTTAGAACGCACGGTCCCTCAGCCGGTAGGGCCTATGCAGGACCCCAGGGGACCTCCCATCAGTCCAGACTCCAGCAGCCTTCAGGGAAGAATCCTTATCAAGTACCAGCTGTGTGCCGGGTACATGCTGGGACCCTGGGGACATAGTGAGGAACCCGACAGACAAGTCCTCTAATTAGAAAAGAGATCATTTCAGAGTATAATGGAAGGAAACCTAAGAGTGAGGAGATAGTGACTCTCAAATCTGACCCTGAGGGTCAGATTTGAGAGTTCTGGGGACACCCAGACACCGAGGGGAAGGGGACACTGAGAAAGGGCCCTGGATGATGAGCAGCCAATATGCAAAGGTTTGGGGCTTGTCATTCTAGACGGTGGGAACAGCATGTGCAAAGGCCCTGAGGCTGAACACGTGGTTGTCTGAGTCACGGGCAGCCAGTGCTGCCGGGACCAAGGGTGGTAAAAGACACAGCCCAAGCTAGACCACGTTTTGCCTGGTTGACCCTAGAAATTATGGACAATGCATTCTAAGCATAAAAAGCAGCACTTGGAGATTTTAAGCACAAGAGAATTGCCTCCTTTTGTTCATTTTAAATGATCTCCATATTCTGGCTGCCGGCACAAAGTGGGTAGATAGGGATGGTGTGGTAAGAACGGAAGCTGGGAGGCCAGTACAAGGGATGTGCAGTGATGCGGGCAAGAGACACTGGAGGCCAAAGGGGTTCTGGCCATAGAGTGTCGTGGGGTGAGGTTCTATCTACGACAGTGGGAAGCACTTTCCAGAACCCTCTGCCCGCTTCCCTCTGGCTCTATACCTTGGTTCTTTTAAATTTCTTCCTCCTACTAAAGTTCTGCCTCCTCTTACATCCAGCCTCCACCAGGGAAAGTCAGGTGCTTCTCAGCTTTGTCCAATTCTGCAACTGCCCTGCTGGGGAATGGAGGGGAGGCAGAGGGGTGTTCAAGTCCTGGAGGAAAAGAGGTACAAGGAGCAGAGACCCCCCACCCCGGGAGGGTGTCTAGTCCAACAGCAGCACTTATAAAAAACAACCAGACCTTTCACACTGCAAAGGTTGACCTCCAGCCGTTCTTTCTCCGGGACCTTATTATGCTAAGAGTGACTGAAGAGTGACCTCCTCGGCTTTGAGTCACTTCACAAAAGTCTGTGTTCTATTACCCGAGTCTGGGTCATGTCAGGGTCCAGAAAAGGACGCAGCCCTGGAAGCGAGGAAAAAGCCAAGCCACACAACGGGAAGAGATATTTGCAAGCAGGAGTCAGTTACCAATCCAGGCGAGAGAAGGAGATAACCTGAGAGCAAAGTGCACCAGTAAGTTGAATGAGCTGCGCGAAAGGGGTGCCCACAGGGTTCCCAGAGATGGGAGCAAGGGCTTAGCTTCATTATCAGGATCACATGGATTACCAGTGCATGCCCCTCCCCTGGAGGAAATGAAATGAAACAGTTAGACCGGATGGAGGGCTGGCAAGGAGGCGGCACAATAAGAACTTCCGCGAACGGTTGGCGGACGGTTGTGGAAATTGGGGCAAGGATGAGGGAAGCTCTCTGATCATAAAGCTGAACGTCCACACCCCCTCTGGCTGAATGATTCCTGCCGCGGTGAAGAACCATCAGGAGCGAGCACATAGACCCCCAAGACCTGCGGAAGTTCGTTCATAGCAGCTTGATTCCTCGTGGTCCCATTCTGAAACAACCCACATAAGGGTCAGGAGGGGAAGGGCTGAATTAATGGTGGTATATTTCACAGCCGGGAGAACAGGCCACATATAGCGCACTCAACGCGGCAACTCTCGCAGACACACTGCTGAGGGAAGGCAGCCAGACCCAGATGACCACACGATTCTGTTCATCGAACATTCGCACAAGTTAGGAGTCAGGAGAGCCGCAATCCTGGCAGGGCAGCCAGAGACCCGAAGGAGACATAAGGGGCCTCGTGGAAGGCTGGTCACAGACCGGGTCTTTCCCCAGAGGGCTGTGTCCTGAGCATGCTCACTTTGTGAGATATCTCACATTTGGATCTGTGTACTTTCTCTCTGTATGTGTGTGTGCGTGTGTGTGTGTACATATATATAGTAACTTCAAATGTATTAACTTAAAAAAAAAAAAATCCTGCAGCAGAATTTCGATGGAGAGGTAATAGGCATTCCCTAGCCCCACAGGACATTGGTGTGTGACCTTCCATACCTTTTTATACGCTATTGTATAGCTTGGTTGGATTTAAAACACACGCGCGCACACACAACCAGGATTCTGCCATATCCTATTGGTTGTTGTTTTTCCTATAATAGAGGCTGTCAACCTTGGCACTACCAACATCTGGGACAGGACCACTCCGTGTTGTGGGCTGTCTTCTGCACTGAGTGTGTTTGTGGGGCGTTCTGTAGGGTTATAGCCCTGGCCTCTAGCTGCCAGGGTTGTTGCTCCCAGCACCGACCATCAGAAGTTGCTCCATGGCCCAAAGTCCCCGGAGAGTACAGCTGCCAGAAAAAACACAGGCCATCCAGTTACCAGGCACCATCTGAGATTTTCCTGACTTTAAAAAAATTATGGTTTACCTGAAATCCAAATTTAACTGCTTGCCCTGCGTTCTCATTTGCTTCATCTGGCAACTAACTGCGGGGACAGAATCGTTCGGGTTGAGAACCCGTGGCACCTGCCGTGTGGCTGGGTCCCTCTCAGGACACGAGGTCACCTCTCATTCTCTGCGACGGCTCGGTTGGTGCCGTGGCACAGAACGGGCCCTGGCTGGTGGGACCCTCCGTTCTGATGGACGTTTTGCTTGCTGCCGGCCCGGAGGTTTCCGCGCCGGGGAGCCGACACCCGGCTCCGTCTCGTGTGCACCGCCAACACAGCCCCCGGTCGGCACGGCAGGAAGCAGGAGTGCCTGGGGTTCCTGGGGCAGCAGCAGCCTCTTCCGTCTTTCTGTGGCCTCCGCCATCGTCTCACAGGTGTCCCCACCCCCAGCCAGCTGTGTCCCAAGGCCTCCCCGGAATGCTCGCTGGTTCTTCCTGCTGTTTCATTGGCTGGGGCTGGTCACGTGCACTCTCCCGGCCTATCACTGGCAGGGGCCGCGGTCCCCCTTAGACCAATCAGGAGCACCCGTGGTGGCTGCGGTTCTCACTCCTGTCGCCGGGATGGCGTGGATACTGTTGGAGGGAACGTGTGGGGAGCATGTGGGCAGCGACCACCACTCAGCTCACTCCGAATTGGCCCTGTTGCTAATACTCCCATCTACACCAAGAGTATCAAGCAGATGGTGGGCCACCGCCCCTCCCCCTGCCTCAGTCTCCCCCTTCCCCAACCCTTCAGTACACGCCTCGCATGGGTGGTTCAGTGGTAGAATTCTCGCCTGCCCTTCAGTACACGCCTCTGCTCTTAGACACTAGAGATGCTCTAATCCAGGCCTGCTGCCGTCACCCTGCCAGCTCTTGTGTGTCCCCCTGTGGCTTCCTTGCGCCTCCTCAAACAAGCCATACCCCACTTGGCCTCAGGGCCCTTGCATCTGCTGCTCCCTATCCCTAGATCAGTGTCTAGGACACCTTCTCACCAGTCAGGTCCCTGCTCAGACATCATCAGGTGATCGGCCTCCCCTCAACACCCCATCAAATGCAGCCTCGTCTCCCCATCTCAGAATCCCCTTTCCCATTGTTGCCAGAGGACAAATCACCTTCTGGACCTAGGCTTATCAACAGTCTTCCCACTTGGAAGGTCAGCTCCTTGAGGGCCAGAGCTCAAGTTCTTTGTCCTTGGGGCAAAGGACTGCTGTGTCCTTGGGGCCTGCTGGGAGCAGCCCGTGGAAACGGGAAGTTCTCCGCTCCCCCAACTGAACCAAGCAGGAGAGGACGTGCCTCTGTGTACCATGTGAGTAGAGGCTGGTCCCCTATCCACAGCTACGAAATCCAAACACTCAGAAAGCCAAACCCCTTTCTTTTACCTATTTGGCAGTAAACCTGACCCAAATTGTTGGACTGTTTAAAGTCTTTGTTTATTTTACTGTGAATATGGATGCAGTTTGCTGAAGAAATCGTGTTTTGTTAGGGGGCGATCTTGGGCTGGGCTCCCCAAAAGCAGAGCCAGAGATAGGACTTGGATGCAGGTGGTTTATGTGGAAGGGGATGCCAGGAAGCAGGAGGCAGCGACTGGGAAGAGTGCGAGGAACTGGGAAAAGCCCAAACAAGGGTCGTTGTTGGGGTCACTGCAGAAGACCATGGGGCACGGTTGACCTCTCTATGAGGGGTCCTCTGGGACCTGGTAGAAAGGACTAGAAACATCTGAGCACTCACCCAGCTGCCCTTGGGCCCTATCAGGTAAGGAAAGCACTCATTCCCCAGAACTTCCCAACTGCTCTTGAGGGGGGCCATTGTAAGAGGTTGAAATCAGAGAGGGCTGAAGACCTCAAAGAGTCCCCAGCATGAAGCACCCCCACACCCTGCAAGGGAACACCCCAGAGTGGGGCATACGCAGCAAATCGCTAAAATCTGGAACACGTCTGGCCTCAAAGGTTTCAGGCTCCTAGGACAGATGGCCAGGTTCCAGGAGCCACGTTGAAGAGAGTCCCATATGGACTTTTGGATATTTTGATTTGGCCAAGACCCCTCTGAACCAGCTGTCTACACCACAAGCTCCCTCTGACCCAGTGTGAATATAGCCCATTTACCCCCACAGATGAGAGTGGGATGGTAGCTCAGTGGTGACAGGAAAGGCAGACACTTGCGTGTGTGACCTATACCGGGTACTGTTCTCAGAATTATTGCTCACTGAGACTACAGATGAATGCTGTTTTTTGTTTTTCTCAATAATTCTTTTTTTTCAGGTGAGTTAACACCCAAAAAAGGCACAAGGCGCTGAAGGGACAGATCTGATCCATGCGTGCTGGTTAAGTCCACGGCAGGAGTCCAGCCCAGGTAGCTTATTAACCATGGTACCACACGGTCCCTAGTGCTACAACAGTCTTCCTTCTCGCCAATCTTCTGAACAAAAAAGGACAATTCATGATCTGACTTCACATTTTTTTTAAGATTTTATTTATTTATTTGAGAGAGAAAATGAGAGAGAGAGAGAGAGCATGAGAAGGGGAGAAGGTCAGAGGGAGAAGCAGACTCCCCATGGAGCCGGGAACCCGATGTGGGACTCGATCCCAGCACTCTGGGATCATGACCTGAGCCGAAGGCAGTCGCCCAACCAACTGAGCCACCCAGGGGCCCACACCTTGCATTTCTCTTTGGTCACTTTATCAGTTAGAATTAGGCATGGGGACAAAGAACAGAGACCTAAGCCAGAAATGTATTGCTCAAGTAAAATCTCGAGCTTGGCCGTCTAAGGCTGACAAGGCAGCTGTACTCCACAGTGGCATCATCACCCAGCCTCTTTTCTTGTTACTTGCTGTGTATGATCTCTTGTTCCCAGGATATCACAGTACAGTATGGCTGCCAGAGCCCCGACCATCATGTCCTGTCTTCCAGCCAGCAGAAGAAAGGAAGGATAAAGGAAAAGGAGACCAAGAGCGCCTACCAGCTATCTTTTCAGGAAGGTTCCGGGAACCTGCTACTTCTCTCTAGCCAGAACTTGGGCACATGGCCTCACCTCGATGTGAGGCTAGGGAGTATTTTTATTCTAGATGACCCTGTGGCCAGCCAAAAATCAAGGAGTTTGCTCCTATGGAAGCAAGGAGGGTGGATATTGGAGGACAGCTAGGGATCTCTGCCACATTGGAAAGTTTCTTGGCCATTTTCATTTTACCACCTAAGAATTATCTTTCCAGTACTCTCCTTTTCCTATTGTATGGGTTACCCTTATCTTAGTTTTAGTTATCCTTCGTATGGGGGACTCACTACTTACCAAACAATCTGTAACAACCATGCTTGGCCCTGAAGATTGATGTCAAAATCAGATGGATGCAGCTTAGCACCAGACCAAATGCTGGCTTCCTTTCCTTGAAGTCAGGGGTACCCCAATGCTGGACGGTCTCACAATCTCCTGGAGTGCTAAGAACTCAGAGGCTGGGATCATCGAAAGGCAAGGAGGGCCTGCAACTTTGTGCTTTTGCCAAGTTCCCCCAGCGGGAAGGACGCCCACTGAAGTTGGAGGTTGCCCTAAGTTGTTAGCCGAATTCTCCATACCGTCATTCACTTCCTCGTCGCTGGGAGCAGCGCATGTGTGGCTCTCTCTGCCCCCCTCATTCGGAACCCCCTTCCCCCATGCATCTTTGCATCTCCCAGAGACAAATGAGGTCTCCCTTGAGTCTTCGCTTTGCCAGGCTACAAAGCCTCGTCCTCTCCCCTGTCCCTTGCCTGGGGAAGATTCACAAACCCTTCCAAATGGGCTCATTTTCTGCAGACAGACCACAGTAGGTCTCCCCACGTGGGGTCCGGGCAGGGCAGAAGAGCACAGAAGCTTCGCCTCCCCCAGCCTGGACCCTGTGCTTCTGTGTACATGGCCCATGGTTGCCCCTAGGCCTAGAAGCGGCTCTGTCAGCCTGTGAGTGGACACGGAGCATACTCTGCCGCGTCTAGGAAGAGGAGCAACACATCCACAGCCTCTTTCTGCGTGTGGCTGTGAGGAACACAGACCCCTGACATTAGCAAGCTCCAAAGAGACGCTGTCTTGCAAGTAGGCGGGGGGTGGGGGCGGGGGAGCGGGCAGGCAGGTCCAGGCGCCATGGGACCCTCAGCTCTGCCAATCCTTCAAACACAAGCTTCATGCTCCTTCCCCTTGGCCTTCCCTGGGTGTCGGCTTAGCTCCCAGGGAGGGTCCTCGTGGCCACAAGGTTGGAGGGGTTCCAGGTATCTGTGTCCAGTTAGATCCAACAGGGTCTTCAGAGGAGGACGGAGACCCCACCCCCACCCCACCCCGAAATCCCACCGGTAGGTGTCCCCTCCTTGGTGGGAACCGGGTAACATGACCATTCCTAAACCAATCACTGGCAAGGGGGGTAGGACCACCACCACGGTGGCCTCAGCCCAGTCCAGCCTGGCCCTGGGCTGGGGATGGGACCCTGCCCAGTGCTGTGTGTTGGTGGGGAGGGATCTCCTGAGTGAAAGGAGAGGGTTCTTTACAGGAAGGTAGAGGGGAGAAAGGGAGGTCCAGTGGGAAAACCCCAGCAGAGAGAACAGCGTGCCTGGGGAAAGAGCCCACTCAGCCTGCCTGGGGGAGGCAGTGGGTTTCTTTCCCCAGACACAGGCACAACCAGATGCACACTCCCCACAGACCCTCCCTCCCGAAGCTGCAAGGAGAGGGACCGGGGCTCACTACGGAGGCAGGCAGGAGGCCAGTCGGAGAGCTGCAGTGATCATTCCAGGGGAAAGCCTCCAAAGGGAGGGGTGTCCACGGAAGGGATAGTTAGCTTGGAGAAGGGCTTTCCAGGTAAAGTCTGCGGCACCGCCAGTGGCAGTGAGGGGACAGCTCAGAAAAGACCACCTGTGATGTTGACTGGGACAGCAGGAGGTCTGGGGGGGGAGCCGGAATGATCTGGGCCGGATCTGAGAGTCATCAACAGATGGACGGCGGCGGCATTTAAAGCCCTGGGGCCTGGAGAGCGCATGCCCTGGAGAATCAATGTGCGGACACTTACAGCGCACGCATGCCTTTCTCCAGATATTAAAGGGGTCCAGCAACATCGAAGATACAATCCGTAGGAACTCACGATCCAGCCAGAGGCAGGCAGGGAAGGAGAGGAAGGAGCTGGGTGGTGGGAGCCCCCCCCATACAGGGCAGCCACCAGCACCCACCTCTCCACGCCCCCAGAGCTCCCCTTTTCCTTTTCTCCCACCCCCAGCTTCTCTGCCTCGCCAGCTCCTGAGAACTGTTTCTTTTGGACAAAGCATATTGTTTTCCTCGCTGCATCACACCCTTCTGTATTTGGCTGAAATTTCTGGACAGCCTTGCTGGGCCAGGCCCGGTGGGAGTGTTTCCCAGCACTCCCCTTACTCAGTGAGATCGGTGTGGCTGGCCCCATTTCGCAGAAGTGGAAACTGAGGCCCTGGAGTTCCCATGAGCCCTCCTGAGTCTCAGCGCCTGGGCCACCATACTCCTCCTCTTTTCAGGGTCACCCCTGGTGGTCATTTCCACCCTTGGCTCAGAGCCTGGCCTGGAACAAGTGATCATCTATTGATGGGTATTGGAAGCAGCCAGGCCTGAGGCAGGGACATAAGCTGAGGGAGTCTGGCCTGGTCTATACTAATCAGTGTTTGCTGAGCCTCGATCCCCTGGTCAGTACACCAGGCCGAAGAACAACTCTGTACCTCACTCGCATGCTGCAAAGATCTAATGATTGGGTGATGTCCGTCTCGCGGCACCGTTGGGAGGTTTAAATGGTGAGCATCGTGGGCAAACACGTAGTAGGTGTTTTGTTCCAAAGACAAGGTCCTCCGGGACAGGAGCCATGGACCTCTCACACCTGCCCCCACCAGAGCTGCCAGTGGCAGGCCAGGCACAGTGACAGCTCAGGCACTAATGTGAGGGTTGGTTGGTAACTATTAAAGGGACGTTGTTGGGGTGACTTCAGGTCCAAAGCCAGGAGGATGGTCCCTAGGCCAGAAAAGGCTGGGAAGGGGGGCACCCAGGGGCCGAAACTAGTATGCAGAAACACCAGAGAAGTGGAGGGAGGCGGTGCGGGAGCAGTTTCTGGGCAGGAGACAAACGAGCAGATTAAAGAGGGGACTCCAGAAAGGATTGCCACAAATCCTAAATGCAATCCTGACGTCCTTCTAGAGCCTTCTAGAGAGCGAGGAAAGAGCGACATCCTCTTTCCTGGCTATCTGATGGCTGAACTGGGCTCTGGGGAATGGTAGTCACTGTGGAGACCAAGCCACATGAGGCCCCATCAGGTACTACGGTTACTTTTTGCCACAAATCCTTACCTAAAGACTGTGAAGGGAACTTCAGTGGCAGTTAAGGGATGGCCCCGTCCAGGCAGCCCTCCGCTCCCTGGTCCTTGCCAGTGTGCTGCCCCAAGGCCACTGTCCTCCCCTGGCATCTCTTGGCTCCCAAGGGACAAGGCTGTGTCTCCTCTATGTGTCTACACTGCAGATGCCGGCCAGGACCCCTGTCCTCGATGGCACCCAGAGCGAGGCTGGTGGGTTCACCCTCAGAGTAAGAAACTAGGCAGACCTCGGGCTGGGGGATTCTGCTGAGCGGCGGAAGAGGGAAGATAAATTATCCATTTTTTACTTCACTGAAAAAGGCACCACTAGGACAACACCGTGAATGTGGCCTGCCTCTCTGACCTCCCCTTCTCCCCGCCCCTCCCTCCCTCAGGAGCCAGCTACATCATCCCTCTTCCCTGGGAGATCCTCCCAGTCCTGCACCGTCTTTGCTTCCAACCCTGCCCCTTCTTGCATGGGGTACTCCCTCCTCTGTGACCGACTTGCACCCACCCAGACACAAAAAGCAAAACCATTTCCTCATTTGACACCATTTGCAGAGCCTTCTCCTCCAAACAGCGGGCCCGTCCTGCACCATCGGCTGCCCTCAGTGGGCTCCGGGAGCCCTGAGCCTGGGCGCACCCCTGGTGCTGGCAAGGCCTGGGCCAGAGAGCACAGGGGAGCTCAGATCCCATAGTCTAAATATTTGACAGAAGTCAAGCTAACAAACTGCGAGGACATCCTCCCGCCTTGACACAAAGGTGACTTCCCCATGACCTATGACAGATGTGAACTTCAAATTTTTGGACTTGTGAATGTGATGGCCCAGGAGAGGGCGCCCCCTTTCCCTGGCCCTGAGCACACCCCCTTCCCTTCTCTTCCTCAGCACTAGCCCATAATTGGAGTGATCTCATATGTATGCCTATAATCCCCCAACCCACACCTCCAAACTCTGTCTACACCCCACCCCCAACACACACACACACACACACACACACACACACACACACAGCTACCCTTGGCCATCTCTTCTGTGGCAGGCGGCACAGTCTGCACTTGGGAGGACGGAGCCTGGAAGGAGGTCTAGGGCCAAACTAGGCAGACAATGGTGGGATCCCAGGTATTTGGAGAAGGGTCTAGAAGTGGAGAGGCCCTGCAGACTTGTTCATCTGGGGGCTAGAGGGCCAGAGCAGGACCTCTGATGTGCATAGCCCGAGCTAGGGCCCCTCTTGAACCTAGACCCATCTGCCTAGACCCCATCTCTGGGGCCGGGTCGAAATATTCTAAGATACGACCTCTATCCTCATGGCATGAGCAAGGTCATGCCATGCTCCCTGGGGCCTGAGAAGGCTCTCTCCGTCCCCTCTTTTCTGGACTTCATTCTTCTCATCTTTAAATGAAGGATCCCTAACAGAGAACTCAGCAGTCACCAGGATTTTAACAGCAAGAATCAGAATGCAGGCTCTGGAGGGCCTTGGGACGTCTTCATGGACATTCAAGACGCAGGACTGTCACAGACCCTGGCCTCTTTCAAAGCTGGCCTTCCGGGTGCCTGGGTGGCTCAGTGGGTTAAGCCGCTGCCTTCGGCTCAGGTCATGATCTCGGGGTCCTGGGATCGAGTCCCGCATCGGGCTCTCTGCTCAGCGGGGAGCCTGCTTCCTCCTCTCTCTGCCTGCCTCTCTGCCTACTTGTGATCTCTCTCTGTCAAATAAATAAATAAAATCTTTAAAAAAAAAAAATCTGGCCTTCCTTCCACTTTCTGCTGGCCTACAGGTTGCGAGGTCCTGCAGTGCCCCCTACTTTGGCCTTGGGCTTGGGACCCTCGCCCTTAGCAGACATCTGGAAGAAGCTACCTAGAGGAAAAAGCCAAGTTTGGGGGTGCCATGGGGGGGCGGGGGTCCATCCCAGCCTGACCTCGATGCGCTGTACCAGCTCAAGGAAATTCCTATTTTTGGATCCTGTCCCCCAAAACGTACAACAGAGCTGAAGCACCTACTTCACACGGTTGCCATGGGAATTATAGGCAACATGGTCTACGGGAGAGATGGGAGGAACCAGCTCACACCCCTGCTGGCGCTGCGGGGCTGATGCTAAGGGCCACCTGCCAAGGTCACGCTGAAGCTGAGGGTCACAGGTGATTTGGCCCCACAGGTCACATGGGCTTCAGAGAGGTGTGGAAGGAGGTCAGGAGGCAGAAGGCAGTCTTCTGTTTCTGTGCCTTCCCCACCGCTTCAGCGAGGAGCAGGGGCCCTCGGCCCACCACTGGCTTCCACGGTCGCCCATTCCGGCTGCTGGGGTCCCAGTACCCGCGGTCCCAGGCTTCCTAAGGGCCCAAAAGGCAGCAGTCACCTCGCGGGTGGCCTGGGGGAGAGCCCATCCAGAAAGCACAAGCTCCAGTCTGGGTTCTTTGTACGCCTGACAGGTGGCCTCTCGTGACTCCTTCCCTGCTTCAATGAGCTCTAGAGAATTCTGCTCCCTGCAGCAGAGCCCACGCCAGAGTCAATACATTCCCTGCCCTTGCCTCGGAAATGGGATGCCTCGTTGGCCAAAGCAAGAAGAGGAAGGGGCGGAGAGCAGGGTGGAGGTCTCGGGCCTGTCCGGATTCCCGGAGCTCTCTACAGGAGGGCATGGCCCAGGAGGTTGCCAGAGCAGGTCAGGGAAGGGGTAAGCAAGAGTGTTGAGGTCAGGGACTTTGAGAGGCTACAACTTCCCCTGTCCCCACCTGTCACTGTGTAACCCGCCGCATCCCCCAACACACATACACACACAAAAATGCAGGCATGACCTTGCTTAGTTGGGCAAGAACCAGGAAGACTGGCAATGGGCTGTCAGAGATGCAGGGAAGGGCTCTTCAAGCCCAAGAAAGATTTGGAGCAGGACTTCCAGCCCGGAGGGGCACTGGGCAGGAGTGGGTATGGCAGACTTGGTGCTGAGGACAGAGGGCCACAGATAGTAGGCTGGGGCCCCCCAGGCCTAGGGAAGGGGAAGGAGGACCCAGTCCAGGCCAGAGAGGCAGCCCCCAACCTCTCCTGGAGTCTGGACCCTGCAGATCAAGCTGCAGAACTCTCCAGGGAGGAGGAGAGGGGAGGCAGAGCCCCTAGTCAACCACGACCGGGGCTCCAGCGCCAGAGAGCCTGGAGTCTGGGACTCACATCGGGATGTCCTGGGGCCCAAGATGAGCATGAAGGAGGAGAGGATGTTCCTGGAGCTCAGGGCCCGAGGAACCACACCGTGGCTGAGTTCCTGGAGGCCAGGCTGGCGCAGGGCCAGGAACAGGCCTCAGGGGTGGCCTGCAGGAGGAGGAGGGAGACACGGTGAAGGTGGGAGCCCAGAACCTTCCCCTCGGCCTTGCAACTGGCACCAGGTCTCCTTTCTTGCAGGTAAAAGGCCCTGGGGAGTGGGCTCCCGGGGGCTGAGCGTTCATCCATGTGGAAGATGGCAAATGTAGGGGCTGACAAGCTAGAGACCAGCACCTGTAATCCAGGCAATGGGGGGAGCTGGGGCCAAGAGAAAGTCCAGACCCAGAACTGGATTCTCCAACCCCAGTGTCTAAAAATTTGAGAAAAACACCTCAGCGGCTATGAAATCACCTTAAGTCCCCTACTGCCTGGGAGCAGGGGAAGGCAGCTGGGCGGGGGTCCCTGAGCCTCGGCCAGGTTGGGCAGCTCCAGCTGCAGACCCTGACCCTCCCCAACCCCTCCCACAGACATCCCCCTCTCTCTCCCCATTCCGCAGTGCAAGTTCATCCTGAACCTTCCCTCAGAAAACAGGACGTGAGCTAATGGCTGCCTCCCCCGGGCCTTCCCTGAGGAGGCCTTTGCCGCAGTTGGAGACCAAGGATCCAAGCCAAGGCGGCCTGGGCAGACAAGGAGGCTGAGGCCTGTAGGTGGCCCCCAGGCCCCACCTGAGCGAGGGTTTCCTTGGGCAGAAGACCCGAACTCTATGCCTGACCAGAGACACAAGTTGCGAATCTCTTGATTCCGGAGAAGGAGCAGGGGTGGTTTGTAGTTGTGGAGAAAGGGGCAGCTGTGGCTTGAGGCCAGCAGAAGCCGAGGGCAGGGCTCTGCCCGGTGTGACGCTGCCCGGCCTGTGGCCTGCAGGAGGCCACCTCTGGGTCCCACAGACACCTCGACTACCCAAGGCAGAAACACGAGGCAGGCAGGCCTGGGGGTCATGGACCAGGGGCCAGGGTGCCCAGGGCCGTGCCTTCTGAGATTTGCCTCAGAACCAGCCGAGACCGGGTAACGTCCCCAGTGCCCTTCAGGCACAAGGGCTGATCTTGAGGACATCTCCAGAGGAAGAGATTTTACTGCTGCTAAGTCAGGGAAGCGGGGAGCCCCAGGGGAGGGGAAGTGAGCCACCCAACTCAATAGAAGAACAAGTTCGTTGGCCTACAGCTCTGAGAAGGTCATAGAATAACCTTGAAACCGTGAACACCTTCAAACCAAGCCCTGGAGGAGCCCGGGGAGCTATCCTGGGAGCACCTTGCAAAGTGGGAGCCCGCGTATGGGGGAGGAAGTTTCGGGAATCCAGAGGCAGTGACCATCCTGAGCTGACAGCTCAAGGAGCGGGGGACATGATGGGATTGTAGACATCCTGGAGAAGACAGAAGAACCGGGTCACCTGTGGACACTGGTCTGAGTGAGCCTGATTAGAGGGCATAACCCGGAAACCGTAAAAGCAGGGTTGCCTCTGTCTGTAGGGTCCAGATCACCACCCCCACTGAAATCGCCAGTATATATCAGAGCTAGCAAGAGTTTACCCTAAAGTGCCCACAAGGCAGACCCCCTGGGTGACATGAGTCTTGTCGCAGGAAGAACACCTCCTTACCCCAGGAAGGATTAGAATTAGGTGCAAAACCCACATGTCACATTTGTATAATTAATGTCTGATGAAGATATCTGGGTATATCTCGTGTTTCAGTTTCTTTGTGTTGTTCGCTCTTTATAAGGCATCCGTGTCCCTGAAATTCAGATCGATTTGTTTATAAAAGGAATTAATTCCGAATTGTGATTTTCCTTGAAAATACCACTCATGTGATAAGAAGATCAGTACACGACAAGAACCCAAAGTCACCCCGGGAGCGAGTAGAAATCTGTCAGGATGTAAGGCGTCGCTGGTTCTTCAAATAAATGAAGTATTTTGAAAGGAAATCAGATAGGATGAATGTCTGGATGAAGTTTGGGGCCGTTAAAGACATTTGATTAACTGCATTTTGTAAACAGGACCTAAATTAACCCAAATCCCCTTCCATGTGAACATGAAAATTTACTAGATCTATAAATAGAATAACCTCTGTGCCGAAATGAAAAGCTAAAGGTCTTTGCATTTGTACCTGAGTAATAACAGAATGAGTCTTTCTGTACACAAAAGCAAAGCTGTCCTTGAAGACACTTCCAAATTCCCAGGAACTGCAGATGACCCTCGAACCCCTTGGGGGAAGGAGCTTGAGGAGCTGGGGAGTCCAGGACAGCGGGAATGGAAGGAGCTGGACTGGCCTGGATGCCCCCCATCGCCCCTCCCCACCCCCGCCAAAGGCTCAAGCCCACCTTTGGTCATGGCTTCCTACCCTTGGAAATCATGGGACCGTCCCAACAGGAAAGGCCCACGGTGATGGAGGCCCCGGAGCAAAGTATCAGAGGAAGGTGGCAGGGCGGGGGTGGGGAAGGGTGGCCTGAGCCTCAGCCAGGCTGGGGGACCCCAGGGCAGCCCCAGCTGCAGGCTCTGCCCCCCCAACCTTACCCACAGACATGCCCCTCTCTCTTCCCATCCCACAGTGCAAGTTCATCCTGAACCTCCCCTCAGAAAACAGGACATGAGCTAGGGGCTGCCTGGCAAGGGCCAGTCAGCAGAGGTCCCGGGAGACCGCAGGCCGGGCTGAGGCCATCTTGAGACAGCAGCGAGGAGGGTGCCTGAGGCCAGCTGAGCGGAGACCGGATGCCAGCTGGGGCCCAGACGGGGACTTTCGCAGAAGGACGCCGTCCCCCACCCCACCACCGGTTCACACCAGCTCTCAGGGAGGTGAAAGGGATCACAACACACCCATGGGCCAAGAGCCACCAGGGCCCCAGGGACGGCCCCGGGGTCAGTGCTGCCAAGTGGCACTGTGTGACATCACTCATGGGAGAACAGCTCGGTGCCAGGGAGGCCACTCGGAGGACCCCACGGCCATCCAGGCTGAAGCCAGGGGCTTCCCTGAGGAGGGCTTTGCCGCACTTGGAGAACAAGGATCCGAGCCAAGGGCGGCCTGGGCAGACAAGGAGGCGGGGGTCTGTAGGTGACCCCCAGGCCCCCCTGAGCAAGGGTTTCCCTGGACAGAAGACCCGAACTCCATGCCTGAGCACAGAGACAAGTTGCCAATCTCTTGATTCTGGAGAAGGAGCAGGGATGGTTCGAAGCTGTGGAGAAAGGGGCAGCAGACCTCTCTGGAGACCCGGTGGGACTCGGCAGGCTGCCCAGAAGTTAGTCTGACAGTAGCCAGGAGGACACCCGCTGGGCCCCCATCACCCCTCTCGAAGGGCACAGAGCAATTAAAAGCTGGCCCATGGTAAATCGGGGTCCTTGGCCACTGGCTAAGGGACATAATCCCTGGGCATCAGCTGAGATTTGTAATGTCCACACCCTGTCTGTCTCCTCAGATCTGATTGCGAGCAGGGACGATGGAGGCCAGGGCACCCGGGTTGGGGAGCACAGCAGCTGGCCAAGGGCCCCCCGGCTTTTAAGGAAGAGATGCCATAAGGCCCCAGCCCGCCAGGCTTGAGGGGTGTGGGGGGACTGGAACCCTCTCATCTCCTGCTGGTCCCTGACCTCCGACAGACACACTGCTTTTTTCCTTGACCCCGGGGCGGGATGGGGTTGGGGGGGGGTGACTGCCCATCGAGGGGGCTTCGTTCCTCAACCCTGTGTGTGGGGCTCTGGTGAGAAAGGGAAACGGAGGGGTCCTGGGACTCCCGCTTGGCGGGGGCGGGGGGAAGGGGGTCGACATTCAACACAGACCTTGGCCCCATTGTTTTAAATAAGAAATTTATTGCAAATATAGAAATTGATTCTCTCCATACAGGAATCTCCGAGTTGAGGAAAACAATTTCGTGCCATTCGGTTTAAAACAGGATGTTGGGAGGAGGGAGAGGCAGATATAGGGAAGAGAAAATAAATGAAGTTACCCCCCTAAAAGAAGAAAAGGAGAGGTTCTGCCCCCGCCCCCCGAGGAAGGAAAGGTCCACATACAGCTAGGGTTCACAGGTTCGTAGCCCAGGGCCGAGAGTCCCCTCTGCAGCCCCCAAACCAGGTGCCAAGCCGCAGGGCCCACGGGGGCTGGCGGCTCCTTAGGGAGGGAAGGGGGGAGGAAGGAGGGGAGGGAGGGAGGGAGGGAGGCAGCAAGGATAGACCCCTGCCCCTGTCCAGCCCTGTGCTTGTTTGGCGAGGGCAAAAGAAGCAAGAGGAGGCCCAGAGCCTCCCGCCCACCCCATTCAACACCCTGTTCCTCTCCCTCTGCTCAGCAGCAGTGAGGGACCTTTAATGAGGCCTGTGAGGCAAGAAGTGTAAATACTGGTTCTGTCTTAAAGGTGTGAGGACACGGGCTCAGGGAGGACAAGGAGCACGGCAGCTCCTGGGCCGGAGGGTGGAGGGCGCTGTGCAGAAGTCTCACTGGGGAGGAGAAAGCAGTCCTTCAGGTGGGCACACGTCAGCCCTGCCCCTGTAAGCCCCTCGGGAGCCAGACCCACCCCCCCCCCCTCCAGGGCTTCTACCCAGAAAGAGCCCCACTCAGCCACGAATGGGGTGGGATGCTGCAGAGGGCAGGCTCCCTCGGCCCGGGGTGGGGTGGGGTGGGGTGGGGTGGGATGGGGTGGGCGCGCAAAGTGGGGACACCTGAGGAGGTTATTCGGGACATCCAGCCACCTGTCACCCTCTCCCTCTGGTCTGGTCTTCCTGGTCAGTCCTCCGGGCTCGTGCCCCCCGCCCCTCCCCCTGCCAGGGGGACCCTGAGCACCTCCCCGCTCTGTCACCTTGTTTTCATTCTCTGCACAGTGTCCCTCACTGGGGAACTCTTCTCCGCACGGACGCCCCTTACAAGCTGGGGCCTGTGACTCTTGTCCCCCATGCCTGGCTGCCATCTTGGACTCACGTCCCTAACTGGTTTCCAGACCCTAGAAGACTTCCTTCCTTCCCTTTTCTGAGCTTCTGTTTCCGCACTGTTAAATTTTCAGGAGTGGGGACGGGCGGTGAGCGACGTCAAACAGACCCTCGGCCAGGCCCAGACTCTCCCCTACGTCCCCAGTCTCTGGGGCTACACAGGCTTACTCTTCTTCCCAAGTGGGTCTCTCCACTCCCACTGCCCTGCAGATAGCCCCACGCCCCACCTCCCCCCCAACCTGGACTCGGGCAGCCTCCACAGGCCTCCAGCACTGTCCCCTAGCAGGCGTGCAGAGGTGAGCGGACTCCAGCAGGCAGGGGCGGGCCCTGGGAATCCTGAGGAGGTATCCATAGCAGACTAAGGTTTTGTTTTGGTTCGGTTTTTTTTTGTTTGTTTGTTTTTGCTTTTTTCCCCTCCAGACCTCTGCATCTCACTCCAGGAAGGAAAACCATTAGCTCCAACAGAAAGTTAGCAGTGCTGGCCCTCCAGGTGAGGGGAGGACCCCTCGCCCCGTGCCACTCGAACAGGAACCCAGGAATTTTCCTCTGGAGATTCTCTGACAGAGACAGCAAAGCTCAGGCAGGACCCAAGGCAAGAAGGCCTCCCCCGGTAGCCCCACATCTCCTCAGGCCGGCTTGTCCCCGATTCCTCCATCACCCCCTACATCCCTTCTCTCCTGGCTGCAGCCCTCCACTCCCACCCCCCGTCTGCCCCGGGACCGCCGTGCTCATTGCTGTTACAAACACGGGGCCTCAGCTGGCCAGACTCTGTGACATAGGTGTTCATTTGTCTTTCATATTTTGCTCTCTCTTGGAGAAGAATGATCCTGAAGAGGACACAGGACACAGATGCAGGAAAGCCTCCAAGGTGGGCTACAGTGCACTGGCCCCTTTCCCAGATCAGGGCGACTGGCAGCTGAAGAAGGTCCAGCCTGGCCAGGAGGCCAGAGGCCCGAGTTCAATTCTATTCTGCCTCCAAGATCGGTGTAATCTAGCCCGGGAAGGTCAGTTTACCTCCTGGAGTGGCAAGACACTCACTGTTAAGACAGAGACCCCCAAAGAAAGATGGTCTGCGGTTTTTATAGGCCATCGTCAACCAGGAATGATGTGGGAATGGCAAGGGTGGGGGGCTTCTGCTCCCGCTGCCAGGAACCCTCACTCTGTGGGACGTGCCATCTCCGGTGAGACCAGGCCATCCCGGCCCTGGCTCCTTCCATGGGTTCTTCCCTCAGGGCCCCCAGACTCCCCATGAAGCCCTGAGCTCTTAGCCCCCTGGATTTAGCGAGGTGACCGTGTCCTACACCCCAGCCTGGTAGTCAAGGCACCCAGCCCTTCCCTCTTCGGGGGGGCCCCCAACGTCTTCATCTGAAAAATGACAGCAGGTGGGACAAAGAGGTCCCGGCATGCTCCCTTCCCTGGCAGGGAGGAGGGGAAAGGGAGAGGGTAGGAAACCGGGGGCCCCAAGGGGCAAGGCAGCACTTGTGGGTCCAACGTTCAGAGAGACAGGAGACGGGCAGGGGCTGCGTTTCAGTGGCACCTGTTTTGGGTCTTCTGCAGAGCTGGACCCTCCCCAGGTTTCAAGAGCTGCTTGTCAGATCACGACAAAGGGAACGTGGGCAAGAGGGGGCGGCGGGGGGGGGGGCTGGGAGTCTAGACAAACTGGCACATATACGACAGATGTTTGCTCAGAAAAATACAGTAAAATCGTCATGCAAATATAACAGGAGTCTGCTTTCTCACACCACTGGCTTTGCCCGCTTGCCGTTCTCGGTTTTGCCAATCTGGTGTGAGGCAGGCTTGGGGGCGCAGGTTTCGGGGGTTGAGGGAGGTCTGCTCTGCACGTCCACGCTGGCCCCCTCCTCTCTACTCCCCAGAACAGTCTTTTCTTTGCAAATGTCACCCCCAAAGTGAGCCCTGGGCTTGGTCTGTCCCCCAAGTGGGTGTAAGAGAGGCGCTCCTGTGAGCCTAGCAGCGCCCCCCGCAACAGTCCTGCCCCAGACTCTACCCCTGGCAGGAAGGTCACTAGACCCCCCCAACCCCAACCCAGGAGATGGCACTAGCTTTCCTGGTCAGCAACCCCCACACACAGTAAAGGTCTTAGTCTCACCCCAATGCCCACCCTCACCCCATAGCCACGCTCCCCAGATCTCAGGAAACCCAATGAGGTGATAGGCCAGAGGCTGGGGGGTCTCCAGCAGGGATGTGGGGTGAGGTGAGTGGGCTCCTCCCCATCCGGAGTTGGGTGGGGAGACAGGGAGCAGGTGGCCAAGGCCATAGTTGTCCCCATCCCCACTGGCCCAAGTCCTTATCAAAGGTGAAGGGCTTCTCAGCACCCTGACAGTGTGCTCAGGACCCCAGATCTGCCCCACTTCCCGCCCCCATCCAGACTCAACCCTGAAAGCCCCTGGCTGTTGAGAAAGGCCGCAGCCACCTGGCCCTGCCCTCCCTTACCACCCTCTGCCGCCCACACTGACAGAGAACCCCCAGGAGCCCAACAGTCCCAACTGCCAGGCCCTGGGTTGCCATGGCGACAGAAGCTGGCCAGGCAGAGGGAGGGGCCCCACGAACCTGCCTGCTCCCGCCCCCACCCCCACTCCAGCAAGGGGTGGGGTGCTCACTGTTTGTGCTTTGTTCGATGTTGGGTGGGGGTCGGCAAGGGGAGGAGCGGCCATTTCCATGGAAACATGGGAGCCCCTCTAATCAGAGGGCGGGGCAGGGATGGGCAGCCAGAGGTGGTGGGTGAGTAAGCCTGGGAAAGCCCTCCTTCCCCTGGGCAGGCCGAGATGCTGCCCCAAGATCCCATAACAGGGGATCAGGCAGGTGGGAGGCCAGGATGTGGGGACACAGGCAGGAAGACCCACCCCCCAATACCCTGCCTCCCCACTGGTCCCAGGCATCACAGTTCACTGCTGCCCTTCTGGCATAAGGAAGGGTCCTAGAGGCCGAGAGAGGCTAAGGGGCTGGAGTGAAGGGGTCTGCACCTGAGAGAGGTGGGCCCACCTACTCTCTTCTCAGACCCCAGAAGCAGCCCCCAGGCTACTTGGAAGACACTTGAAGGGGGCTGGTGGAATGGCCCTGTGCCTCTGCTCCTTTCTTGCAAGCCAGACCTCCTGTCTCTCTTGGGTGCTGGCATGGGGGGGGGCGTGGCGAAGGACCCCCAGCGTAATGAACCATAGCTCCACACTTGGGGGCGTGGCCATGGGGCTTTCTAGAGAGGAAAAGCACCTGCCTGATTCTCAAGTCCCTCAGCCCCAAGAGACCACAGCTCTGGAAGGGGGTGATGAGCAGACGATTTGGGGGGGACAGCAAAACTGCCTAAACTGCCATGTGGCCCTGGAGCTATCACCTTCTTTCTCCGGGCCTCAGATTCCCCAGCCATAAAAGAAAGGAAACAAGGCCCAATGTCTGCCTGGTGCTCAATCCCCAAGTGACCTAGCCCCAGAGTCGGGGGGGGGGGGACCCTCTCTCCGCCCCAGACTCTTCTGCCCCACACCGGTCCCTAGTCCCAGAGCCCCAGACCCCACACCCGCTTTGGGCTTCCTGGCCTGCGCCCCGCCCTCCCCAGCCCCGCCCACCCCAGCAGAGTCCCTGGGCAGCACAGTAAAGACCACTGGTTTCGGTATCAGTGTGTAAACTTGAAGGAGAACGAGTCTGTTTTCCTGTCCGTTGTTGTCGGGTGGTGGCTGTTCACAGTCAGGTGGTGGTCAGGTGTGTGCATGGGTGCGTGCGTGCGGGTGTGCGTGTGCGTCCGCTCCTCGGCCCCGGCCCCCAGCGCCACCCCCTCCCCCCTGCCCGGCTGCCGGGCCCTTCCCCGTGGGGGCCCCCCCAACCCTCCCCCGGCCGGCCTCACCGGGAAGGAGAGGGTCACAGCTTCTGCTGGGCCGAGACCCCCTTCCAGTAATCGAGGATGTCGTGCAGGTCCTCGTCCTTGGCGAACTGGACCTTCTTGCGCAGGGCATGGCCGGCAGCCATGTACACCTCCTCCCGGGGGTGCTTCTTGTAGGGCCGGAAGCGCTCCCAGATCTTGTGCGTGCTCTCGGAGGAGTACTCGGGGCTGGAGGAGTACCCTGAGTAGTAGTGTCTGGGGGAGAGCTGCGAGTAGGTGGAGTCCCGCTTGGAGCGGGTCAGCGGCTTGAGGAAGGACACGCGCTGGCTGAGGCTGTCGGCGCCCTCCTCGTAGTACAGGGCTGGGAAGCTGTGCCGGTGCTCACTGCAGTGGTAGGCGGGCTTCACCTCCAGGTGGTGGATGCCGCCGCCCCCGCCGCCCCCACCGCCCCCGCCGCTGCCCGCGGGCACCAGCGGGAGCCGGTCCAGCGGGCTGTTGAGGGGGCTGCCCTTTTCGATGTACTTGGAGTCGCCCTTGGCCAGCCCCGCGGCAGCCGGGTGGTCGGGCACGTCCAGGCTGAAGACCTTGGCGCTCTTGATGGAGCCGCTGGAGGACACGCTGCAGGTCTTGCGGGCTACGGCAGCGTCCGCGCTCAGCTGGCGCTGCAGCGGGTGGTGGGAGCTCTCCTTGTAGGGGGGTGAGAGGAAGCTGGGCCGCTCCAGCGCCCCGGGGGCGGCAGCTGAGGACACAGCAGTGGCGGCTGCGGGGAGGGACTGGCACTCGAAGGCCAGCTCGGGGTCCCCGCCGCCGCCTCCCCCCCCAAGGAACGAGGCCGAGTCCAGCTTGAGGGCATCGATGCAATTGTTAATGATCTGGTTGACCTTGTCCACCTCCTTGGCGATGGTGGAGATCTCGGCGGCTGAGCCCTGGCCGTTCTCCAGGTCCGGGAGGTCGTCCTCGGGCCGGGCCAGGCCATCCCCGCCCGCACCCGTGCGCACCTCGATGTAGTTGCCCTTGGTGGCCACCTTGGGGGTGTCCAGCCCAGCCTCCAGCGCCTTGGAGGTGGGCAGCTTCTCCCCGATCATGGAAGGGATGGACGACATGCAGGACACAGGCAGCACAGGGGGTTCGCCCAGCTTCTGGGCGGCGTGGACGACAGAACCGGCGTCCACATCCGCCCCGTAGCGCATCTCCAGGATGGTTTTCTTGACCTTGACCGACTTCTGCTTCTCCTCCTGCATCCGCCGCTTGCGCAGGCAGTAGTAGACGGCGCCCAGCACAATGACCATGCCGAAGAGGCAGCCCAGGATGGTCATGATGTAGTGGGTGGTGGTGGAGGTGCTGGGCGCCAGGTCGCCCGGGACGGGGTCCCGCGTGGTGAAGGTCAGGCAGGTGTGGTTGAAGCGGCGGCTGTTGCGCAGCGAGGTCACACAGAACGTGTACTCGGTGTGCGCCCGCAGCTTGTCAAGCGTGACGATCTCCTTCTTGTTCTTGAGCGTCATAACGTCGGAGAAGTAGCTGTTGTTGTACTGGACCAGGACGTACATCTTGCTGTAGGGGTGCGGGATGATGACCACCAGGGTGGCCGAGGTGAAGGTCACGTGGTGCAGCTTGATGGCAGGCCCCGCCGACGCGTCCGTGGTGGACGAGGCCGGGGGCTCCACCGAGAGGATCTCGTCGGGGTTGAAGCCCGAGTTCTCGTCGGGCTCCCTCTGCGCATCAGTGGAGTAGGGCGTGGGGTGGCTGGCGGGCCGGGCAGGTAGCGAGCCGTTCCGGCACTTGGCCTGGAGCACGGTGATGGCGTTGAGGCTGTGGTAGGGCCGGGGCACCAGCAGCGGGTAGCCGGCGAACTCGCGCGGGGACTCGCACTGCAGACGGTCGTAGTTCTTGGTGACGTTGTTGAAGACCACCAGCCAGGCCAGGAAGCCGAAGAGGTCGCACTCACAGTTGAAGGGGTTGCCGGCCAGCTCGCACACCATGAGGCTGGCCAGGCTGGCGAAGGTGGCGCCGTCCAGGCGGCTGAGGCGGTTGGAGGACAGGTCGATGCTGATGAGGCTTGGGCACTCGGAGAAGGCGGCGGGCGTCACCACCTCGATGAGGTTGTGCTGCACGAAGAGGAACTGCAGGCGGCCCATGCCGCGCAGCATGCCCTCCGTCAGGTTGCTGAGCTTGTTGTAGCCCAGCTGCAGCACCTGCAGACTCGACTGGCCCAGGAAAGCGCCGTCCTCGATGTACGAGATCTCGTTCTTGGTGAGGTTGAGGTCCGTGAGGTTCCCGAAGCGGTTGAGCGAGGAGTAGAGCACGGCCTTGAGCTTGTTCTCATTGAGGCGCAGGTCGTGCACGGTGCTGTTGATGTGCTGCGGGATGGTCTCATAGGGCGGCTGGTTCTGGCTGCAGATGGCCAGCCACACGTACCCCTTGTCGCCCTCGATGAGCCAGCAGTCGGCGTGCACGAAGCCCGGCCGGCACACGCACAGCAGCATGGCGGCACACAGCCCCAGGCGCAGCATGGCGCTGGCCACAGCCCCCCACCCCACCCTCCGGGGAAGGCCGGACTGGGGGGGTGTAGAGAGGGGGACCGGGGCGTGGGGGGGGCAGGACCTAGCAGCGGGAGGCTGGGGCTGGCGGCACAGTCCTCCCTGGGGCCGCCACCATCTTGGGGGCGACCCCTGGCACAGGGGCCCCTGGTGAGGCAGACACGGCCAGCACCAACCGTGTGTTGGGGAGTGGGGTGGGGACGTCCTTGGGGGGTGCTAGCAGCAGGTGCGGGCCACTGGGACAGGGACACACAGCCGGACACACCCCCACCGCTTGTCTCTGGGAAGGTGCACAGGCTCTCAAGACTTGACTTCCTCTCCCTCCTCCTCCTCCTCCTCCTCCTCCTCTTCCTTCTCTTCCTCCTCCTCTGGTTCTGGGCTCAGAACTTCAGACGATTCCCACGATTCCCACGGGCCGCTGGAGAGGGAAGCTCCGAGGAGGGAGCGCGAGAGACAGGGCAGGAAGGACGAGACCCATCTGTCACCTGGCTCCTGAAAGGCAGCACCGAGAGGGGGTGACAGATCAGTGGAAACTCAGAACAGCCCCACTAAAGCTCCAGCACGGGCCCCTGTCCCTTCTCTACCCCCTCCTACTGGGGGTCCTTGGTGCCAGCAGCAAGCAGGGGTCTCTGTTACGTAAAAGAAGGGAGGGTGGGGGTGGCAGGATAGGGAGAAGGGGCCAAGAGGTCTGGAGGGAAGGGCACAGAAGAAACAAGGATTAGGGACAGGGGGACAGAATTTGAGGATGGTGGGCAGAGAAGGGAGACTGGACAGTGACAGGTCAGGTGCGTGTGTGCACACGCACAGACACAACACACACACACTCCCTAGCACTCATGTCCACACTCGTCCACCTGCCAGCGCAGAGACCCACATGCCCTCTCCCATGAGCCAGAACACCACAGCATGCCCACGGACAAATGGGCCCGTATGCACATGACCCTGTAGCGAGGCAGGAACCTTCCAATCCAGGAGAGGAATTAAGAAGCCCAGCAAAATGCCTCCTCCCCTCCATGCCCAAAGATAAATAATTCATTTGTTGTGTAACCGCTCTTGTTCCAAAAATAATCCCCTTGTCTCAGCTTCCATGGGGGAGGGGGAGCAGAGCAGCATGGCTGTGGCCCCCCCAAGCTGGGGGTCTCCCACAGGGGGAGGGCATGGAGATAGCTTCTTCTACACGTGGCAGCAGAGCCAAGGGAGAAAGGGCAAGAGTCTGGGAAGCCAGACACCCCCCCACAATATCACTTCCCCAAAGTGCTTTCCATTACTGGGCCCCGATCTTGTAGTACAAGGTCTCAGGCAGACGGAGAAGCTGGCAGCATCCCGAACAGTGTGGCCAAAACCCCGCATCCCCTTTGTGGCTGGAGAGTCAGAGGCCCAGAGAAGGGCAGGGACTTGCCCCTAGTCACACAGCACAGCCTGGGCGAGGATCAAGGATCCCTAGGCACCAGGAGTCAGGAGGCCTGGAGCCCCCTCTATCCAGCCCAATCAGCCAGAGGGATCGAACCATCTCTGAACGTTCTGCCACACTGAAGTGGGGACCAGGTCCTGCCCAGCCGTCTCATGGGGAAGAAGTATGGTGAGCCATGCTGCTCGTGCCCGAGTTGCAGAGAACCAGCGTTGGTAGCACAGGGCTCACAGCCGGCAGCCCCTCATTTTCCAGGGGGGCACTGAGCCCCCGACCAGGGGACACCTGCCCCAATCACCCAGCAAGCCAGACAGGGGCCGCTCAGCTGATGCGGCCCCAGCTCCCAAGCAAGGCTCCCTCAATTTGCAGGAAGAGCCCCGTGCGCCCTCCCCTCGCCCCGGGCAGCGGCCAGGGCTATGGAGACCAGGCCGGAGAAATCCACATTTGGACAAAGAAAGCCAGACACCGTTCACAAGAGCCACCTCTGCCTCATGCCCCTCCTCCTGGGAAACTCCAAGAGAGAGAGTGCATTGAAAAGGAAAAAAAAAAAAAAAAATGTATTAAACCTTTGCTGTTAAAGCAAAACCAATTTACAGCCCGGAGCCCCAGAGGGCTGAAGAGAGGAAAGGGAAGCAAGGACGGAAACAGTCCCTGAAGAAGTCCAGGCAGGCAGTTTCTGTGGAAAAGGGGGCAAGCGAATGGGACATTTGATGACCTCTCAGATTAAAGACACGGCGACGGAAGCTGTGATTATCCGGACCTCTAGGTGAGGCCGACTCACAGCTCCCAGGCCCCAGCAAGGTTGGTTCGGGCTGAGGGGCCGGATGGGGACTGGGGGCGGTGGGGTGATAGAGGGCACAAGGAGGTCGGGCAGGGACGGGCGCCCAGGCAGCACAGAGTATTTCTGTCCCTGGCTGGGCTGCGCAGCTAGCACTCCCATCTGGCGTGGCTGATGGCTCCTTGGGGCCTCAGTTTCCTCCCCTGCCACCGGCAACAAGCTTGTACTGGGAGAGGCTGAGGGGCCAAGCTCGCTAGGTCAGGGAGCCCTCTGTCTGCACCTCCGGCCCCTGCTGGGAACGTCCGGGGACCGCATTTGTACGCCGGTACATGCGCAGGTGTGCGCCGGCTTAGAAGGCTGGCGCAGGGGCGCCTGGGTGGCTCAGTGGGTTAAAGCCTCTGCCTTCGGTTCAGGTCATGATCTCGGGGTCCTGGGATCGAGCCCCACATCGGGCTCTCTACTCAGCAGGGAGCCTGCTTCCTCCTCTCCTTCTGCCTGCCTCTCTGCCTAATTGTGATCTCTCTCTCTCTCTCTCTCTCTCTGTCAAATAAATAAATAAATAATCTTTAAACAACAACAACAACACCGGCGCAGAGGTGTGCAAGCAGACGCATGCGAGTAGACGGACATGCAGGCAGCCGTGTGTGCACACTCATGCCCAAGCAAGAGCCCAGGATCCGGGCGTGTGCAGCCCGCCACTGGGAGTGCTGAGGGGTGAAGGTGAGCTCACCTACATGTGGAGCGATGGGGAAAGGTGTGCGTAGGGGCATCTGCAGGGACGCAGACACATACCTGCATACATGTTTCAGAACGTTTGAGTTCTCCATGTTAATGTACGTGCGCACCTGTGCAACTGAGCCACACAGAGTGTCCCCCACCCCATTCCCCATGCCCTTCAGATCTGAGCTGCTCAAGCCAGCACCCCCAGCCGGGCCCAGGGGGTACAGGGCAGAGCTGAGCTGGCTGGAGCTTCTGGAAATCCAAGGCCACGCTGAGGGGATGTGAAGAGGCTGATGGTGGCGGGGGGTTGCTAGGAAAAGGATCTCAGGTTTAGTGAGCCCAGCTAGTCCTTTCCGACCTCTTCCCTTCCCCAAACAGTCCAGAGTAGACAAAAGCCCCCACCCCAGCAACTCAAGGTGACCCTTCCCATGGCCCTCTCTCCAGCTCCTCTTGGTCTCCAGGATGGCCTGGCCAGGGGCCCAGCTCCCCTCACCCTCCCACCCCTTCCATGACTCAGACCGAAGGGGAGGAGGCTCCCCATCACCCCTTCCCGTGTGTGCGTCAGCCACTCGGTACCGGTCCCTGGGCCACCTGCCCACTACCCCTTGAGGCCTGACGCAGCCAGGGAAGGGGGACGGCAAGGGGAAGAAGGTGCTGAGAGCACCACTTGGCCCCCTGCCCAGCTGCACACCTACTTGAGGTATGGGGGAGGGTTGCTGGCTCACACCTGGAGCTGGGGGTCCTCATGGTCCTGGGGATCCCCCAGCACACATGCCAGCAGCAGGAGCAGGGCCCTACCCCCACCCCTGGGGCAGTGGCGGGGGTGGGGGATGGCAGAGGGAAAGGAAGGAGTGAGGGAGCTGCAAATAGAAGGCCAGGCAGGACAGGAAAGCAAAATACGGAGACAGCCAAGCGGGGAGAGACAGAGGATGGAGATGAATGGAGAACGAGCGTCTGAGACAGGAACCAATCAGCAGAGAGGCTCAGGGAGATGATGGAGGGCACGGAGCCTGCTGCCCACCCACCCGGGGCAGAAATGCCACCAGTGCCCAGCTCACAGGGAGGGGCAAGCAGCCGGAAGCAGCTGTCGGAAGCAGAGGCCTTTGCTGCCCTGTGCCAGGGGTGTTAAACCTGGGAGAGCCTGGCCCAGCTTCTCCCCTTCCCAGCTGACCCAGCTTCCCCTCCCCCACCCATGCACTGGGCCTGCAAACCCAACCCGCCCCCCACCCCCCCGCTCCGGCTCAGGGGGCACACTGGTGTGGCAGGAACAAGAGACCTCTGGCCCTAGCAGGGGCAGGTCCCCCTGCCTCTAGCCAGCAGAGAAAAGAAAAGTTGGGGGGGGGGGTGCAGCGTACTGCAGAGGGGTCTTAGTGTGGGCCCCCAGTCTGGCTGGTTACAGATGTCCCCTGTTGTGGGGACACCCTGGATGGTGAGGAGGAAGGAGGGTCAGCAAGTCCTGACAGGTCTGAAGGGCACAGCTCAGCTGGGGTCTCCGTTCAGAGCCACAGAACATGAGTGACTCTCAGCAAATTTCATGCCCCCCCACCCCGCCCCGTCTCTGGGCCTCGGCAACCGCCCCCAGAAACCACTGGTTTATCCAGCTGGCCTCTATGCCCTTGTCCTCCAGGCGCCACGAGGCTCGGGGCACCTCCATGGACTCCGAATCCTACAACTTCACTACTGGAAGAACCCTTGCTCCACCCCGTCCCAGCCCTTCCCAGAGGAGAAAGCAGACGCCAGGACCAGGGAAGGGTCCCATGCTGCTGGTGGCAAGTCAGGCTCAGGCCCCAGGGCGGCAGTGGCAGACCTCGATCTGCCAGACCCCCATCCCTTCTGGGAGCTTCCTGCCCCAGAGGAGCCCCCCCGCCCAGCTTAACCCAGGACATTGCTCGGGAGGCAGAGCGCACTGTCTGTCGGGCACCCAGGGCATCTCCCCGGAGCTACCCCTCCCTGGGCTGAGTGCGAGGGCGGGCAGGCTGAGGTCTGCGGCAGAGGGGGGAGGGGTGGGAGGTGGGGGAGCCAGGATCAGCAGGGAAGGAGAGACGCAGGGCTGCCACCTGTGTGGGCTGCTGAGTGCCACCTTGCTATCTCACGGGGCTCCCCCGAAATCGCAGGCCGTGGCAGAGACAAATACACTGGACAGGGCAGGAGGCTCCCGTGGGGACACTGCTGGAGCAGATGTTGGTGGGAGCTGGGGAACAGGTGGGGTGGGGAGGGGTGCGGTCCATGTTCCCGCCTCCCAGGAGCAGGGACATGAGGGTGGACGGGGGAAATCTCATTTGCAGCGGCTGAAAGCCCTGGCCTGGATTCTTCCCTGGGCCAGGCTGGCCAAGGTCCCCTGAGGTGCCATTGTCACTGTCCAGGTCAATGCCATTACCCAGGATTAGGAGGCCTGAGGGCTCCTGGGACCCAGCCAGAACTCATGGGGCAAGCAGTCGCCTCACCTCTGTCTGCTGAAAGACAGCACCAGGCCAGGGGTCCCCTCTGCTCTCTGGAACAAAGCCTGCCACCCCGGGGGGCGCTGGACACTGAATCTTGTCACTGCCTCCACCGCACTGGGGTTCCCCGGGGCATGCAGCTCTGGGCCTCAGTTGCATCTATAAAATGGGATCATTATACCTCCACCATGGAACGGCCATTTGGCCATAAACCATTTGGATTTCAGGTACAATGAGCCCCAGCAGAGAGTAAGAAGTATGGATGTTGAAGACAAAGGGTCCTGGGATTGAATGCTGAGCTGTGTGACATACGGCACATTAAAGAACCTCTCTGGGCTTCAGTCTCCTCACCTGTAAGATAGTCATAACTATCCCTTTGGCCGACATTGCACAGTCCTTGAATCTTCTATCAATCCTGAGTGACTAGGGCTATTGGTCTCATTTTACAGGTGAGAAAACTGAGGCTCTCTCCTTCCCCGGCTTCCTCTAAAGAGCTGGGCTCATGGCAGAGACTGGACATGCATGGGCTGCCCAGGGGCTCTCCTACCCCTTGTGTATGTACCTTCTTCCCTTTTAGGAAAGTGTCCACAAGCCAAAAGAAACTTCAATCTCTCCATCATTAGGAAGTACTTATTCCAGGCCAGTTATGTTCCTCAACCCCCTCCCCCAGGCACAATTCTACCTCAGGGCCTTTGCACATGCTATTCTCGCTCCTAGAATGCTCCTCCCTCAGTGTCTGCACAGGCCGCTACCCCCACTTCATTCAGGTCTCTACCCAACTGCTCCCCTCAAGCCCACCTTCCCTAACACCAAACCTGGCTTGGCTCCCTTCAGAGCACTCAGCAATGCCAGACATCACTTGGTTATTTATTATCAGCTGCCCTCCCCACCCACCCCCCATCATGAAATCAAAGCAGGCTTTATTTTGTTCACAACTATAATTAACCTCCATGCCTGGAACAAGGGCAGACATGCAGCAGGTGCTCAGAACATGGTGTGTGGAATGAGAGCCCAGGGTTAGGGACGGGGACGGAGGGCAGACAGAGATCCTGGGGGCCCTGACTCCACTGAGTCAGGAGGCCACATATCAGAAGGAGGGGCCCCACTGATGGGGTGCTCATGGGGTGCAGGAAATGCACTGAGCCTTCCTGTTAGCCTCATGAGCCCCCCTTATGCTTCTCATCTATAGATGCCCAAACGGGTTCAGAGAGAATACAGTGATCTGCCCAAGACCACACAGTGGGGGAATCTGGGCCCACCTGAGCTCTTAGAACTACCAGACTTTTCCCAAATTCCTGCAGAGGTAACATTCCCCAGCTTGCATGCCGCCGGTGACAGGGATCTCAGCATCCACCGGAAGCTACTTACACCCTTCTTGAACAGATCTGATGGTTACAAATTTCTTCTTCTATTACCGAGCCAACTCTGACTCCTTGTACCTCTGTTCATTGGTCCAAGTGCTTTCTGGAGCCACTGAGAACGAGGCCAATATCCCCCGCTTCAAGGCCCCACCATTATCTCACACCCCTACAATCCACTTCTCTAGGCTACACAGCCTCATGACCTCTCTTCCTCTTCCTCCACTGGGGTTTCAAGTCCCCAGCTCTTGGATCCAGCTGCCCCTCGTCCTGGATGTCACCCAAAGCCCTGGGCCCCTTCACACATTCCGCCGGGGAGCCCCAGTGCCCAGACCGTTCTCAGGCAGCTCTGGGCAGTAGGAGTCTGGGCTGCCCCCCGAGGTGCCGGGCTCCGTCCATCCCCCTTCCAGTGTCGTTAGGCTCAGCCCTGCGCGCGGCTGTCCCCCATCTCGGGGGAGCTGGCTTCTGCCCCTTGAAACCTCAGCCCCGGCTCCCGGCTCTGCACCTTCCGGGGCTGGGCCAGCCGACCACGGCTGCACCCGTATCTGTGTCACAGGGGACATGGGGACCCGCTGCCCACTCGCCCGCGTTCCTGACACCTGGGCGCGAAATCACCGCACACCTGCTGGGGGCCCGGCCCCGAAGCAGACGCGCATGCCTTGCCTTCACCGAGCTTCCGGCTCACCTAGAAGAGCTGAAGGAGAACGCCACGCCACACCACCCCGCAGCCAAGGCTGAGAGCTACGGGGGGGGCAGGGGAGGAGGAGGGGGTGCTACTTAATTGGGTTTGCACAGCTTCAACACATAAGCACCAGCCTCCAAGCCTGGTAGCCTTGGTCAGGGAAGGGGCCTGGGCTCATCTGCGGTGTCCTGGGCTGTCACATCACACTGCTGGCTGGCTCACTGTGTGACCACGGGCCGGTCAGCGCCTTGCCCCTCTGGGCCTCAGTTTCCTCATCTGTGCAGGGGGAGAACAGCTGCGCACTGGTGTCTCTCTGGTTTACCGGGAAACCACCCCCTTCACCAAAGCCCTCTGGAAACTCCCCAGCGAGTCATCGCCCATGAACACAGCTGCTCCCGGGGCTGTCCTGCCCATCATTAGCACCTGCGTCGAGTCCACGCCTCAGTGGGAGGAGGTAAGCAGGAAGATGGGAGGGTTTTTACCAAAAGGCTCTGGTCTTGAAAAGCTACCCAGAAAAACTGACCACGGAGGCCTGACACCAGTTCTGTGGAGAGCGCTTCACAGACGGGCCACTGCCCAGCCCCGAGCAGCCCAGATCCCAGACCACCTACCGCCAGGCCCTGGAGGGGAGCATGGGATCCTCCCGCCCAAAGCCAAGGGTGACCTGTGTTAAAAGTTCGCCTCCTAGTCCCACCCCAGGGGTTACCTCTGGCTATCCCAGAATCCTCCAGGCTATTCAGAGAACTGCCTTTCCCAGCTCACCCCTGCCTCCTCCAGCTGATCCTTGCCCTCCCCTGACATACCCACCTGTTCCCTGCCCCCTACCTGACCCATCCCCCAACCTGACCCCTGACCCCCTCCCTGGGTCCCTGCCTCCCTGGCTGACCTCTGCACCTCGTCCCCACCTCCCCCACCTGACCCCAGCTTCCCGACTTGGCCCATGACCCCCCACCTGGCCCCTGACCTCCCCATACCTAGTCCCTGAACAGCCCCCACCGGGCCCATGAACTCCCCCCCAACCTAGTCCCTGACCCCCCCCAACCTGGTCCCTGCTGGCCTCTTGAACTTGGCTCCAGCAAACCCCAAGCCCCGCTCAGCTGCAACCCCGGGCACTACTCACCAGTCTCCACTGGACCCGCTCTTTCACCAGTGCCTGCACACGCGCGGCTGCCTCTGCCTGCATGGCCTCCATTCATTCATTCAATAAACATTTATGGAGCACCTACTATGTACCAGGCACCGGCTAGGCCTGCCCTCCCAGCTCTGCGTCCTCCGCCTGCTTCTCCTCCAGGGCCCCAAGGGGTGACCAGTCCCTGCCTTCCAACACCCTCAGGGCAGTCCCAAGGCGGGGTGGCCCACGAGGAGCCCACCGGGAGAAAGGGAGGCTCCGGGGGCACCGGGGGCAGCCCGCTGGGAGGCAGCCTGGCGGGGGAGGGATGGGCAGCCTGGGGTAAGGGGGAAACAGAGTCCTGGCTCCCTCCCGGGCTGGGCCTAAGCACCTCTCACGTTAGCTCATTTGCCCTCCGCACAACCTCAGTTATCATTCCCACTTTACAGAGGAGGAAACTGAGGTCTCACAACTCCTACACAGGGGCTTTGACCCTCTGTGGCACCAGGCTCTGGGTCAAGAGATGCTGTGGGATCCTGTTCCATCTGGATAGTGCTTTCAAAACTTTTTTTTTAATTGAGTTGCCAATATTGAAAACTTCCGTGACTTCATTTCAAAAATCCCGGTTTCTCATGGAAAAAACTGGAAGTTCTGGCTGCCCAGGATCCGCATCCCTGCAAGGACAGAGCAAATGCCCATCCTCCTCCCTGCCTGTCTGGCTGCGTTGCCCTCTGGCCCTGGCGCACTGGAGCTTGGGAGATCAGCCACAGAGGGAACCTCGGCGTGGGAATAGTTAGAATCCCAGCCTTGAGGTGGGGGGATCCCACGAGCCTCCTGGTCTGGGGCCCAAGAGCACCTTTGTCCCTGCCTCCCTCTTCTGTGGCTCTGGGACAGACAGCAGACACCCACTAGCCCTAAGCAGGCCCACGGCTGGGCCGGGGGGACCCCAAACTAGGGAAGCACCCATACACTCTCCCAGATCTGCTGGTCATCCTAGGGGCCCAGCTCTCTAATGATGCTGCCTGGGTTCCTGGGTCAGGTTCAGGGTTCCTGCTGAGGTTTGAGGTTTACTCGCTCCAAAAACAATTCCTACCCCATAAAACACTGCCAGCTAAGCCTGCTATGCGCACCAGGAGGCCCGAGGCCTCCATTGCAGAAGCCACACCCCGCAGACAGCTTTAAGTTCACCCCCCCAAAAGTAGGGCCTGCAGCAAAGGGCCCTGGGGTTTCTGGAATGGCCTCTTGCTCCCACCCCTCTCCCCATAGACTTTGAGTTCCCCTAACTCTGCTCACCTGGGACACCTGCCCACCCTCCCACTGCCTGTTGCAGGTCCAGCACCCAGGGCCTGTAGCCAGCCAAGGATGCAGCCCAGCCCAACCGTGAATCAGGCAGAGGCAAGGGGACCCTCTCTTGGCCCCAGGGTAGCTTCTCTGGAGCGGGTGAGGGAGCCCCCAGGGGCCTGCAGCTGTGGCCTCGGAGAACAAGGAAGCTCTGTCCATGCTGGAAAAGCCCCGGAAATGCGGGGCAGGGTTGGGGGGGCACCCCATGACTGCCGGCTGCGTAGAAACCATGGCCCAGGGCGCGTGGCCACCAAGCCACCCTCCAACAACATGGGCTGTCATCTCGGGGTGTGGGGGGGTCCTCTGATAAGGCTGAGCCTCAAGAGTCCTATACCTAGCTACAGTTCCTTCGTCCTAAAACTCAAGGGCAAGCCAGGGACACCAGTGCCCCCTCCCGTTCTGCTGGAAGGGCGGGCCACGTTCAGCTCCGATCCTAGCTCTGCCACCGACCCCACAGCGTGGCCCCCTGAGTCTTAGCCTCCTTTTCTGTACAATGAGACTAGAAGGGCACTACCTCGGAGGGCGGTGAGTGAACAGCTATGGAGCAGAGTCTGGCCCGCAGTAAGTGCTCAATAAACTCAGCTGCCCCTAGTACGGTCATGGCACCCTGGCTTTGGGGGAGGCGGGGGGCGGGGGTACGCAGCACACAGCAGGTCCTCACCACCCACTGCCCTATGGATGGCAGCCAAGAAGGGAGGAGGCCTGGCCCCCCAACAGTGTCTTCCTTTCAGTCTGAAGGGCAACACACCCCTCTTTACCTGCCCCGTCCCCTCTCGCAGGTCCGGCCCCCCAAAGGCCTGCACCCACCCCCGCCTTCTGCCTGCTCCCCAGCCTCGGTTTCTCTCCCATTGCCAAAGCACAAGGGCTGTTATAATTAACGGATTATCTCAGTGCGACAGCTGTGGTCCTTTGAAAATTGGGTTGAATAACAAGATCCTGGCGTATGGTAATTTCTTTTCATCTCCTGCTCCCCCTTTCTCTCTCCCTCACTTTAGCCTTGTTACGCATGCAAATGCTCTTCCCAAATATCTTCCTCCTTGGGCTGGCATGGTGAGGGGACAGACTAGGTTCTGCTTGCTGGCCAATGACTTGTGGGAACTGACCCTTCTGGGCCCCTCCCCTGGGTCTGGCACTGGGCAAAACGCCTGACACATATGACTTGTGCCCTCCCCCCCGCCCCAGGGCAGGGCAGCCTAAAGTCCCTACATCTGGCTTCTCCTCCTACCTCCCCTGCCCTCCCCCTCCACAGGGTCCTCCCCTGAGGTCCAGGTCCTGGCCCTCAAACAACCCCCCAAAGCCTGCTCCCGCCCCCTACCCAGCATCTTGGCCCCTCCCGAGGCTTCTGTTATCCCTTAGGTGGTGACCAGGCCCAAACCCCCCTACCCCAGCTGCCTCCTGTCCCCTTCCACTGTCCGCCCACTGCCCACTCCTGCTTCTGCCCTGAGCCAGCCAGAAGCCCGCAGCTGCCCAGCCCCTCAACACCTGGAAAGCTGCTGTGTACGCCCTCCCACTGCTCTGCCCTGGCTGCCTCAGCCTCCTTCCTTGCCCAAAATGAATTTCTCAATCAGATTCCTCACTGGTCTGTCTCCAATCAAATGGCCTCCTTCAACCCATCATCCAGCAGAGGACAAGCCTCCTAAAGGCTAAATCTGAGGATAGCACTTCCGTCCTCAAAAGTCTACTGATCTGGTAAGATTCTAACAGCAGACTCGAAAGCCAGCTCCTGGGGACCTGCGGAGCGGGTGCCTGCTCTCTTCTCCTGCCCTCCTGCTTTCTCAGCCAAGTAAACCAGTCTGGTTAGGGTCCCTCCTGTGGGTTCCCGCAGCCCGTAGGGTTTTCTCCCATCACCACCAGAATCGGAACTGCTCTTTTTACCCCTGGGTTGAGTTCTTTGAGGGAGGGCCTGATTCCCCAGGAAAGCCCAGCACCAAGTACCCAGGAGGTAATAAATATTTAATAACGACTGAATGAAGGAGGCCTGCCCTCTCCCTTGATAGATAAGGACACCGAGGCTCAGAGTAATTAACAACTTGCTCAAGATCACACCATTTGTGCGAGACAAAAACCAGGATTTGAACCAGGTCTGGACTCCAACGCCAGCCTTTTCCATTTCCTAGAGAGGGCTGCAGGGGTCACCCTCTGCACAGATCTCTGGGAAGCTGACCCTCCCTCCAGCCTCCGCTGGACAATAAGAGATGGGGCTCCCTGCTCAGGCCGTCACTTCCTTGAGTTTGACTGTCAGCTAGCCCCATGACTCCCAGGGCCTCAGCCTGCTCATCTGTAAAGTGGGAAGGAGCCCCCCCTCCGCCTCACCCCATCTCAGGGGGTGACTGAGGGGGCAGAAACTCCGGTCTTGGAGAAAGTCCATCCAGCTAATAACATCTGGGGGTCTTCCCCCCCTCACCTCAAACCCAACTGCGTTGCCCCTGGGAAGCACTGCTCAGAGCTTGGGGTTGGGTAGGGGTGGGGTTCCTAGGATGGGAGACATCACACAGGACAGAGAAGTTCCTCAGGGAGAGCCAGGGAGAGAAGCGCAGGGAGTCTGGGCAGCAGATCGTGACCCTGGGCGAGAGCTTCCCTCTTGGCCTCCACGTTCTCATCTGTGAACTGGGCCCATTAATGCCCACTTTACAAGGCTGCAAAGGGGACTAACCGTGCAAAGTGCCCAGCACGGGGCGGACACTGCCATGGCCACAAGGTGCTATGGAAATGTGATCGTGAAGTGTCACCCCGGGGGAAAGGAGAGGAGAGGGGGCAAGACAGAGCCGGACCATTCATTCCTGACTCTCTACCCTCAGCAGCCCACAGAATAGAGCTCACACCCCAACATGTCGCCCTTGGGCCCCTCCCCCACCCAGCTCATACCCCATGACGTCCCTTCATAACCTGGGCAGCTGTTCCTGAGCCTGGGATGCCATTCCCGCCCTTCCCCACCCCCTGTAGCCCAGACCTCATGCCTCTTACTCCAAGAAGCCTTCAGATTTCCTCTGTGCGGGGAGAACAGTGGTCTCCCTGCTCTGCCCCCATCCCTTGATTCCATCCCCCACGGAATCCGGGAAGGATCCTAGAGATTGTCTCACCCCACCTCACCTCCCTCCTGTTGTACAGATGGGTAAACTGAGGCACGGACGAGGGACAGCAGCTCTCCAGGGATACAGTTGAACCCAGGCATCTCTGCTGCTTCCAGCCCTGCATGCAGCTTCTCTCCTGGTGCCGAGCCGCTCAGCCCTTACCAGTCTTCTCCAAGCCCCACCGCCCCCAGCCCAGAGCTACCTGAGGACGGGACCCCATCTTCCTCTCTGCTCCCCAACCCCAGTGCCTAGCCTAAGGCCTGGCGCATAGTAGGCACTCAGTAAATGTCTGTTGAATTGAATTGCGCTCAGGGCGGTCAGTCGTCTCTGCTCTGTAAGAAAAGCATAGAGTTAGTGGAGCTGTCCCCGTGGCATCAGGGGTGGGAACCAAGCTGGTGGGGGCGAGGAGTCCGGCCTGCCCCCCGAGGACCCCAGGGGCCCTGAGAAGCAGAGGGGGGATCAGAAAATAAGTCCAAGTTGTGCCCCAACAGGCAGCATGGCCCTGGCCAAGTCAGGGCACCCCGGGGCCTCAGTGGCCTCAGCTGTCCAACGGAGAGGACACTCCAGTCCCCCATAGGCTCTGAGGACCGTCTGGGACAAGAACCAAAAGAGACGGGAGAAGTGTAAACACGGACTCCCAGCTTACAAGCGTCCAGCGCTCTGTGCCTGACACACAAAGCCGGATGAGACTTCTACCCAATTCTGCAGATGGGGAGACTGAGGCTCAGACAAGGGCGGCTTGTCCGAGGTCACGCGGCCCACGCCCTGGGGCCCATGTTGTGTACACAGTCTCTCTGCAGAGCTGGAGGGCAGTAGGGTAGAACCAGCCCCAAAGACCTTGAACCCACCAATAGGGGGCCCGAGCCCAGGCCCAGACCAGCAAAGATTCTCCAGGTAAAAGGCCCAGCGTGAGCCCCAGAGCCTCGAGGGGCAAGATGAGAAGCCACGTTCTCCCCTTCCCATAGGGGCGAGCTCTGATTCCACAGCCCCCAGGGGGTTCAAAGCCGTCCTCAGATGCAAAGGCTGCAAAGGCCTCTTTTGCACAAGGCCCTGGTGTTAATATAGATCGGGAGAGACTATAAATACCCAGCCAGGCCAGGCACGGCAGAGGACTGCACCGGGACCAGCCCAGTAGGGGCTCTAACCCCAGCCTTGCCCCACAGCCCTCCCCCCAACCCTGGTACCTCAGTCTCCATAGGCTACACTCTGACCAGGACAGCTTGGGTTCTTTAACCCAAAAGGCTACAGTTCTGTGGCCCAGCCAGGCCAGCGAGGCAGGGCAGGGAGTGGGGGCGCCTTTCTGGGCCCAGAGCGGAGATGTGGGAAGCAAAAGAGGAGGCCACGAGACAGCCTCCCCCTGGATGCACCTGGGACAACCCGGCCTAGAGCCCGGGAGCCCGAGGCAGGGGCCCAGACAGTAGCCACCCGTTCAGTCCTTCCCTGGATCCCTCCTCCAGCCACCTTGAGAGCACCTCCCGCTGGGAGCCAAGGACCCACAGCCAGGACACAGCCTCGGGTGGGAGGCCTAGCGGGGAAGCCTGCAAGATAAATGAGCACGCCACCCCTGCCCCTGCCCCTGCCCCTGCCCCTGCCCAGGCCTGCATAGGGGCCATCCTCTGGTTCCCGTGCCCCGTCCCAGCCGGCATCACGGGACACCGGTTTTACACCTGCCTTCCGCCTGGACCATGACCTTGTCAAGGACAGAGACGGGGAGGGCCGTCTCACTCACCCTGCAAACCCCAGCTCCAGCAGGGCACCCAGGAGGCACTCCATCAATGTTCACAGGCTCAAAGGATGACTAAGGTGCCATGGGGGCACAGAAAGGGTACCCACGCGCAGGGCTGTGATGTGGCCCAGGGGAGGCAGAAAGGCAGGGAAGGGAGCTCACTGTGCCCAGCACAATTGTGTGCCAGGCCCGCACACTTAACACACAAGAGCCATGCCCCCCTAGAAGGATGAAGAGACGGAGTCAGACAGAGGCTCAGGGATGTGTCCAAGGACCCAAGGCTACAAAGTAGCCCAGCACCCAGAGCCCCCCAGTACCTACGAGACAGGGCCGGTGCAGGCCGACTCCCAGGACAGCTGTTACAAACAATAAGAGACATCATTTGCAGAGCCCAGGATCCCCCAGAGGCCTGATATCCAGGCGAGGGGTTAGTGTCCCATTTTCTCATCAACACGTCGAAACAGCCCCAAGAGGCAGACAGACCCTCAGAAGCCAGGCAGAGACACTATCGCTCCGAGAGGTGGTGTGGAACCCTCCGCCTCCGCCTCCTCCGAGATTCATGGTCAAAGGCTGCAGACCTGGGCCCAGGCCCGACTCTGTGCCGGCCGGCTGCTGAGCTGGGCAGGGACCAGCCCTCCCTGAACCTCAGCTTCCCCAAGACCCATCTCCTCTGCCCCATGCCGCTGCTGCGTGGAGCCCCGGGGTAGACCGAGGAAAGACGCTCCCCACCCCCTTACCAACTGTACAGTGCTGTCCATCATCAAGGGAATGAACTGTCTCTGTTATTCTCTCCTTGGCCTTTCTCAGCCATCTCTGCCCTCCTTTCTAAAAGGCTACGAGAGTTTGTGTCAGTTGGTTTGCTCAGTGCCCGTCCCTATGCTCAGGGCCCAGGGTCTGGGTACTCTCTTTATGCCCCTCCTGCAGGAAATTGATTCTCAGAGAGGTGAAGTGACTTGCCCAAGATCACACAGTCAAACAGGAGTGCACTTAGCCACGACATGGGACATCTGCCCCGGAGCGTCTGTAAATTCAGCCCTGGTGGCTGCTCGAGGCCTCCCTGGAGCATGAATGCCCACCTGCTCCCCAGTTTATCCGACCTACCAGATGTATGCAATATTCATATCCCCATCAGCAGCTCACACACCCCTCTCCAAAGCCCTGGGAGCCCCATTAATCATTCAGACACACCTGCATATTCATTAACTTCAGAATTAATACAGGGCCCCTTATTACTTCGGGCCTGCTGCCTGCATTAAAGACACTTCGACTTCATTCATTATTAAACTCCCCAGACAAATGATCACATCCCTCCTTCGGGGGGGGCGGGGTCCAGGCCCCGAGCCAGCAGGTTTGCTCCCAGCGCCAGCTGCTGGGTGACCTTGAACCTGGCCCTCACCCTCTCTGGGCTATCTGCGTGGTTACCTGGTAAAACCACGCAAAGGACAGTCTCTAAGCACTGCTAGGGCTCATCGAAGTTGGCCCCATCCCATCCTTCTGCAGACTCTTCTTTTGCTTGCCTGCACGTCTGTGTCTCTCTCCGGCTCCCATGATTCACGTAACTCTAGTCTCCACGAAACAGGAGCCCGTCCCCACGACAGTTTTCCTGGTCCTCCCCCACCGGTGGCCTCCCCTCCTGCCTTCTCAAGGATAAGGTCTGCCCCTGCACTGAGCTGGCTGGGCAGGCCACGACCTGTCCCAGATCAGAGAGGCCGTGTCCCAGGTCTTGTGCTAAGTTCTGCATCATCCCAGCCATTTTCAAACAATCTCCACTTTACAGATGGGAACACTGAGGCCAGTGGGACCACGGCCAGCTCTCTGGGAAATGCTGGCGCCTGGCTGCAAACCTGGGTCTCTCTCACTTGGAGTCCTGGACTCCTCACCGTTGCACCTGCCCCCTGAAGGTGTGATGCTTGGCCACCACTCGCGCCGGCTCCGCTCTCCCCTGCCTGGTTCCTCTGCCCACCGATCCCTGCCTCTTGGAGCGGTGGGCAACATGGACCAAAGCCCCCATTCCCCGGCAGGTGCCCTGATCTATCTCCATCACACCTGGCGCTGGGCAGAGCCAGGGATGAAGCAGCGAGGATGTCACCGCTGGCTCTGTACTGCTTTCCGCCTCCCTGCCATGGGTGCCTCCTTGCAGGGCTGCTTCCTACACGCCCTGGGGCCCGAGGCTTCACTCCCTGACCCGCCGGCTGTGTGACGGTGGGCCCATTACCAAACTTCTCTGGGCTCAGCCCCATCATCTAAATCACTCTTGACTCTGCCCTCTGCCTTGTCCATCCTTCACCTCCAATCCATCCCGACATCTGTCCAGGCCGCACATCTGTACACCCGAGCCACTGATGGCTCTTACTCAGACTACAACCGCCTCCCAGGGTTTCAAGCGTCCCCCAAGCTCCTCCCCACCCCTCTGCTCAGCTGCCAGAGAGCCTCTCGAAATGCCGTCTATCATGGACCCGTGGAGAGACCCTCTCTTAAAACACTTCCAGAAGCTTCCATGGTTCCCAGACTGAAGCCATAAATCCTCCTGAAGGTCAAAGCAGCCGTGGGCTGAACTGCCCACGGCAGACCCTCCCCTCCAGCTTTCCTCCAAGGCGGCTCTCCCCTCTCCCACAGTGACTCTCTCTCCATTCTTGTCCGTGGCAGGTGTCCGTCCCCTCTCCACCCACCCCCACCCCCAGCACCACTGGGGCCACCAGCAAACACAGTGTGCTCGCCACTGGGGCTCCAGCCCCACGCGGGTCAGCACAGTGATCCTGGGGCCTGAACGAACACCTCGGTCAAGTCAAGACAGCAAACCCACAGGGCTGTGGTTAGGGCCAACAGGGAGCCTGGTAGACCACAGAGGAGACCTCACTGCTCTCGGTCCGTGTGCACACACAGCTCCCCACCTCCCAGGATGAGAGGATAAAGCACCTCAGACCCCTTCCTCAAATGAGGAAACTGAGGCTCAGAAAGACAAAGTGGGGGCGCCTGGGTGGCTCAGTGGGTTAAGCCTCTGCCTTCGGCTCAGGTCATGATCTCAGGGTCCTGGGATCGAGTCCCGCATCGGGCTCTCTGCTCAGCAGGGAGCCTGCTTCCTCCTCTCTCTCTGCCTGCCTCTCTGCCTGCTTGTGATCTCGCTCTGTCAAATAAATAAATAAAATCTTTAAAAAAAAAAAAAAAAAAAAAAAAGAAAGACAAAGTGGCCTCCAAGGTCACTGCTGATAAGCGGCCCTCACCATATGCCCCCATAGGCCTTTTACACGAATGAACTGTCAACCCTCTCCCCAGCCCGGTGGGACAGGCCCTGTTAACTATACCCATTTGAGAGATGAGAAAACTGAGGCCCAAAGCAGTGATGCCGCTTGCCCAAGGGCACAGAGCTAGGAAGGAGAAAAGCCTGAGACCAAGTTGTGGCCATAGAGTCCTTCTGCCCCTCCAGCTTGACTCAAATCCTCCCAGGCCCTCCGCGGCCAGAGGCGCTCAGGGTGGGAGGCATCCATCTCCACCCCAGCTCCCTGGTGGCAAGGCCTTGAGCCAGACCCTCCCTGTCGGGCCCCGATTTCTGCACCTGGAAGGGGGTGGATGAGACACACAGAGCAGAAGCACGTTATCCACACGCCTGTGGGCCTAGAGCTCCCAGGCGCTGGGTCAGCAAACTGGTCTCCCTTCTGCAGGGGTAGGAGACCCGGGGTGGGAACTGGTAGGGAGTTCACTCAGGGTCCAGGGACAAGTGGGGTGCAAGGCCCTGCCTGTCGTCCTGGAGCAGACCGCAGAGCCAACAGGCAGCCCGAAGAGAGGCCAAGGAGACAGTTGGCTACTCCCCAGATGCCGAGGCTGCTTATTAACTGGGAGGGCTTGGCGCTCGGAGGACCTGCGGCCACCCATGGAGGCTGGGGATCCCCGCAGGGCGCTGCCCTCTGCCAGCAAGACGGTCCACATCTACTGAGCGCCTACTGTTTACCTGGTCTGGGATTCCGGCCACGTATGATGGGGAAACAAAGATGAGCGAGAAACTCATGCACCAGTGGAGACTCAGGCAAACGGAAACCCAACACACATACACACACACACACACACAGGAGATTACTGCTTCTAAGTAAACCCTCCTCCCAATTATTCTGTAAAATAAATAACCAGCCTCTAATTTCTCATATTAAAAAAAAAAAAAAAAAACAGTTGTTACAGATTGGAGCTGTAGAGGGAGGTAACAGCCCCAGCCTTCTGGATGTCTTCTCTCCACACTCCCTGTGAACTCCGTGAACACACTTGGGTCCAGGACCAAAGCCACTGTGTGTGGGGACCACGCCCCTCCCCCAGTGAAACTCACTCCTTCCACTTTTTGACCCTCTGGGGGACTTCATAGACGGTCAGAGCTGGAAGCTCCCTTAGCCCGTCCAGGCCCCGGGCATAGAACACAGAAGGAGACTGAGGCCTCTCCTTCTGGGGGGGTCCCCTCCTGTCCCAACCCCCAAAACACGACTGCTCCTCCAGGCTGTGTCCCCGATCTAACCACCGCTGCTCTCTCTTACCCGTGCCTTCAGATGCCCCAGACCTGCCAGGCCAGGTCAGCTTCTGGAACAAGCCCACGCCTGCCCACACGTCTCTTCCTGGTCAAGGTCACCACCACCCACCAGCTTGCTCCAGACACAGACCCTGGCACTATCCTCAACTGCCTCTCCACCCCGCCCTGGTAGATGATCTGCCACTTCTGTCCTCAAAATGTCCCACATTTGTCCTTTGCTCCCCACCTCACCAGGACTGTCCAGCTGTCCACGTGGCCTTCTCCAGCCCCTCCATAGAGCAGCCCGAAAGAGTCTTCCAGAGAGCAATGCTGAGGCTGCCTCTCCTGCTCAGTCTTTCCGGGGCTCCCTGAAGGCCCAGGGCTAAAGCCCAAGGTCTTTGCTGGTGTGAGACGCTTCTGTAAGAGGTGCTGTACGGTCCCCACCTCCTGCTCCAGACTCAGCCCTCCTCACACCCTTCGCCCACCCCACCCCACCCTGGCACTGGCACCCCCTTCTCCCTGCACTCGCCCCCACACTGTGAACCCCAACCGTCTCTAGCTCGGGCATCGCCTCCTCCAGGAAGTCTGCCCTGAACCCTAGGTCTGGCTTCACCATTCCACAGCAACCCTGTGTTCACCAGCACCAAGTAGCGTCCCCCTAAACGGTCACCAACTCCCTTCCAGAGGGTCCAAGACAGCACCACCTCCCCTCTGTGTCCCCACTGCCAGCAGGCAGACTGATGCAGAAGAGGTGCCTGGGGTGTGGGACTGAAAAAGCAAAAGAAGCAAAAAAAGCAAAAGACCCACAGAGCACCCCCGAGAGGTGCGTCACTCCCAGTTGGTCTCTGTCCCCACCCCCCACCTCCCCACTTGCTGAGGCATGCTCATTTTTACTACTGCTGACAAGATAGCCTCCCAGCCCCTTACCACTGTTGTTATGACCATTAGGGCCTCTACCAACCCTGCAGCTCCCATGTCCACCCTGGTCTCCGCCCACTCAAGGCAGCGTAGCCAAGCAGGTACAGAGAAGCTGGGAAAGGAGCCCTACCAGGGCCTGACAGAACAGAGCTTACAGGGCCCATGGGGCCCCCATTAACAGATGAGAAAGCTAAGGCTCTGAAAACGAGCAGCTGACCTGAATTCTCCCACCTGGTGGGGCCAGCCAGAGGCTGACTCCTGCCCCCCCGTGCCCTCGTGCTGGACCCGAGAGCTTTCAACACGGAAGGAGCAGAGAGAATGTTCACGGAGCCTGCTGGGCTGGGCATCTTTGGAGGCCGCGGCCATGGAGGACGGTACATGCCAAGTCTGGGGGTCCCTTGCTCTGTACCCCTCCCAGCTGCATGGCCTAGGGCGGACTGAACCCTCCTCGGAGCCCATTCCTCACCTGTCCCTGTATTTCAAGGCTGCCCTGCAGGCGTGCGGCGTTCAATGACATTGTCATGACCACGGCCAGTGAACTAGTTCACCATGGAGTGTCCCGGAAGCCCGGCAGATTCGCTCACCCAATCCTCACAAAGACTCCATAAGAGGTGGGTTCAAACAGTCTCCCCATTTTGCAGACAACAAAACGGAGGTGCTGGGTCTAAAGACGCCGCCCAAAGCCAAGCAGCTGGAAGTGAGGAGCCAGGCGCGCGGTGCTGGGGACAGAAAGCATCGCTAGGGGTGGGTGTTCACTAATGATGTTAATTCCTTCCTGGCTCAGACCTTCCCTTTCATCCTTCAAAGGCTCCCTGAATCGATGGGCCCCCTCTCCCACCTCCTCCGTGCGGCCACCTGCTGCGTCTTCTTCCCCTCCACAGAGCAGAACTCTCTCGTCCTCTACAGCCCCCTCTTCCACTGAGCCTGCCCCGGGCTCTCGACCGCCCTCCCTCCTTGCATTTGCCTCTGGCTCGTGAAAGTCCCCTAGGCAGGCGCAGTCTCCTAATGGCCCACCCAGACTACCCTGCCTCCGCCCACCGTCTGCCCAGCTGCCCAAGGAAACTTCCGGAGGCACAGCAGGCTTGTGGGTCACTGCCCTGCTCAGAAGCCTCTGATCGCCTCCCTGGTCCTGACTGCGGCATTCAAGACCTCTCGTGATCTGTCTGGGCCATGTCTCCGCAAATCTGCCCTCCAACACCACACTGTAACCCGGACGCCCGTCAGAACAAACCACTCCCGGCAGCATGGCAACAAACCACACACACAGGTGCCCACACGTACACTGGGCCTCCCTGGCTCCTCTCTTGATCCTTCCTGCAGCCTTGATCCCACTACCAGCCTCTCACCCGACCCCAGAGCGGCACTGCCCAGAAGTCCCCTCCCCAGCGCCTCAGCTTTTCCCATTCTGTGTTCCGTCCTGGGACACATCACCCACACGCGATTTCCAGGCACCCAGCATGCTCCCCAGTGCTGGAAGGCGCACAGCCCAGGCTCCTTCTCCTGGCCTGAAAGAAACTCCCAAGCCTTGCCTCCTCCCCAGTCTCCCAAAGCCTCCTTCCCAAACCCCAGACCCAAGCACATGAGCTTCTCACCCTCCTCTGAACTCAAGGAGTCTTTTCACACCTCTTGGCCTTTCCCCTTGAAATTCCCACAACCCCTTCTGCTCTGCCCCCACCTCATGAATGCTACTTTTTGTGCAGAATTCAGAGCCACCTCCTACAGGAAGCCCTCCAGCCTGCTTGGCCTTTCCCCTTGGCTGTATGGTCCCTGATGGCAGGAACCATTCTCGTTGACCCCCAGACCCTCAGTGCCTTGCACAATGCTTGGCTCATACTAGATGCTTGAGAACTATCTGCCGAATTAATGCACTTCCCTCTTGTACCTTCCCGGAGCTCCAGGAGGCAGAGGGGACAAGTTCATGAGCCAATAAGGACGCATGCGAATCTGCCCTCTCTCCACACCTGCGCCAGGCTCCAGCTGCACACCTGAGCTACCGCAGGGGGCGGCACCTTCCTCCCTGACACCCACCTCACCTGGCTGCGGGCTCCCAACAGGCCAGAATAAAACACACAGCCTCCCCAACCTCGTTCCTCGCCTTTCTGCTCACTCCCCAGGGCCCACCCGGCCCCCCAAGGTGCTGATCTCCCCCTATTCTGCAGCCTTGACGTCCCTCCAGGAAGCCCCCCGAATGGAACAACTCCATTCAGAGAAGCTGACCCCCCGTCCCACCAGTCCTCAGGCCCCTTAGCTCTCCTTCCCCACACCCCTGTTCCTAGCTCCAGGCGGACTGCAAATTCTAACCAGAGACAGACTCCCACAGCGTGCAGACAACCACCTTCATGGTCACAGGCCCAGGGACAACAGCGGGGACAATCACTTCCTCCAGCCCTCAAGGCCCAGACACCTGTGTCTTCAGGGCCCCTCAGCCTCCTGGATAGACCAGGGCTGCGTGGATAGGGCTGGAAGATGGCTAGTCCTGAGGTCTTAAGGCTTCCTAGCAGGTGTCTGGCAACAACCCCCTACCCAAGAAGCTCAGCCCACCAGAACCAGAAGAGGCTGTAAGCCTCTGAGCTGTCACCCATTAGACAAGATGACAGACTTGGGCCTACAGAGATGCAGTGACCCCCCACAGCCTCCCCAGCTTCCTCCCAGCCCCGCTATACCTGCCTATCGAGGGCAGCCTCTAAGTCCCTGGAGAGCAGAATCCCACCGGATTCCCTCAAGACCCCTACTACCTCGCCCAGAGCAGGAGCTCAGAAGTTCCCATGAACGAACAAATGAATGGGCGCTGGATTCAAATCCCCTTGCCTCCTCCCCAGTCCACCCACGCCACCTGTAACTCGCCCTGCCTTCTTCACAAGGGGACCAAAAAGTAGAGATCAAATGAGGGCATTAGCCCCAAAGTGCCTTTAAAACCATACATCGGGGCACCCGGGTGGCTCAGTCACTTGAGTGTCCGACTCTGGACTTAGACTCGGGTCGTAATCTCAGGGTCATGAGATCGAACCCCAAGTCAGGCTCCGCACTCAGCAGGAAGGCGGCTGGACATTCTCTCTCCCCCTCTGCCTTTCCCCTTGCCTCTCAAATAAATAAATAAATCTAAAAGAAACACGCGCGCACACACACACACACACACACATAAATCACGACACACCTGGAAGGGACTTCTAATTCCAAACGCATGAAAACCAAGGCCGAGATGCTAGATTTCCTTCTTGTTCACTGAATGCTATCTCTCGTGCCCTGGGGCGGGCACGAGGCAGCCGCAGGGATCAGAACAGACGCTGTGCTGCCCTGAGGAAGCTCACAGCTGGAAAGGAGTAGTAATTACAGGGGACCAGTAATTGCAGGGGGGACATGGGAGAGCCTGAGACTGCCAAGGCCAGGTAGGGTGTCCAGTCAGGCCTCCTGCAGGAAGGACCATCTAGCTCTCGGGGCCATTAGAAACAAAGGGCCCCCAAGGAGCCAGGTCAACGAGCAAATAGGCCATGCCACCCCACATGCCGAGGTCATCTCAGATGAGCTGTGTCACAAGCAGGACACAATCCCATGAGGTATGCGTCGCCACCATCCCCATTTCACAGATGAGGACATCGAGGCTGGGGGAGCTCAAGCAACATGCCTGAGGCCTCAGAGCTCTTGGGCAGCAAAACGGGTGGTCTCTGGGCCTTCTGAGGCCCCCACCATGGAGGCGGGGAACAGGGTCTAGAACATTCAGCCTCGGACCTAAGGGCCAAGCTGCACTGCCGGCAGCCGGGTGAGCCGTTCTCAGACACAGCAAGGCCAGCCCCAGCCGCCGCAGGCCAGGACAAGCACACAGTGGGCCGTCAGCAGATGGCCACAGCTGGATCCGAAGAAATCCCCGCACACAGCCCAAACAAACCTTCCAGACATGGGCACCGCCTTGTGCCGGGGAGGGGCGCAGCCGCTGGGAAGCGTGAGGTTTCCTGGTAACTACGCGCGGCCCAGGCGACCCTCCCCTTTAATGCATGCCAACGAAGGGCATAAATTTCTGCTTACTTAACTTCACAAATGCGAACAAGCTCATAAAAAATAAGTTATTCCTCCTCAGCGTCACAACACCCTTCCGCTGCTTAATTTTGTCTCTCTCCCCTCCCCCAGCCTCCTCTTGTGAGGGAAGCGAAAGCTGCAGGTCTGGGGGTTCCCACCCCCAAGTGGGTCTGCCCTTCCTCCCCTCCACCCTCTGGGCTAGAAGGAGACACCTCCACAGAGGAATCTGAAGGCCCCTGGGGCGAACCTGCTCCAGCCCCCACAGCTGTGTGACCTGGGGTTCTGACTGAACCTCTCTGATACCACTGCCTCATCCACAGAGTCCGCTGGAATCACAGCTACACCCTGCCTGCCTCGGGCCGGTGTGAGGATCAAACAAGATAATCCCAGTAAAGTGCTTAGTTCGCTCCTGGCACCGAACAAGCCCTCAATAAATGTTAGCCCTTGTTATTATGTAAAAGGAGAGCTAAATACCCCCCAGTTAATCCATTTGTCTAGTTTGCCTTCTGGGGCAAGCTGGCAGCTCCAAACACCGCCCACAGATCAGTTTTGTTGGCCCGATCACCGGTGAGAAAAACCCGAGCTTGCTGCTGTCGCAGAGCCTGAGCGCCCATGTTGACCACAGGCCCCGCCATGCCCTATTGCCTCACTCGGACCAGATTCGAACCTTTAAGTGACCTGACCCCCGTGAGCCCCTGAATTTGCCACCCCTGGCTGCAGCCCCTCCGAATCTTTTCCAACAGGTGAGTTCACTGAACACATCGTTAGGCCAGAGGACAGATGGGGAAACAGGCTCACAGAGGGCCAACGACGGGCCCACAGTCCCTGGGGGAGAGGCTATGGGGTCAGACACGTGTCCCAGTCCCACTGTGCCAGCTCGAGAGACTCCTCCCTGTCACACGGAGGAGCAAATGGCCCATCAGCCAGGGGTCCCTGTCACACGGAGGAGCAAATGGCCTATCAGCCAGGGGGCAGGAGAGACAGGCTTGGCCTCGGTGAGCTCAGTGTGTTAGAGACCAGGTGGGCGGCAAAGCAGGAGGAAGGGCCTGTCCTGAGCCTCACCTCAACCTGGCAATGGGTGTGCCAAGCCAGGGCGGCACCCCGATGAGCCAAGAATGACTGTGGTCATTCGGTCATTCTTCCTTTCACATCAGTCTCAGATGGCCCCTCGAGGCCCCTCCCCAGTCAGTTCCAGCCGTTGTGCATTCCTACGGAACCAGGCATGGCTCCCAGCTTTGCAGGTCCTGCCCCTGCAGAGCCCAGCATCAGAGGCTCCAAGGGTGGGGGATGGGGCTAGAGCTGGCCCATGCCCCTCAGGGCCCCTCCATACCCTTTCCCTTGAGGGCACCTCCAGGAAAGACCTCAGCCAGAAATTGCAGCCCGTCCATCCACACCAGCCCCTCTTCCGACGTCTCAAAGAATAAAAAGCCACAGCCCCAATCTGCTTCAGCCAGAATTACCACCAGCTACACCCCCATGAGCCCCCATCTCACAGAAGTGGAAACTGAGGCCCAAGCAGGAGGAGGGATGGATTCCCTATGGTTCCACAAAGGGAGACCGGCCTTGCAAGACCTATCTTGTGCGACCCTCCATCCAGCACCAGCCGGGAAGATCCAGAGAACAGGGGCCCACTGCCCCAGCTGCCCTCTCCAGGCCTCGACTTCCCCATCTGCAATATGGCTGACTCCGACACAGTGAGCCATTCTGGGAGGGAAGTCGGTGGGGAGGGTCCTCCTCACCAGTGAGCATGGTCATTCCTGAGTGTGCCTCAACTTCCCCAAAGGGCGGTGGGGCTTCTGTGCCCTCTGTCTTCCCCAGAGCCCCTCTCCCTGGGCACCCCTGCATCCAGCAGTGGTACAAGGAACAATCTAGTAGTTACCAGAGACCAGACACCATGCTGAGAGCTAGCTGGGTGCTGTTCCTGCCTGTTTTTCAGACACGGAAGCAGAAGCACAGAGAAGCTAAGTCATTTGCCCGAGGCTACTTGGGAAGAAAGAGCCGGTGGACTCATGGGCAGACCAAGGAGCAAGGATGGAGAACCAAAACCTGGTTATGGGTGCAAAGGTGAGGCAGAGGATAAGAGGAACACAGTGGGGGCACCTGGGTGGCTCAGTGGGTTAGGCCACTGCCTTCGGCTCAGGTCATGATCTCAGGGTCCTGGGATCGAGTCCCGCATCGGGCTCTCTGCTCAGTAGGGAGCCTGCTTCCCTCTCTCTCTCTGCCTGCCTCTCCATCTACTTGTGATTTCTCTCTGTCAAATAAATAAATAAAAATCTTTAAAAAAAAAAAAAAAAAGAGGAACACAGTGGGCACGGAGGAGGAGGACGCAGTCCTGAGAGGCTGCCCCGTCACTACCGTGGACGACAGAGGTTGGCTGCTCCTAACAGCTCCCTCGGTGACATACGTCAGTGGGATCTCAAGTCCAGGCCACAGTCACTCGGTCATTCTTCCTCTCGCATCAGTCTCAGATGGCCCCTCAAAGCACCCCCCCCAGTCAGGTCCGGCCGTTGTCTGTTCCTACGGAACCACGCATGGCTCCCAGCTTTGCAGGTCCTGCCCAAGCTCCCACCGAGCCAAGCGTGACCTACTGCAAACTGGAACCCAGCTCTTGGACGGTCCCTCCCACCCACCACCTCCCGATTTTCAGGAGAGTCCCCAAGGTACCCCCAGCTGCGGAAGGGGGAGAGGGGCAGGGCCATGAAAGGTGGGGGTGGGGCCTGACAGGTGGGTGGGCTACCCCCCACCCCTGGAGGTAAGGCTGGATCCTGGGTCTGGTTGCCTTGGCAACCTGACTAATTAATTCCGATCGGCACTCCATCTGTGCCTTGGCTGGATGGGCGGTTTGGGCTTGCGGGTGTTTGTTTTGAAGCGAAGGGGTGATTAATGGGAGGGGCTGGGAGGCTGCGGTGGGGGGCTGGAGAGAGCCTGACGCCCCGGCCCCATGCACACACTAGTATCCCCACCCCGCAAAGGAAGAGGCAGACTTGGTCCCCAGAGACCATCCCAGACCTCCTTCTCCCAAGGGGGGGGTGGCTCATCCCAGCCCAAACACCGCCTGGCACAGACAACAGACGGCAGCGCCGGCGGTGTGCACACACCAGCACACACACATGCACACACCGAGAACACGGGCTCCATAGCGAGGAGCCTTGGGATCTGACTCCAGCTTCCTGAGCCTCAGCTTCTCCATCTACAAAATGGGCAATACCACTCCCCTCAAAAGGCTCTTAGAATCAAAGGGAAAGCCCCAGGGCACCTGCGGACCTCGTTATCCCGGGGTCGGGGAAGGCTTTGTGGAGGGAGATCCTGGTGATGGAAACACCTATCAGGACCCAGAGGGTGACAGTCTGAGGAACTGGAATGAGGCCAGGAGGACTGGCTCATGGCCTGTGAGAGGAGAGGGTCCCTCCAGGCAGGAGCGCTAAGGCCAGCCAAGTCCCTGCAGGTCTCAGAAGCCAGGATAAGGTTTCTGGATCTTGGCTCAAGGAGAGTGGGGAGCCAGGGAAACGCTAGGGAGTCCTGCCAAGGGAAGAGCGCAGAAGGAACTGAAGGGACAGGAGCGGAGACAGCAGCCTTTGCGGAGCTGCCATGAGGGTGGAAGGGTGACCAGGAGGACCTGAGGGCAGGTCTCAGCGACACACCAGTCACCTTCAGGACGAGGACAAGAGGCTGAACGTGGTGTTCAGGAATGACCCCCAGGGTCCAGGTGGGCAGCTGAAAGACAGCAGTGCCCACCCCAGAACAGAGAGCCTCAGAGAAGGAGCCACGGAGTCAAGATGCTGGATTAGAGCAGTCCGGGATGGAATGAGCTGAATTTTAGGGATGCCCTCCAGAGGCAGGGCACTGTGGAGGCTGGAGACCTGGGCACCCCACCCCTCACCCCGTACACAGCTGCTGGGAGGAGCCAGGGACATACAGCCCCACCCCCAAGAGCAGAGAATGAAGATCAGGACGGGAACCTCACTCCCCAGCGACAGGCCTGTCTCCCACATGGCAGCACTTGGAGCCAGACCTCCGGGGTTCTAATCCGGGCCCCTATACCTCACCAGCTGTGAGATCCTGGGCCAGCCTCAACTTCCCCATCCCTAAAATGGACATAAAAGCAATGCCTATCCCACAGGTTGCTATGAGGAGGGCTTCACCCTGCATCCCCCAGTGGTGTGGGACCCCAAGGAACCTGCTCCTTCTGAGAGGGGGACAGGATACTAACCTTTTTGAGCACCTACCAACAGCCAGGCCCCGCCACAGGTGTCACAGACCTATGGTGGTGATCAAGGAGGATGGTCCGGGGCCGAACCCGGGGTCCCTGCTTACTAACTATGGGACCAGGAGTGCCCCTCCCCCTCCACTTCAACCTCGGCTTCTGCAAATGTGAAACGGAACAAGGAGGGTACCTGCCCGTGGCGCGTGGGACGGTTGTGAGCGTGAAAGATGAAAACACACGAGTACGTGTCACCTGCCTGGCACACAGGAAGCACTAACTAAATCCTCATTACAGTCTTTGCTAACGTTCCTCCCAATAACCCGAGACAGCGAACGCAGTGATCCCAGTATGACAAATGAGAAGGGCAAAGGCCTCACTTACCCTGGCATCCAGGACCCAGACTGGCCACCTTCTGATCACAGGCTCCTCCCTCCCCAGCCCAAATGGCCCTCAGCCCGGGACAGGGCCACGTGAGATCGCCTGGGTCGGAAACCTGCCCTAGCTGCTCTGAGCTGTGTGACCTTGGACAAGTCACCTCACCTCTCTGAGCCTTAAGTTCCTGACCTAAAAAATACGGGGTCCTATCCTTGCACAACTGAGTGAGGGGGACTCAACAAGGAGATACACAAAAGGTGTTCAGCCCAGGGAATGCATACAGCAGGCGCTCGACAAAGGACAACGATTATGATTACTGATCGGATGGTAAGACTTGAAGGAAAGAATGATGGCCCACAAGCACTCCAGTGGGGTCCTGGGAGTGATGCCCTGCCCCCAGCCAAGCAAGCATATCCCCAGAGGGCTGCAACCTGGGGGTCCACACCAGGTGCAAACCCCACCCTGGCATTCCTCCACCAGCCCCACCGCAGGACCCCAACCGGGCCCCTGTCCACCCCCACCCATCACCCCCACCACCTCCACCATTGAGCACCCAGCCACATGGGCACCCACCCAGCCCCGTGAGCAGCCCACAGCCCCTCCCTTCCCCCCACTCCGCATCTGCTCAATTAGGGAAACTGGGGAGCGAAGGAAACAAAGACTTAATTTCTGAGCTAATCAGCCTGCCTCATGCTAATTACCATCCTCCCGGGCATTAGGGCAGGCTTCCTGGGGGAGGCAGGGGGAGGCTGGTCCCCAGGAATGACGCCCCCTTTCCCCCCCAAGCCGGAGACAGCCCAGAAATGGCAGAGGGGGGGAATCAGGATGCTCGGGCAGGGATTTCAGTGTGCCACTTGGTGTGTGGCCAGAAGGAGGGGACACAGCAGGGGACATGCCTGGGGCAGTGTCCCTTAGGCAGGTCCTACCCTCCCAGAACCCCCTTCCGGGATTCCTGCCCCATCCTGGGGGCAGCCACAGACGGCGGAGGCCCCAGAACAGGCGTCCCATTAGGTGTCCAGCCCACGGCCTTGGCAGAGAGATGGACAGATGGATACTTTTAAGCTAGAAAATTGAGCAATGATCAGAGTAAAGCTTTTGGACCGAGGCATAGAGCAAGCGCAGTGAGCATGTGTCTATGTGCGCAGGTGTGTGCATGTGCGTTTGTACGTGTGTGTGTGTGCACGTGCTACACACATCCATGAGTGCAGAGAGCAAGAAGGTTTGGGATCGGAAGCCAGGACGTCTGGGCTCCACTCCCCGGCTCTCCTCTGGATAAGTCCCCGCCCCTCTGAAATTCAGCCTTTACGGTGGGAAAGCAGGAAGGGCTCATTGCTAGGGTTCCTTGATCAACCAATGTGTACTGAGCGCCTACTGTATGCACACCAGGCTCCTGGCTGGGCAAGGTTTCTGTTCCCCTGGCTTCCACTGTCCAGTGTCCCATGTTCCAATCAACACAGCGTGGGATGGACAGAAGCCAACACAGCAAGGCACTGACCCCAGGAGACAGGCCAGGGCAACCAGGACGGGCTACCAAAGGCAGGGTTTGTCCCTATATTTCTTAGGCAAGGTCCTGCCCAGCAATGAAACTTCAGATAACTGTAACTCCCTGCGGGCCCCGGAGCAAACCCCTTCCCCTGCCTGGGCCTCGGTTTCCCCATCTACAACAATGAGGGAGCAGAGGCTGTATCCCAGCCCCCCCAAAGCAAGGATTCTCGGTCTCCCCATCATGGCTGCGTGTATGTGGGGGACACCAGGGGTGGCGGTATGCCCCCAACACACACACACACACACACACACACACACACACACACAGCTGACTGTCCCAGCGCTGGGTCCAGAAGCACGACAGACACACCAGAGGGACAGGTGCGCCCAGTGATGAGGGGAGGCTGTCTGTGTGCCCCCCTGGAGGCTCCCAGTCAAGGCTCCTAAGTCTGCATGCTCAGCTCTGCCAGCACAGGCCACCCCTGAAACCACCTCCCTCTCCCCTTGTCATGGAGCCCTCACAGCTGGCCATCACGTCCTGAGTCCCTGCCACACAGCTGGGTCCCCTAGGCCTCACCACACGGAATTCCCACCACAGCCCTGCCAGGTAAGTATCGTGACCCTGTTTGACCAAGGGGGGAACTGAGGCTCAGCCAGGTCAAGTGACTTGCTCAGTGAGTGACAAGCTAGGCACTCGAGTCCCGCCTGACCCCAAGCTGCCACACCTACCTTGGTCCGGGACCACCTTCCTGGACCTCCCTCAAGGCTCAGACCAGGGCTCCAGGCTAGCCCAGACCCTGCAGGAGCATTGCTCCCTGCAGACCCTCAAGGGCTCCCACAGCAAGGTGCTTGGGGGCGGAGGCCCTGGGAGCCAGATAGCCCAGGTTCAAAATCCCAGTCTCACCACTGACTCACTCTGGGACCATAGGCAGGATCCTGAACCTCTATGCCCCCTCAGTTTCTCCATCTGTAAGATGGGGATCATGACATTTTGTTGGATTGTTGTGAGGACTGACATTCTGTAAAGTTCCTAGAACAGTGCCTGGCTTGTGGGAAGCATTCTTTGGGCCTTGTTAAATCAAAAGAATAAATGAGTCCCTTTAGCTCTAAGGACAGCCAGAGAATTGGGTCGCCCAGAGGTCAAGGGGTACAGCTGAGATTCAAACCGTAGGTCTAGGACTCCCCGTCCAATACTCGCTCCCTACAGCACCAAGGTAGCTCCAGCTCGGCTAAGAGAATGAAGACGTCCCAGGACTGACCCAGGCTCGGGCCCCAGAAGGTAGGCAGAGGCTCTATGGAGACAGAGGTCAGAGCGCAGGCTGGGAACCAGCCCCTGTGCCAACTTCTCTGCCTGACCCCTAGCTCCAGAAAGCCAGGGCCACCCAGGGGCCCTGGGCAGCCAGGTGCCAAAGCAGCTTCCCTCGGTACCAAGGGCCCGAGGCCAGTGGTCCTGGGCCACAGCAGGCAGGGGATGGCAAGGGGTACTACGGCCTCCCAGCAGCTGCCACAGCATTCCTAACCCCCAGCATTCTGCCCCAGGGACAGCCAAGGTCCCACGGAGCCCCACCAGCAGGAATCGCACCCAGAACGGGAGTCCTCTCTGAAGCCCTCAGCCAAGAGTGGACCCAGATGTCCACATGCACCCTCAGAAGCTGATCCCCACCCACGAGCCTACCCACATCACCGAGCGCCCACCCAGGTCAGGGGTGTGAGAATCTGAAATCATGCCATGTTGGTGAAAGTGGAAAATGTGCAACCAACCCAGCCCCCCAACAGGGAAATGGCCGTGTAAGGGGCCCTCGGCCAAGGCAGAGCCGGACAGGCCCCCTCTGGGTCCCTGAGAGCAGAGGTGCAGAGTGTGGAGTCGGGGGCACAGGAAGGGGGAGAGGCTGCGAGGCGAATTCCAAGGAGGTAAGAACAGCTGGCACACGTGCGTTTGCAGGGGGCCTGGAATCACAGGGAAGGACCCCACCAGGCCCCAGCTCGTCGCTCAGAGAGCACGCGTCCATTTCTTAGTTAGGAAATGGGCATCTACACTCACACATTCCCGTTTCCACACGCACACTGCAACACCCAACGAACACACAAGAATCACCCCGTGTGCGTGTGCACACACCCAAGCAGCCAGCCAGCCACCTTCCTCGCATGGCCCGAGGAAGGGACACCAAAGGTCAGGGTGCCACAGAGATGGGCAGAGTGGAGAGACAAAAGACAGAGAAGACGGGGAGACACAGATGGAGTGAGAGACAAGCGGCAGAGCCAAGAAAGCTCCGCTCCGGCCCAGCGGGGATGCGATCTGATCCGAAGCTCCAGGGGCCCCAGGAGGGGACAGTTCTGGGTCTTCCTGGGTTCCGCCCTCAGCCCGGCCACTCACCGCCCAGTGACCCTGGACCAGTGCCTCTCTGGGTGTCAGGATGCCCAGGAGGACAGGGCAGGGGATGGAGACCCTGTGGGCTCTGACCCTCCAGCACTCCAGGGTCCCAGTCCCCCACCAAGGCCCGGCTCCCACCTCTCCTCAGGCCCCTCACAGTCTGCAGGCTGCCCTCACCCCCGCCACAGGCCTGGGAGGGGTCTCTGAGGACAGCCCTGTTCCTCCTCCCTGGAGCTCCCCCTGAATCCAGAATCCAGAACAGAGCGTCTGGGTCAGCTGCCGTCTTAGCCAAGCCAGGAACCCCCTCCCCAGCTGCAGCCACCAGGGCCAGCAGGATCAGAGAGGGGAGGAGCAGGGCAGTGACGATGACCGCAAGTACCACGCATCGCGTGTGCCTGTAGGGGAGCAGATGATGCTGCCGGCCTGCTTTGTCCCACTTAATCCTCATGAAGAACCTTGATCCCATTTTGTAGATGGGGAAACTGAGGTTCGGAGATGGCCTGCCCAGAACCACGCAGCCAGCAAGAAGACGAAGGAGCTGGCAGGGAGCGCAGGCCGCCTACTCCAAAACCCAGCAGCAGCAACGTCTACATCTTGTCCGGCAGGTACTGGGGAGAGTGGGAGGGGCCAGGCAGACACCCCCGCATTTCCTAAACTGGCATCCCAGGCCTCAGGACACCATGCACCACAGCCCATCCCCAACAGCCTGAGAGGGGGCGGCTGGGAGGGCCGCTGAAGCCCTGCTCCCCTGCGCCTGCCACCGGGAACCCCGACAACAGACAGAGCGAGCATGTACCGAGCACACACTGAATGCTGGGAGCCGGCCCCAAGCACTCTAGAGTATCAGTCCTCGGAGGCGGGTACTATTTTAATTCCCACTTTGCAGAGGCCTGGCAACTTGTTAGGGTAGAACAGGAAATGGAACCCAGGCCTGGGCCCACAGGCTTGACCACTGTGTCACCCCATCTCACAGACCAGGACTTTCCTGCTCTGACCCACCTATCCCAAGCTGACCCTCCAGAATGTCAGACAGAGGCAAGAAGGGCCTTCTTCCTCCAGTCCCTGCTCAGCTCAAGGGCTCCCAAGCCACCATCATATGGGGTACCTGCCCTCCTCTGCCGAGCCTTCGATGGCCCGTCTCTTCCCAGGATGCTCGGGATCCTCAGCCAGTTCCCACCTTTATCCTTAAAGCAAAGCCCTGAGCAGGGAGGGGAAGGTCTGTGTCTCCCCATAAACCTCAGATGATATCCTCGGGAAGAGGAGCTGGGTCTCAGCCTGAGGCCCAGAGAGGGTGTCAGATGAGCAAGGGTCACACAGCAAGTCAGAGGCAGGAAGGAGAGCTATGGCCCTTGGCTCCCTGTCACAGCTCAGCACAGAATCTCCCTCCCTCCTGTGTTTGTAAACCTTGAAGCTAGGTTGGTTGAGCTGTGACCCACTGCAGAGGCAAAGGGTCGGGGGGTGGGAGGGTAATGGATTTTTAGCAACTTCTAGAATGCCTCAGGCCTCACCAACCATGCAGTCCCCAGTAGTCCTATGTCCTGCTCTGTGTAAACAGTCCTCGTGCAACCCTGTCTCATTCCAGCCCCTGCAGGAGCCCAGCGCTGTCTGCAAGCAATGTCCCCATTTCACAGATGAGTAAACAGAGAGACTCAGGTGCACAGGACCACTCAGGATCGGGATGGAACCCACTGTGTCTTGCTTCCAACCACAGAACCTGCCTGCCTGGAGCCCCTGCCCTAAATCTAACCCCTTCCCAATCCTTAGGCACTGCCTCTTCCAGGAAGTCTTCCCGGAACTCGGGGAGCCCCCGCTCAAAGGAATTGTGCTTTTCTTCTACACTAATGAAGCAGATTGAGCCTCTGCCCTCAGACTAGGGCTCCTGGGAGATGGGGGACTCCCTGAAGTCAGGGCTATGACTCCCCAGACAAGGATACTGATGGAAGACCAGGGACTCCCTGAGGCCAGGGCCACCACGCTCCCCTTCCTTCAAACTAGGAAG